>NW_021703782.1:79857297-80354166 GCF_005190385.1 Monodon monoceros
GTGTGTGTGTGTGTGTGTGTGTGTGTGTGTGTGTGTGTGTGTGTGTGAGAGAGAGAGAGAGAGAGAGAGAGAGAGAGAGAGAGAGAGAGAGAGAGAGAGAGACCACCTCCTTTTCCCTTGCTAGCATTTTACCTTTAACGAATCATTTCTCATACACATGATGTCATTCCAGCCCCCCTCCTCCTGTTTTATATCTACTATAATGCAAGGAGATTCAGACAGAGAGGAAGCGATCTGTCGAACTCCGGCCAAGTGCTCCTTGAAATCAATACTACTTGGCCTGGTCTTCATCCCCATCCCCACCCCCACCCACCTTGAACAGGCAGCTCCTCTTGCCCACACACCTCCCTATTTCACTCTAAGGGCTTGCTCCAGCTGTTCCCTCCGCCTAGAAGGCCCTTTCCTTCTCCTGCCCTCCCCCCCACCTCCAAGTCCTGATCCCAAACTCAGCCACCTCTCCTCCCCCACGCCGAGGCTTCTCCTGGGTCCTGACCCCTCCCCTTCCTTGAACAACAAGATGCACAAGGTGTGGTGCTGGTGAGGGGCTCTGGTGGGGCTGCTTGGGAGACTCACCTGGTCCCACAGGGCCATCTGCCGGTTGTTCCATCGGGATGTGCCCGTGGACAGCAGCTTCTTCAGGTTCCCCAGAAATAGCACTTTGTTGGCCCGGTGCCCCTTATAGCTGGCTTCCTGGAGGGACATGTGTGGTCAGGGACACCCTGTCTTTGCTTATGCTGCTGCTCCGCCTGGAATGCCTTCTTTTCTCATCCCAGCTCTGCCTGGAGAATCCTTCCAGAGGCACCACCTCCAGGAAGCCTTCCTGGGTCTCTCCCATCCACATAAAGTCTCTCCCACTATTTTTGTTGAGAGTTCTTTCTCTGAGCTAGGACAGAGGTAAACTTCGGCCCAGCTCCATGTTTTTGCTAAAAGATTATTATTGAGCATCCAGTATATGCAAGGCATAGGGCTGGGTGGCCACTGTCACCTGGGATATCTCATTTAACCCTCCCAGAGGAAGGATTAATGGCCCATTGTTGCAGATGAGAAAATAGACGCTCAGAGATCAGAAAGTGCTTGTCTAAGGTCACACAGTGGATAACAGTGGTGCCCTGAGGTTTCTTGACCCCATGTCATGCCTCCTGACAGAGGTGAGGCACAATGACAAGCTTTGGAGTTAGACCAGGTTCCAGTCCCAGCTTTCAATGTGAGCAAGTCCCTTAGCCTCTCTTCAGCCTCAGTTTTCTCATCTGAAAAATAGGTATGACATATTCTACACCGCCCCCCCCAACAGATGGGGATAAACACGCATGAAGGCTTGGCCAGAACATTAACATCATTACTGCCCTGTTCTCAGACCTCCCCCACCCTGCCATGCCCACTCCACTCCTTGCTCCTCTGACCCCAAGCCAGACCCCAGCCCAGCACTGACCTGGAGGACGGCTCCTGCTCGGGGGTCGAGAACCCGAATCTTGCGGTCTTTACAGGCAGTGGCCAGCAGGCTGCCGTTGGTGTTGAAGGACATGGAGAGGATCACGTCTTGGTGACAGTTAATTGTCTTCACGGGGCTCATGATTACAGCCTCCTTTGTATCCAGGTTCCAGACCATCACCTGCATGGCAGAGAGCCGGCTCTGAGCACAGTGCATCCCCCCAAGCCCCGCCCTGGCCTCCACAGTCACGCGCCAGCCAGGCTGCAGTGAAACACGGTATCCCCGGGAGGGAAGCCACAGATGGCAGTTTGGCCAAGAGGCCTCGGGTGGGAGGATGGGTCTGCTGGCTGAAGCTGCCACGTGGCAGGAGGGGGAAGTGGGGAGTCAGGCTCTCTGGCAGTGAAAAGAAAACACCATCTGCTTGGAGCAATGAAACATCCATGCTGGGAGGACCCCAGGGGACCAGATAGTCCAGGGGGTTTCAAACAGTCATTAGCAACAGTTTCTACCACACAGATAACAAGGGCTGCCATGTTTAGCTACACAAGCTGTGCACTGCACAGCTCCAGGGCAACCCGTTCCCCTAGTCTATAATGCGAATAGCGCCCCCTGGAGTTGTGTACAGATAAACTGTACAACCATAAGCAGTAGCACACCCTACATAAATAGATAATAGAGCACTTCTGATCAGAAAGGGGTAAAGGACCTCTCAATCACTCCCATCCCACATCAACCCCATTTGTGTGCAGACTGAGAAACTGAGGCCCAGAGAAGACAAGGGACTTTCCCAGGTCATACTGCAAGTCAGGGACGGAGTGGGAATAGAATCTAGGTCTCCTCTACTGTGAATTTTCCCAATCCACAGGGCCCACAGCTTGCTAGCTTTGAAATCAATGGAGCAGGGGGAGGCTTCTCTGGACAGGGTCCAGCCCATCCCCTCCAGAAAGACTAATGGATTGAATAGTGTCTCCACCACCACCCCCCCCGCCCCCACCAAACTCATATCTACCTGGAACCTCAGAATGGGACCTTATTTGGAAACAGGGACTTTGCAGGTGTAATGCGTTACAGTGAGGTCATACTGGATTTGGGTGGGCTCTACATGCAATGACTGGTGTCCTTGTACGAAGAGGAGGGGATGTATAGATACACAAGAGAAGAGGGCAGAAGACAGAGGCGGACTGGAGTGATGCAGCTACAAACCAAGGAATGCTTGGAGCCACGAGAACCTAGAAGAGGCACAGAGGGACTTTTCCCTAGAGACTTCGGAGAAAGCATGGCTCTCTCCTAACACCTTGATTTTGGATTTCTGGCCTCCGGAACTATGTGAGAATACATTTCTGTTGTCTTAACCCACCAAGTTTGGTCATATGTCAGGGTAGCCCTAGGAAACTAATACACAGACCCACCTTGTAGTCATAGCCGGAGCTGAAGAGGATGCTGGAGGCTGTGGGGTGCCACTCCACCAGGCCCACTCTGCGGGCGTGGCCCACCAGCTCCTTCTTGCAGGCTGTGAGGTTCTTTGCCAGCAGCTGCTTGGGGATGTCCCAGATTTTAATCTGTCAGGGAAGACACGGTCCAAGGGAAGGGTTAGCTGGGGTCACCTTGGCCGTCCACGACCCTGAGCCGCAGAACTGGCAGTGCTCAGCAGACAGTGTAGGGGAACTCTCTCTGTGTCTACCTCTCACTCAATGGAGAGGCAGCTGGGGCCCCTCAGAGAGACAGGCGCTTTGCCAAGGTCCTCCAGCCCAAGCAGGGGCTGGAGAGGAGCCTAGGCTTCTGGTAATCTTTGCCATTCTTAGCGACCTGAGGCAGTGGGTGAGTGGATGGGCCACAGGCCTGATTCCCAGGTTGAATGTCAGAGCAAACCTGCCTCTCAACCTAGAATACCCCTCAAAGTACAGTGCTCTACCCCCTCCTGGTCCCAAAGGCTCAGGGTAGAGCTTCAAATGCCAGGAGAAAGGGTTTATGCTATCTCCTCAGGGAGCTAGGGAGCCAGCACAGTCTCTGGAGCAGGACAGGGCAGGGATAACCCCCAACCACTTCCGTTATAGGGGCCCCCTTGGATGGCCTGGAAGAGGAAGACTGTGACCCCTTGGATGGGGTCACAGGCCTGTATTCCACAGTGAGGGCCTGGGAGGAGGGGCTGGGGCTTCCTTCCAGAGCAGTGTTGTTGAGGAGGGAAGGGGCTTACATGGTAGAAAGTCATCTCCCCATCACAGAGGCATACAAACGGAGGAACAGAGGATGAGGGTGACAGAGCCCAGGCTGGTGTTGACTTAACATCCCTTATTGTCCTGCAGGGCTCTCAGGCCCCTATGTGGTTGTACGTCCTCTTTCTCTTAGGATCTATGGGCTTTCAGGTAGACTTCGCTTTTAATTCAGCATTTATTTCCTGGTCATGCTGGATTTAAAACCGGAAAGCCAACCTCACAATAATGCCAGGCTCCAGATAGATGGAGTCTGGTCAGGGCTGTTACCAAACAGAACTGGACCTGGCTGGAGGACAGACTCTGGGCAGGCCTGTTTGGTAGAAACAGACACCATCCCTCAGAGCTAGAGGGTCATCCCTGCCACTCCCAATAGTTGTGTCCACTCCTCCTGCCCCCGGGGCAACTGGGAAGGGACTGGTGATGAGGCTAGCTAGGAATTTAATAAAGACCTTGAAGGGAGCCTTCAAAGCAGGCCTGAAAGGGCAGGTATTCCAGGAGTGAACACAGAGTCAGATACTTGATATCCTGTCAGAAGCCCTACACTCATTTGAGACAAGGTCAGTTCTCACAGGGCCCAGCTGTCCCTTTGGTGAAGCCACGTCGGCAGACACTGTCCTTTATGTTCCTCAGCAACCCTCATATGGAAAATGACACAAGTCCTCTCAGAATTTTCTACCTGCTTCTCTCTATGAATGGGTCTGTTTCCTTTCATCAGACAGTGAGGCTATTTCCTTTTTTTGCCTTGGCTGCCAGGCAGCTCCAAGCTAAGCCTGGAATTCAAGAGCTGCAACCCTCCATAGTTAAATTCCTCCATCTGTGGCTGCTGCTCTTTAGGGAAGTGGAACAGCTCAGTGGAAAAAGATTGGGCTCTGGGATCAGGTCTTAGTCGGAACCCTGGCTCTGCCTCCACAAACTGTGTGACCTTGGGCAAACTGCCACATTTCTCAGATCCTCAGCTTCTGCATCAGAAAAACATCCTACCTTGTGGGGTTGCTGGGAAGACTGAGTGAAATGATATGTGTAATGAGAGTCAGGAACACAATGGGCTCACAATAAAGGGTAACTATGACTTTCATCCTTATTTCAATCATGTGATCATATCTGTGTCTTTTGTTTTAAGCCATACCTGCTGGGTTTTAGAAGTAGGCAGAGAATACGTTATAAATAACACCAAACATTGTGGAGTCAGGGACTGTGATCCTGGTACAGAACAGGGGCTCAAAAAGTTGGTGGGACTGAAGCTTTTGGGATGGTTTTGGTGTTCACATTCATTTAAGGCTCCCACTCTTATCCTTTTAAATCTTCCTTCCCCACTGTCTATGAGATTATATGGCACAATATTTTCAGGCCACAGTAAAAATGCCCTTCACAGCATTTTACAGTTCCCCCAAAAGATGGGCTTTCGCACTGGGAAATGAATCTCACTGGATTTTCATTAGACGGTTGGGAGCTATTATGCTCATTTTATAGATGGGGGAACTGAGGCCCATAGAGAGGAGGGGTGGTACCCCGAGTCCCACGGAGCCCAGAGCTTCTCCTCCTCAACCTAACTTACCCCCTCCGCACACAGTGACCTCACCTCGTGAAGGATGAAGGAATCAGGAACGTCAGAGCTGAGTCTAGACACCATGCTGTCTCCCTCTGCCCCAGTCCCACTCCTCTTGGGAAAGGGAAACGCCTCACGCACTGACACTCACCGTGGCATCTTCAGAACAGGAGGCGATCTCAAAATCATTGAAAGGGTTCCATTTGACGTCTAAGACGTTCCCTCTGTGCCCGCAGACCTTTGGGTAGTGGGGGTCCAACTTTCCCGTCTGTAAAACAGTACCCAGGAAGGTTGGGGAGGGAGGGGGCTAATTCCACTTTAGCACCTGGAGGGTCCCTCAGGCAGCAATCACCGAGTAGACAAGAAAACGTACGGGGCAGAACTGGGAGTGAATCTAAGACTTACCACTAACCCCTGTGTGATCCTGGGGGAGTCACGGCACTTCTCTGAGCCTCAGTATCCTCCTCAGTAAAACAGAGGTGATGATAGGTATTTCAGAGCGTTCATGTGAGGATCATAGGAGACGAGGTGTGGGAAGGGTCTAGCACAGTGCCTAGCACATGGTAGGTGTTCAGTAAAAGGATGTTTCCCTTCATATACTGCTGGTGGGAATGCAAAAATGGTGCAGCCACTGTGGAAAACAGTCTGGCAGCTCCTCAAAAGGTTACACATAGTACATGACCCCGTAATTCTACTCCTAGGTATAGCCTCAAGAGAAGTAAAAACATAGGTCTACAAAAAGACTTGTACACCAATGTTCACAGCAGCATTATTCATAATAGCCAAAAGGTGGAAACAATCCATATGTCCATCAATGGATAAATGGATATCTGAAATGTAGTATATTCGCACGATGAAATATTATTCAGCCAAAAAAGGGAATGAAGTACTGACACATGCTTTGACGTGGGTGAACCTTGAAAACATCATGCTAAGTGGAAGAAGCCAGACATAAAAACCCACATACTGCATGATTCCACTAGATGATGTACCGGATGTAGTTTCACTGCTTGAGCAAATGAACACATCCCCTGGTACCTGGAATTCAGAACCTTGAATAATGATATGAAAAAAATGCAGAATAGGGGGAATTCCCTGGCGGTCCAGTGGTTAGGACTCAGTGCTTTCACTGCCGAGAGCCTGGGTTCAATCCCTGGCTAGGCAACTAAGATCCCACATGCCATGCAGTGGGGGGACAGGGGTGGGCGGTGGGATCCAGAATAAGTAAATCCATAAAGACTGAAAGCACATTAGTGGCTGCCTAGGGCTGGGGGGAGGGGGCAATGGGGAGTGACTGCTAATGGATGTGGGGTTTCTGGGGGTGATAAAATCATTTTCAAATTAGTGGTGATGGTTACACAACCACGTGAACACCTAAAACTCATTGTATTGTACACTTCAGTGGTGAATTGTATGGCATGTGAGTTACACTTCAATTAAAAAGAAAGAGCATTTTCTTCCCTTCCCCTCTTTCCTGCTGAGAATTCCTGTCCAGGTGATAGGAGGACACACAGTTTTCACAGCTCAGGCTACACAGCCCTGAAGCTGAGATTTCCTGGGCCATGGGACAACTACACCAGTTCAGCCACAGAAACCAGCAGCTGGCAGGGACCAGCACACGCATTTTACACACCACACTGCATGGCCCTGGCAGGACAGGGACCAGGACCAGGCCCTCTGCCTGCCAACGCAGGCACCGCCACATCCACTAGCCAGCCTCAGGTTCTACAGCCCACCCACCGGAAGACTCCACTTTTATATCTAAGTGAGGGAGAAAGTGGAGAAGAAAACTGGCCAACACCCACCCATCCACCACACCTTTACGAGGAAAATGGGGACGGGCCCTATGCGAGGTGCTGGGTGAACATAAGACGTAGTACTTGACTTCACAGAACTAACTGTCTCATGATATTTAACAATTAATTTGGAAGAACAGAGTGAGCTCAGGGAACACCCACGGTCTCTCCTTCCCTCACCTCCCCAACTCTGCAGAGATCACTGCACTCTTGTGGGACGTCCTGAGACCGTGCCCAAGGGAGACGAAGCAAAGACCGGTGATGGTCCCTGGCCTTGCTTACTAGGGCAGCAAAGCAGGGAGCTGCTGTGAGAACAGACACAGGGCGCCCCTGTTCACCCCTGGTAAACTAGGGGACAGACAACCGAGACTCTGGTTCACGGCGGTTTTATGCATGCATCTTAGTAGCTCTGCAAACAGGCTGTGGTCCTGGGCTCCTCTTCAGAAGTACTCTGCCCAATTCCGATCTTGCCCCTCGGGAAAGGGTCTCAGAAACCTCACCCTAGACTGGATCCCTTCCTGGAGGGGGAACGCTATAAAGCACATTATTTGACAAACTGGAACGTGAATGGTAGATTAAAGTATGGTTGCAACGTTAAACTCAGTGAATTTGACAATGTCCTGTGGTTACGTAAGAGAATATTCCTCTTTTTAGGAAACACACGAGTATTTAGGGATAAAGAGCAAAGATGTATGTAACTTACCCTCAAAGGGTTCAGAAAAAAGAATACTTTCACATACACATTGAGAGAGAGAGAGAGAGAAAATAAAGGAAAGACTTTGGACTTGTGCCATTTGATGATGTGTGAGGAGGTGAGCAAAAGTTCCATTTCTTTCAGATGGGTCTGGCTCCTCCATGGATAGAGAAAATGAGCCCCTGAGCAGGGAAGAGAGCCTCTGTACATTGTCTGCCTCAGACCTGGAGGTGCCTGAGAGCCACGCCTGGCTCTGATGGGTGCTCCTCCCAGGCCTCTAAGAGCAGAGGCCCCAGCCCCACACAGCTTCTCTTCCTTCTCAGCAAGCAAGGGATGGCTGCTCCTCCCCAGAGGCTGGCAGGCTCTGTGTCTAAAAGGGTTTGTGTGGAGGACTGACATTAACAGACATTAGCCAGTCTGATGGGCTATGGACCGGGCTGCTAAAAGCCGTGTCAGGGCAGGGACATTTATAATTAGAAGGCCACTGCTGCCTTTCAGCCCATTAGGCCAGCAGTCAGCCAGGGGCAGGCCTCTGATTTACAGGGGTGCAGGCTCTAAATCAGAGGAGATACACCCGCCCTCCTTGTAGACCCCAGGCAGCTGCTCAGCCTGGAGAGACGCCACCTCCGAGTCTCTGAGGGGCCGCCCTGGGGCAGACGGAGTGGATGGGACTGTAGGACCCATAAGGCAGAGCCAGGTGGGTGGGGGACCTCAGTTGCCAGGATGGGAGAGGCTGTAGGGCTATTGTTGTGACCTCTAGGGCTCACAGGGAGCTGGCTGTCCCCAGAACAGCATCAGTCATGGCCTCGGGAGACCCTCCCCACAGCCCAGGTGGACATGGGAGGCAGAAGTAGGCTGCACAGTGTAGAAGAGGTTAGGCAGGCAGGCTGATCTGGCTTCCTGGGTTTGAATCCCTGCTACAGCACTTACTGCTGTGTGATCTGGGGCAAGTGACCTCAGCTCTCTGTGCCTCAGTTACTTCATCTACAAAATGGCAACAGTAGTAGAATCTCATAGGGTGGGTATGAGGATTAAATGAGTTCATACACATAAAGTGCTTAAGACTCTGCCTCGGGAATCCCTGGCGGTCCAGTGGTTAGGACTCAGCTCTTTCACTGCTGGGGCCTGGGTTCGATCCCCGGTCGGGGAACTAAGATCCGCAAGCCGCGCAGCACGGCCAAATGAAAAAAAGAAAAAAAAAGAAAAAGACTCTGCCTGGTACATGGTAAGCTCTCAGGAAATTCACCAGTTTAAGTTCATCAGAACTCATACATTTATTAATTGTGATAATAATTAATCACAATTACCCAGTTTTATTGTTGCTCAGTATGTTTCAGAGGGGCCCAGGGGTGTACTTAGTGTGAGGCCAAGCTTCCATGGGAGGCTCCTATCACTTCCTACACAACTGATGGGCAATGGCTCCAGGGGGGCCCTCAGTGAATAAATTGATGTCTTGATGGTATTCCCACTGACGGACTCAAGCACATTATCACATCTATAAGGAAAAGGTTTGCAAGTATTTTCTTCAGGAATCATAATTTAGGGAGTCATTTATGTGCCAGGCCCTGTGTTAGGGGCTCTGCTAATATTATTTGATTTACCTCCAACCACCCCAGGAAGTAGTGCAAAAATCCCCATTGATAATGCAGAAGCTGGGGATCAGAAGGGTTGACAATCAGAGCCACTACATCCACGGCAGAACCATGAGAACTGGGAAAGCTTCCTCTCATTCTTGGTCTGCCTCTTGCTATCCTCACACCATAGTTATCATCAGCATCATGGAGGCCTTTCACTGAGGACCTACTATGTGCCAGGTCCTATGCCGCGTGCAAGTGGTGGCAAAAGATGAATTACTCATGGTCCATGCCCTGCAGGAGCCTCCAATCTGTGGAGGTGACAGGATGTAGTGTACTCAGGGCTCACAGAGAGAAACAGAGGCAGAAGAAAGGCCCTGGGGGGATTAATCAAAGAAGGCTTCCTGGAGGAGGAGGCCTTTCAATTGGGCCTTAAAGAAAGGGAGGCTTTGACCAGGCTATGGTGAAGGGGAGGCATTTCAAGTCAGAAAGGCTGGGCCTTAGGTAGGTTTTAAGCAGAGAGGATGCTAAAGCAGACAGCAGGGAAGGTAGATTGATGGGTAGGACAGTAGAGGAGGTCAGAGAAGAGGGGAGAGGCTGTGGGCATGGAGACAGTCACCCTGCACAGAGAGAGATGCTCATGGAGAGATGGACAAGTGGACAGATGAGTCATGTCCTAACTAGAGGGGGTGAGACTTAGCCAGAGGGCTCCCCAGAAGAGACAGTTGAGCAGGGGAAAGATGACAGGAGTGTTCCCTAATCCTGCGAACACACGTGCTGCTAAAATGCAAATCATGTTTCTAGGAAGCTTTAGGGCAGAGCGTCATTCATCAGCCCTCCCCTCACATACACAGATGAGCATGGGGAATGTTCACCATAGAACCCCACACCCAGGGCTGGAAGTGGTGAACTGCAGAGGCTATCTGGTAACCCTGCTTGGTTACCTCCAGAGATGGGAAGCTCACTTCCTTCCTAGCTGGTTTATTCCACTTTTAGACCTTGCTGAACTGTGAAAAAGCGCTTCTTACTCGGAGCCTGGTGTAGCGTCCCTGTGGCCCTCCCTGCTCCCCTCACTCTCCAGTTCTGGTTCTAGCTCTGTCTTTCGGGACCCCATAGACACCCCCACTCCCATCCCACTCCCCCGGCCCCAGGCCAGCTCCTTGATATTTGAAGGCAGAGGACCCATTCCTTGAACATGTTCTTTTCCAGGCTTAACAGACCCCTAGAACTGGAAGAGACTTTCCCCCCAAATAAAAAAGTAAAATCGATTAGCCAATATCCTGCATTTCTAGAAGGGGAACCTGAGTGTGGAGGGGACAGGTGTATGCTGTGGAAGGCTCTAAGGTTCAAAACGTCAGCTGGGATGGGGATGAAGGATTTTGATGAGCAAGTCAGGACGTTGTGTGCAGGCAATGGGGGGTCCTGGGAGGTGTTTAGGCAAGGGAGTGACATGGTCTGACATAGGCTTTAAGAAGGGTCCAGCTGGCCTCTTAGAGCACAGCAATGAAGTGCTCCCCTACCCCCTGCTCCCAGGCACCTGTTCGCCATGTGTCAGGCCCATGCCCGACTCTGGCCTGGTCCACTCCCAGCGATGCTGCAGGGCGCACCCCCAGGGCTCTGCCTACTCTTGCTGGCATTCCTCCCGACCTCCACACCTCACAGCAAAGTCCACCTCCCACTCTGATGCAGTGGGTCTGCTGTAGGCCGGGCGCCAGGGTCCAGAGCCCAACCTGGCATGTCCCCAGGCTCAGGGCGGGCCTGTCCCCAGACCTTCCCACCGTGCCTTTGTTCCCAGAGCACAGCCCTTGGTTGCCTAGGCTGCAAGAGCCACCCTGCAAGGGGCTCACCCTGGGCCTCAGCGTGCAAGAGGAAAGGACTGCGGAGTCACTCCCCTTGGGACACCTGACAGCACCTGGGACAGCCTGGCCCTTCTGAGAATAACTTCTGGGACATGGTGGTGAGGCCAGGCACCTTCCAATCCTTCTTTCCAATAAAGAATTAGCTAGCTTGTCTCTTCCTTCCTTGCTTTACTAACACTCTCTGTGCCCGGATGGGACTTAAGCCCTGGTAACTGACAAGGAGCCGATGTAAACCAGAGGTAAACCTCAGGAGTGCAGGTCAGCTGAATGAGAGTGGGGCCCAAGACCATGCCCAGGTCTGGGTCCTCACCCTTCCTGCTCAGGGTCCTTCAGGCAGTCAGCTCCCTGAGCCTCAGCATTCTCATCTGTACGATGGGGCAATACTTCCTAGAAAATGAGCTAATAAAGGCACAGCATAAGCCCTGTCCCCGCTAACTACATGAAAAAGGGCCCGCAGGCCTATCTGCCCAGGTAAGCACTGCACGATGGGACCAGCATGTGTGTCCTTTCCCTCTCTCAGCCTCTCCCCTCTGTTCCGTCACACTGGATGTGGTTACTTAAGAAAATGCCAACCAAATGCAATGCGTGGACCTTTCTTGATCCTGATTCAAACAAACCAGGTGCAAAGAGGCACTTATGAGGCAATCAAAGGCATTTTTACATAACAGGCAATCGGTTGGCACAGGAGATATTGTTGATGCTGTGATCCTAGCATTGTGGATATGTCAGAAAACGTTACTATTTTTTAGAATTGAAAACTGAACTTTGTGGGGGGTAAAATGACAAACTGTCCAGGATTTGCTTTAAAAAAAAACTTCAGAGGGGACTTCCCTGACAGTCCAGTGGTTAAGACTTCGCCTTTCAATGCAGGGGGTGCAGGTCTGATCTCTGGTCGGGGAGCTGAGATCCCACATGCCTCGCGGCCAAAAAAACCAAAACATAAAACAGAAACACTATTGTAACAAATTCAATAAGGACTTTAAAAATGGTCCACATCAAAAAAAAAAATCTTAAAAGACAAACAAACAAAACTTCAGGGGAAAAAAGGGGATGGCTGAAGCAAGAGTGGCAAAGTCTTCAAGATTCTAGAATCTGAGTATGAAGAGTTCATTATACGTTTTTTAACCTACCTTGGGTTTGAAAGTTTTTCCTAGTGATAAAAAAGAACTAGAATAGAGCCTAGCTGCTGAAAATGTAGTTTGTAAACCGGGAGCATTGGCATCACCTGGGAATAGAGATGCCAGATTTAGCAAATAAAAATAGAGGATACCTAGTAAAATTTGAATTTCAGATAAACAGCAAAGAACTTTTTAGAAGTATGTTCCATGTAATATTTTGCTTATGCTATAAAAATATTTGTGAAAATATCTTGGCAGTTTCTTATAAAACTGAACATGTAACTACTTTATGATCCAGGGATTGCACTCCTAGGCATTTATCCCAGAAAAATGAACTTACTTATGTTCACACAGAAACCTGTACACACAAATGAAACTTCAGTTCCACAATAGACCATTCCTGTATATTGAAGTATGTTTTCTAATTAATATTTTTATATTGCTATATTTATTCTACTTCTTGAATTGATTCCTTTTAGGTATAAATTCTCTTCCTTCTCCCCTCTGATGTTTTGTTAGTGATATTCATGATACAATAAATTCAAATAATATTTTAAAAAGAAATAAAAAGAAACCTGTACACAAATGTTTATAGCAGCTTCATTCCTAACAGCTCCAAACTGGAAACAGTCCAGATGGCCTTCAACAGCGAATGGTTCGACAAACTGTGTGCAACCACACCACAGAATACTACTCAGCAATAAAAAAGAATGAGCAGTTGATACACACAACAACCTCGATCAATCTCCAGAGAATTGTACTGAGTAAAAGAAGTCAAGTGCAAAAGGCTACATACTGTATGGTTCTATTTGTATGACATTCTTAAAATGGCAAAAGTATAGAAATGGAGAACAGATTTGTTCAATTGATGAAAATTTATAAGCGCCAGCTGTGTGTGCCCAAAAGGTGATATATGGGTAAGCAAAGTACTGGTTCTTCCCCTCTTAGCCCCCATTGCAAGTACATTAGGAGGTGCTACCAGAAAAACACAAATGACTCTAATTCAAAGTACTCAGGGCACGATATCCTAAGAAAGGAATGTGTTGTAGAATATGTCATAAAAAGGAGAATGCTGTGGACATTTGGGGGAGGGATAAAACATGAACATGGTACATATCTCCATTTACTTAGGGCATCTTCAATATTAGTCTTTCAATGATCCTCTGTAATTTTCTTCTAGTAAGTCTTTTTATAAAAAATTAATTTATTTTATTTATTTATTTTTGGCTGCGTTGGGTCGATGTTGCTGCACGCGGGCTTTCTCTAGTTAGGACGAGTGGGGGCTACTCTTCATTGCAGTGCGTGGGCTTCTCACTGTGGTGGCTTCTCTTGGTGCAGAGCACAGGCTCTAGGCACGCGGGCTTCAGTAGTTGTGGCACGCGGGGTCAGCAGTTGTGGCTCACGGGCTCTAGAGCACAGGCTCAGTAGTTGTGGCACACGGGCTTAGTTGCTCCACAGCATGTGGGATCTTCCCGGACCAGGGCTCGAACTTGTGTCCCCTGCATTGGCAGGCGGATTCTTAACCACTGTGCCACCAGGGAAGCCCTTTCCTAGTAAGTCTTGCTCATTTATTCCTAGGTATTCACACTTCTCTTATTCTACTGAAAATATTTACATTTTCTAAGCACTCTTGGTATGTAAAAATGCAATTCATTTTTGTATTCTGATTTTTTATCCAGCCACCTTCCAAACACTCATTTTCCTTTTTTTTTTTTTTTTTTTGCCAATCAAGATATGGCACAGTTCCCTCACCCCCCAAAATACCTCCTGCTGCCCCTCTGTAGCCAACCCTTCCTCAACTCCAGCCACTGGCAACTAGTGGTCTGTTTTCCAACCCCATAGTTTTGCCTTTTCCAGAATGTCATATAAATAGATGCATACATATTTGTCCTTTTAAGTCTAGCTTCTTTTACTTAGCATGATGCATTTGAGATTCATCCTTGTTGTTGTAGGTGTCACTAGTTGTTCATTTTTTTGGAATTTTTAAATTTAATTTAATTTTTTTTTATACATCAGGTTCTTATTAGTTATCTATTTTATACATATTAGTGTATATGTGTTAATCCTAATCTCCCAATTCACCCCACCACCACCTCGCCTGCCACTTTCCCCCCTTGGTGTCCACACGTTTGTTCTCTACATCTGTGTCTCTATTTCTGCCCTGCAAACTGGTTCATCTGTACCATTTTTCTAGGTTCCACATATATGCGTTAATATATATTTTTCTCTTTCTGACTTACTTCACTCTGTATGACAGTCTCTAGATCCATCCACGCCTCAACAAATGACTCAATTTCGTTCCTTTTTTTTTTTTTTTTTGCGGTACGCGGGCTTCTCACTGTTGTGGCCTCTCCCGTTGCGGAGCACAGGCTCCGGACGTGCAGGCTCAGCGGCCACGGCTCACGGGGCCAGCCGCTCCACGGCATGTGGGATCTTCCCAGACCAGGGCACGAACCCGTGTCCCCTGCAACGGCAGGCAGACTCTCAACCTCTGTGCCACCAGGGAAGCCCTCTAATCCATTTTGAGTTTATTTTTGTGTATGGTGTTAGGGAGTGTTCTCATTTCATTCTTTTACATGTAACTGTCCAGTTTTCCCAGCACCACGTATTGAAGAGACTGTCTTTTCTCCATTGTATATCCTTGCCTCCTTTGTCATAGATTAGTTGACCATAGGTGCGTGGGTTTATCTCTGGGCTTTCTATCCTGTTCCATTGATCTATATTTCTGTTTTTGTGCCAGTACCATATTGTCTTGATTACTGTAGCTTTATAGTATAGTCTGAAGTCAGGGAGTCTGATTCCTCCAGCTCCATTTTTTTCCCTCAAGACTGCTTTGGCTATTTGGGGTCTTTTGTGTCTCCATACAAATTTTAAGATTTTTTGTTCTAGCTCTGTAAAAAAAATGGCACTGGTAATTTGATAGGGATTGCATTGAATCTGTAGATTGCTTTGGGTAGTATAGTCATTTTCACAATATTGATTCTTCCAATCCAAGAACATGGTATATCTCTCTATCTGTTGGTATCATCTTTAATTTCTTTCATCAGTGTCTTATAGTTTTCTGAGTACAGGTCTTTTACCTCCTTAGGTAGGTTTATTCCTAGGTATTTTATTCTTTTTGTTGCAGTGGTGAATGGGATTGTTTCCTTTATTTCTCTTTCTGATCTTTCGTTGTAAGTGTATAGGAATGCAAGAGATTTCTGTGCATTAACTTTGTATCCTGCAACTTTATACCAAATTCATTGATTAGCTCTAATAGTTTTCTGGTGGCATCTTTAGAATTCTCTATGTATAGTATCATGTTATCTGCAGACAGTGAGTTTTACTTCTTCTTTTCCAATTTGTATTCATTTCATTCTTTTTCTTCTCTGATGGCCGTGGCTAGGACTTCCAAAACTATGTTGAATAATAGTGGCGAGAGTGGACATCCTTGTCTTGTTCCTCATCTTAGAGGAAATGCTTTCAGTTTTTCACCATTGAGAATGATGTTTGCTGTGGGTTTATCATACATGGCCTTTATTATGTTGAGGTAGGTTGCTTCTATGACCACTTTCTGGAGAGTTTTTATCATAAATCGGTGTTGAATTTTGTCAAAAGCTTTTTCTGCATCTATTGAGATGATCATATGGTTTTTATTCTTCAATTTGTTAATATGGCGTATCACACTGACTGATTTGCATATATTGAAGAATCCTTGCATTCCTGGGGTAAATCCCACTTGATCATGATGTATGATCCTTTTAATGTGTTGTTGGATTCTGTTTGCTAGTATTTTGTTGAGAATTTTTGCATCTATATTCATCAGTGATATTGGTCTGTAATTTTCTTTTTTTGTAGTATCTTTGGTCTGTAATTTTCTTTTTTTGTAGTATCTTTGTCTGGTTTTGGTATTAGGGTGATGGTGGCCTCATAGAATGAGTCTGGGAGTGCCAAACACTCATTTTTCTAATTATTTGACTCTACTTTCTTTTGGTTTTCTATGTAGACAATCACATCAGTAAACAATGCGGTTTTACCTCTTCCTTTTCAATCCTTATACCTTTAAGTTATTTTTCTAATCTTACTGTGCAGGCCAGCACCTTCTTGCCAAGTTTTGTTTTTTGTTTTTTTTTGGCCACGCCCTGGGATCTTAGCTCCCTGATCAGGGATTGGACCCAGGCCACGGCAATGAAGTGCAGAGTCCTAACCATTGGACCACGAAGGAATTCCCTAAAGGGATGTTTCTCACATTCCTTCTTTACGATGATGTTTGCACCATATTAATGAAGATAACAAATATTACCAATATCACCAATAATGGGACAAACTGATATCATGTGTTACATGATGTAATAATGAACTGAGGATACATCACTTGTTTAATACTCTTGCCAAAAATGTATAACATGAATCTAATCACAAGGAAACAATGGGACAAATCCAATTTTAGAAATGTCCTACAGTACGGACACCAAGAGGGGAAAGCAGGGGGTGGGGTGGGCTGTGGCGGTGGTGGTGGTGGGATGAACTGGGAGATTGGGATTGACATATATATACCAATATGTATAAAACAGATAACTAATAAGAACCTGCTGTATAAAAATAAATAAATAAAAAATTTTAAAAATCAAAAGACAAAAAAAACAATCAAAAAAGAAATGTCCTACAAAACAGTGGGCCTTCACTGCTTTAAAATGTCAGTATAATGAAATAAAGTAGACTAAGAGATATGACAACTCAACATAATTCATGATCCTGAGTTAGATTCTATACACACACATATAGAGAGAAAGATATAAAAAAAGATAAAAAGTAAATTTGGCAGAATGTTAACTATTGGTGAATCTAAGTCAAGGATAATCATTTATTCAAGTATTTTTGCAACTTTTCTGCAGGGTTGAGATTCTTTCAAAACAAAAAGTTCAAACAATTCTGCTTCCTATATGTTAGTGAAATTCCCTTTTCCTAGTTTGCAAAGAATTTTTATCATGAATGGGTATTGCACTCTATCAAATGCAAATAATCTACATTTATAGGTTAACTAATATTAAACCACCCTTAGTTTCTGGAATAAATCCAACTTGCTCAGAATGTATCTTTTTTTAATTCAATGCTAGATTTGATTAACTAACAATTTTGCATTCATCTTCTTGAGTGATATTTTTCTTTCTTGATCTGTTCCTGTTTGGTCTTGGAATCAAGGTTACACTGGCCTCAGAACAAAAGGGGAGCAGTCCCTCTTTTCCTATTTTCTGAAAATGTTTGTAAAAGATTGGAATAATGAGTTCCTTGAAAGTTACATAGAAATTGCCCGTAAAACCACATGGACCTAGTGTCACCCTTACGTGTGTGTTTGTGTAAAATATAATATAAAAAAGTGCATAAAATGTAAATGTTCAGCTTAATGAATTGCTGGAAAATAAATTTAAACATATAACTGCCATGAACTATTACTAGCACAAAGGAGACTCCCTGCTATGGAATACTTTCCAATCATAACTCCCTCCCTCCCCCAGTGGGTAACTATTATCCTGGCTATCCTCCCCTGCTTGCTTTTCTTTAAGATTTTTGTACCTACTTATGCATCCCTTAAAATATAGTTTAATTTAGTCTGTTTTTAACTTTAGGTAGTGACGTTGTAATTTATTTGGTTTCTTCCCTTGACACTGTCTTTATCCATGTGGCGGTATGTGTTTATATTTTGATCCTTTTCATAATTGTGTATATTCCACACTATGGATATACCGTAATTTATATATTCAATTCTTAGACATTTGGGTTTTTGCAGTTTATTGATAACACGAACAATGCTCCCATGCATATTCTTGTGTTTGTGTTCTGGTGACATAACCACACAGTTCTGCATGGTAAACACCTAGGAGTGGAATCTCCAAGTCTGTGCATTTTCCTCTTTAATAGAAACTGTCACACTTTGTTCCAACACACGTGTGCCGGTTTACCCTGCCCCCAGAAGTGCCTGAGAGTTCAGAGGGCTCCGTGGCCTCTTCATCACTCACTATTATTAGATTTTATATTTTTGCCAATCTGGTGGGTCGCAGTGGTATCTCATTGTGGTTTATTAACGAGGTTGAGCACGTTTTCAAATGTTTAGTAACCGTTTGGATTTTCTCTGCTATGAGATACCTGTTCATTTTTTTTTCCCCTAGCCCATTTTATACACTCAGGAAATGAGCTCTTTGTCATGATTACTGTGCCAATATATTTTCTCACTCTATGGCTGCCTTTTCCTTCTTCTGTTTTCTTTAAGAGAGATTTTTATCATGCAATTTTAAAAATAGTTAAAGGACCATTCAGGCTTTCTATTTCTACTTGAATCGGTCCTGACAAGTTATATTTTTTTGTAGGAATTTGTCCATATTGCCAACGTTTTCAAATATATTGTCATAAAACTGCTCAGATTAGTGTCTTATATTTTGAAGCTCTACTGATATTGCATTTTGTTTGTTTGTTTGTTCTTGGTGTTATTTGCACCTTCTTTTATTCTTGACCATCTCTCCAGAGGTTTGTCTATCAGTCTTTTCTAGGAACCAACTTTTGGATCTTTTTTTTTTTTTTTTTTTTGCGGTACGCGGGCCTCTCACTGTTGTGGCCTCTCCTGTTGCGGAGCACAGGCTCCGGACGCACAGGCTCAGCGGCCATGGCTCACGGGCCCAGCAGCTCCGTGGCATGTGGGATCCTCCCGGACCGGGGCACGAACCCGTGTCCCCTGCATCGGCAGGTGGACTCTCAACCACTGCGCCACCAGGGAAGCCCTTGGCTCTTCTGATCCTCTTTAATCGATCTTTGATGCTCTTTTCACTGATTTCTGATCTTTAATACCCCCTTCCTCAAACTTTCTTTGGGTTTACTCTGTTGTCCTTTTTCTAACTTCTCAGGTTGAATGTTTAGTTGTTAATTTTACGCCTAATATAAGCATTAGTGCTATAAATTTCCCTTGAAGCACCACTTTCCTGGCATCCCCTAAGTTTTGTGATGTATTTCATTCTCATTCATTTCCAAGTATTTTTCAATTTCTAAATGAATGGGCATTTAAAATTTATCTTTTGTTATTGACTTCTAACTCAATTGCATTGGGATCAGAAAACCTGATCTATGAGATTCCAATTTATATTTGTGATCTTAACTTCTAAAAGGGGTTGTAAGTCTGTTGTTTGTTCTTTCAGCGGATGCTTACTCACAGGGGCTTTTACATGCTTGGTGTTCTCCGTTTATGAATTTCCCTGATCTTAATCTGTAGGAATCCTGTTCACATTGGAAATGCTTTCCTCTGGAGAAACCTTCTATCTGCTTCTGCTGCAAACCAGAGGCACTACCAAGCCCGGATCCCTCTAGCCCCTTCAGAGATTCTACCTCAAGGCAGAAACTCAGGATTCTGAAAAGATCTGCTATTAAGTTAGTCTATATGAAACCACCATTCTGGGGGTCAAAAACTGTTAAATAATCAGCAATTGCATATGGCCCAACTTACACCGTCAACCTTTGCCGCAGGACAAGCCTGTTCTTCCTGTTCACTTGCTGCTTACCTCTCCTACTTAAATTTCGGCTCAAGGTTTTTTTCCTTTCTTGGAGAGAGGCGGAGGCTTTGGAGATTTCCCCAATGTCTTGTGAGCCCGGCAATGCATTAAGAATTAAATGTTATTCATGAATGAATTACTTTGCAGTGGGGTGGAGGGGAGGTCCTAGGAGTCCTAAACAACTGCTAGAAGCTGAAATCCCAGGAGAGGTATACTTTTTCAATGAGAAAACCAAGACTCAAAGGGGTGAAATGACTTATTCATGGTCACATGGCTGGTAACAGGCAGGGCTAGGACTTGAACTCATATATGGAACCAAAACTGAGGCTCTTTCTACTCTCCCTCTGTCCTGTGCTGCCTCCAGAGAGCTATTTGGGCCTGAGCTTAGCAGGCATCCTTACCTGGTGCAAGGGGATGACGAGGAAGGCCCCCCCACCAGCACACTCAGTCACGACTGCAATGAAGTGGGGGTTCACAGCACAGAAATGATTGTCGTGGACGCTGCGGGTGATGGGCACAGAGTCGTAGCAGTTCTCCTTGCTGGCTGGTTTGCCAAAGACATGGCGGAACTTGGAGCTCCGGTACTGGGGGTGCCATGACATCTGCAGGAGACAAATGGGACAGAAGGGCTGTGAGGCTCGCAACCTGACAGCAGGACACACGGAGTCTCACCTGCAGAGGACATAAGAGGGCAGGACCAGCACAGCGGTCAGTTCTATGATGACAGTGACGTGCTATGAAGGGCACCCAGGTGAACAGGCTATAATTGTGGCTACTTCCAGGGACCTGGTGAGATGGCGTACAACTACTGCTGACCTGTTTGCTTTTCATCCCTTCGTGTGCAAAAACAAAAAGGCAGAAAAACCGTAGAGAGAACTCACCCCGTTCCCTCCCCTATCCAGCACCTCACCAGACAGGCCAGCCTCCCCACCCAGCTAAGTGGGAAATATAGTGTCCTCTGGAGCCAGCCTGCCCAGGCTCCAATTCCAGCTCTGTGCTTGCCAGCTGGGTGGGCAAATGACTTAAATTCTGAAGTCTCAGTTTCCTCACCTGTAAAATGAGGATAAAGAAAGTATCTGTCTCATAGACTTGTCATGAGGATGAAATGAGATGACACACTAAGATCCCTTGCTCAACAGTAATAATTGCTACCACTATTATCATCCAGCCATCTTAACCTTCCCTCGCTCCTCATCCGGCCTTGTATTTGTTCACTCAATATTTACTGAGTACCACCTGTGCCAGGCACTGGGGGTTTGGAGAGAGGAAGCCTGAGCCCAGCCTTACAGGAGTGAAGAGTCCTATGAGTGAGGACATTAGCGGAGTCTGGGCCACTGGGACCCAGTGTACTATAGGTAATAATGGACGTTTGTACATGGCAGTCAGGGAGGGCTTCCCAGAGGAAGTGACACATGAACTGTGATTTGAAGGATGAGAAGGAGTTGGCCATGTAGGCTGGACAAGGGTGAGCTGGGGGAGAAGGTGTCCCAGGCAGATGGAACAGCCTGAGCAAGGGTCCTGAGATAGAAGCGAACGTGGAATGTTTGGGAAACTACCTATGGTTTGGTAAGATTAGTAAGGAGATGCTAAAAAGAAAAATATATATTCACACACACACACACACACATATACATGTAAACTGGATGATGTGAATGAGAAGAACACGAGCTGGAGGGGTGAGCAGGGCTAGATCATGAATGGCTTGTAAGAGGGTCTAGGGCTCATTAGTGGCCAAATATATACCATGTGGCCTCCTCTTGGCCCTGCTGCTGCTCAGTTCAAACCCCCTCCCCTCAGTCTCATTGACCCACTGGGCCTTCCCATCTACGCTCCTCATGCAGCCAGAGGGATTGTTCTGGACACCAAGCCTGGCTATATTCCTCCCTCCCCGGCCCCCACCTTAGGTCACCCTTTGATGCTCCCCATTCACTGCTGTCCTACAGGATCAAGGCCAAACTCAGCTTGGGTCCTACCCTATATCCCCAGATTTCGCTTTTTCTTGCTCATCTTCTAAACGGCTCCTTCCAGACAAAGCACACCACGCAGCTTCCCTGGTACCTGCTCCTGCATTTCCAGTCCTCTGGGCCTTCACCCTTGCCTTTCCCTCTGCTTGGCTTGCTCTTCCCAGCCCACTGTTGTCTGTACCCATCACTATGAGTCCAAACCCTTCCTTCCCCCAGCTCCCAGGTGCCCTCCCTTTACACAGCACCAGGTACCCATCAGCCTCGTGGCGGCAGGTCCTGTGAAGCTCAGACATTTCAACCTTCCTTTAGGGAGCTTTGCCCAAAACCCTGGCTACATTTGCCAGAGCTACCGGAAGTAGCACGGAACGCAGGGACTGCCTAACAATGCCCATCCAATCCCAGAAACGATGTAAGAAGCCTTACAGAAGTAGAGAAAACACAGATAGAAGGAAATAAAAAAAGCCATGGTGAGGAAATGGGGACAGAGGGAAAATGCAGGAACAAAAAGAGATCACCTGAAATGTAGGGGGAGTCAAGCTACGATTGTGTGCTGCCAGGACCAGCACACAGGGGAGGTTTTGCATCGGAGCTTCCTAGTGGTCAATTCGACGAGGGAAATAGAATCAGAAAGGGATTTACTCACTGTCTGTAAGATAAATGCCTGCACTTGCTAAGGAGCAGTACAGCTTTTCTCTGCACTGAGCCCTGAGAGAAACAGGTCCTAAGGATCATCTAAGGAAAGAAGAGCAAGGATAACGATCTCCCTGGGGTCTTGGCAATTAGTGGCAGCTGGGGAGTAGCCTGGGGCCTGGGCTGCGGGTGGGAAAGTAGGGGGCAAGTCAGCAGGCTCAGCTCCTGGGCCCCCACCCCTGCCTCGCCTTGAGCAGCAGTTGGGGGTGGGGGTGGGGGACATCTGTGTGGGGTCCACGGTGATGCTCATCAGACACTCCATTGCTCCCCTCACATCCCAGCCTCCTTGCAGTTAGGCAGCCACTATTAGTCCTAGCTAGTGGATCGTGGGTGGGAGTGATGTGTGCCACTTCCAGGCTGAAGCGTGTAAGACCTGCCGGTGACCCTCCAGAACTCTCGTCCTTGGCTGGAGGGGTGAGGAGGCCACATGTTCCAGATGGTGCAGCTTCCATCTTTCTGAGTCCCCAAGGGACTGTGTGAATAGGGCACCTTGCCCCAAACTGACTTATATAGCATGACAGAGAATTAAACTTGTAGAGTGAACCGCAGAGAAATAGTGGGGATACTTGTCACAGAGCATAGCCCACCCATCCTGACTAACACATTGCCCCAGGCAGGCCCAACCAATGGTAGACAGGCAATGGCTGTCTGTGCTTGGTGTGGCCAGGGCACAGGAGCCTGCAGGGAAGAGGTGGGCAAGCAGGCAGGACCCAGATCCCCTCAGGAGCCATGTGAAAGGGCTTGGACTCTGAGGGCAATGGGAGCTGCTGCAGGGGTTATAGGGGAGGAGGAGGACCAGTTTTCACTTTTAGGTGGATTCCTCTGATTGCTGAGGTAATCATGACAGTCGCCTGGGCTGAAGCAGGGCAGAGGGGATGGAGAGGATGGGACGTGTTAGTGAAAAACATGGGAGGGGGATAAAGCAGCCTTGGTGCCCATGGTGGGCTGTGGGGTGAGGGGGCCAGTCATGCCTGCTGAAATCAACATGACCTGGCCAGCATCAACAGTCCTGGCCCCTCTGGCCACTCTCAGCGCTCTCCCTTCACACCTGGGGGACGGCTCTGGTTCCAGGTTCAGGGTCAGGGGCCGTAAGAGGCCTGGGCAATGCTCTCCTGGAGCTCACAGTCACCTCCATAGCAATAGCAACTCTTAGTTTCGGGTGCTTGCTATGTGCCAGGCTCCGTTCCAAGCGCTTCCCCTGTATGAACTTAGGTGCTACCTTGCTCCCTGTTACAGATGTAGGGGTTGAGGCAGAAAAGTGAAGCAACCTTCCTGGCGTCACACAGCTAGGAGGTGGTGCAGCTCTGTCTCTGGAGCCCTCAGCTCCAGATAATGATGATGAAAGCTCTTTCACACTCATTACACCCTGGATTCTACCTCAGCTCCCAAGGGGAAGTGTCATGACCATTATCGCCCCTACTTCACAGCAAAGGAAAACGAGGCTCAGTAAACCAAGCCGACGTCCTCTGGCGAAGGGGCTATTGGCCTCCACTGATGAGGCCGGCCAGCCTCCGAGCAGCGTGAACATCATGCCCCCCGACCCCTGTGCCGAACTCCTCTCCCCCATCCCACCCCACCTGGCTCCAACACCTTACCTCCACTGCCAAGGTTCTTCCAGACTTGTAGCCATGAGGTAAACTTACAGAAGTGGGTGGGTGGCACCAAGCCAGGTGGGCCGTCTCTCCCTTTGCCCCAGGTATAGGACTGTGCATGCATATATGTGGGTGAAGTTTGTGCGAATGTGTGTGCACTGTGTGTGCAAGTCTGTGTGTGAACACTGCACTGATCAGGGTGTTCCTACGTGCTCGTGTACCCCTGTGGGTGGGTGTGCACCTGTGCATCTGTTTGGGTGTTTGTGTCTGTGCATGTACTGCACATGCGTGCCTGTGTTTATCAGTGCATGAATGAGTTTAAGGACTCAGCAATTCAGAGAGCAGGAGTTTTACTTTCCCCACAAGCACGCACTTGCCTGAAAATGAGGACCATAGCAGGCCTTCAGCACTGTGAGGCCCTTGCCCACAGGCTGGGCCAGAACATTGATCCGGGACAGGTTTACCCCACGCCGCTTGTTCTATCCTGCCCGGTCCCATCCAGCTGGGCCCACATCAAAGCCATAGCAGGTCTTCCTAGGCGTAGCGGGCCAGCCCATTAGGGCACAAAGCAGGTGGTGGCACCCATTCTGCTGCTGCTATCCCAAGGGTGCTTAGCTGGCCTGATGCCATGGGATTAGGCTCTTTGTGCTGTGAATTCCCTGCCCTGCAAAAAGATTTAGTCATCGCTAGGTTTAACACCCCACTGAGTTTATTTTTTATCTATTTATTTTTATTTTTTGGCCGTGCCGTGCAGCACATGGGGAATCTTAGTTCCAGACTAGGGATTGGACCCATGCCCCCTTCTGTGGAAGCGAGAAGTTTTAACCACTGGACCACCAGGGAAGTCCCCACTGAGTTTACATCTCAGTGCCTGACAGTGGAATGGCTTGCTGCCTGTCCTATCCCTTACAACTCTCCTAAGGCCTGTTGTCCCCATTTGGTGCAGAGGAAGTGACTTGACCAAGATCAAATTAGTAGGAGTGGAGATGGCAAGCAGAAGCCAAGATGTGGTCCAGATGCCCCTCTTCCCACCTCGTGCTCCTCTCTGATGTATGTGAGAGAGACGGAGACAGAGACACAGAGATTTTCCTGCCTGGCTCCAGGGGCCTATCTTCCCAGCCTAGCCCTGAATCATTGCAGGACAAGGGTTACCTGCAGGGTGGCTGAAACCGAACACAAACTGGGTGTGGTACAAAGCAGCATAATAGATTATTCATTAATTGCGCTGTTCCTGGCCTCAGGGAGAATGAAATTACCTGATTTGGTCTTTGAACGTCAGCGGTGGGGAGGAGTCTGGCATTCCTGGCTACCATTGTCCCCTTAGTAAGTTTCTGTTTCCACATTTCATATTTGGAATTGTATTTTATTTTTTCCCTTAAAACCTGACCTTGTGGTCATCGAGCTGCCCCCAAACACGCCTCCTGGGAGGGTCTGAACCACCACACTTACCTCAGCCACAGTTAAAAGAGGGAGATTACAATCACAAGTTTCCTAGCTTTACAAAGTGAAAAAAGATTACCATAAGGGTAAAGGGCTCTGTATTTGAAGGTGATCTGCAAAGACCAAGAATCAACACAATACATGCCTAATTATGGGTGGGTCCCATGTCTTGAATCTAATCCTGGGTTGACAATTATCCATAATAGAGTTTATCTAGATCCTGGCCTTGACCCCAAACTTGATAGGAAAGCACCTTTTTAATTCACCTTAAGTCCTTATCAGGGCCTCTGATCCACCCACAGGACGGGGTGAGATATCTGGCTCAGGATGCCAAGGCCCAGCTGAGGTCAAGGCCCCCCTGCTGTCAATGCAGGTCTCTGCCTAACCATGGAAGCAAGAAGAGACCTTGTCGCTCTCCACAGAAGGAGGTGACCAACTGTTCTGGTTTGTCCAGGATGTGTGTGGAGTGGGTATTCCTGGGATGCAGGGTTTTCAGTGCTAAAATCAGGAAAGTCTCAAGCAAAAAGGGAAAAGTTGGTTACCCTGCCGAAACTGTGCAACCCAAATTGGGACTTGAACCTGGACAAACCCAGACTGGGACTTGAACCCATGGTCTTTTTAAAAAAAAAAAAATTTATTTATTTATGGCTGCGTTGGGTCTTCGTTGCTGCGTGCAGGCTTTCTCTAGTTGCGGCGAGCCGAGGCTACCTTTCTTTGCGGTGCGTGGGCTTGTCATTGCGGTGGCTTCTCTTGTTGTGGAGCATGGGATCTAGGCACGCGGGTTTCAGTAGTTGTGGCTCGCGGGCTCTAGAGCGCAGGCTCAGGAGTTGTGGCTCACGAGCTTATAGATGCTCCACGGCATGTGGGATCTTCCTGGACCGGGGCACAAACCCATGTTCCCTGCACCGGCAGGCGGACTCTCAACCACTGTGCCACCAGGGAAGCCCGAACCCATGGTCTTTTAATTGAGATCACACACCTGGTCTCAGGACTTAATGACGCTCAGGTTCTTGATGTCTTGTCACAGGATGAATTCAGTGAGAGACAAAGTAATAGGTAAGAAGTAGGTTTATTTAGAGAGAAACACACTCCACAGATGGAGTGTGGGCCATCTCAGGAGAGAGGCCCTGAAATATGGGGTGGTTAGTTTTTATGGGCTGCGTAATTTCATAGACTAATGAACAGGAGGATTATTCCAACTATTTTGGGGAAGCGGTGGAGATTTCCAGGAATTGGGCCACCATCTGCTTTTTGAACTTTGATGGTTGGCCTCAGAACTGTCATGGCGTTGGTGGGTGTGTCACTTAGCTAATGAATTACAATGAGCATATGAGGCTCAAGGTCTATGGGAAGTCGAATCTTCTGCTATCTTGGACCTAGTTGGTTCTAACCAGTTTTTGTCATGTTCTATTATGCCATTCTTTTAAAGGTTGTGCCCTGTCCCCTTCCCTCCTGTTCCACTGCCACCTACCATAGAGGCCTCCAGAGAACTTTTACCCTATTTACATGCAACGATTCTACAGTAAGTCACTAGTAGCCTTGACTCTGAAAACTTGCCTGTGAGACAGAAGGCTCTAGAACGAACTTCTGAAAGAGCCCAACATCCTGAACCAAAGAACAGAACACCTCAAAGGAGAAAAATCCAAGGTCTGTAAAGTGCTTATTCTGTGCAGGGTAAAGGGGCAATTCAGTCACTGTTCTCCACACGTGTACACTTCTCAGGGAAATGGCTGAGAGCGGGAAAGGATGAGATGCCACGATCTTAATTGGCTGCTAAAGCACAGGGCAGTGGTTTGTAACTTTGAATGCACATTAGAATCACTTGAATCAGGTCACTGGGTATGGGACCCAGGCAGCAGCTCTGTCCAACACGGAGTCTCTAGTCACACATGGCTTCTAAATTAAAATCAATTAAAATGAATTGAAATGTAAAATTTGGCTCCTCAGTTGCACTACCATTTCAAGTGTTCAAGAGACACACGTGGCTACCGGGTACCCAGCTAAACAGTGTAATTATAGGACATGTCCACTGTGCCCATGTGACCTTGGGCCAGTTACTTAATGTGTCTATTTCCTCACCAGTAAAATCAGGCATAATAACAAATAATAGCTAACACATTGCTTATTATATGTGAAGTATGTTCCAGGTACTAACTTGACCCTGACAGCACTCTGGTTAAGTACAGGTGTTAGAGAACCATTGACTGAAACCGCCCGCCCTGGCCAGGCACGATAATGACCGCTTGCAAGAGTTATCTCACAACAGGAGGTGTCCCAATAAGGAACATGGAACTAACAAGCTACTGCCAGACAGAAGAATTCAGAAGGGGCCAAAAGGAGGGAGCAGACGCCAGCCTATAATATATCCTATCAACCTCCCAGAAACTTTCGTGCTGGAATCAATCTTGGCTGAGAGATGCGCGCCCCCAGGAAGGACCCTGAGTCAGACCAAATGTGGACAAAAGCAAGATGACTGGCCAGAGACAACCTGGAAACTAACCTCATTATCATAAAACCTGAGACCGCGATCCATGTGGCAGAGCAATTCTCCTGAGTTCCCTTAGCCCACTGCTCTCCGCCCGGGTGCCTCTTTCCAATAAAGTCTTTTGCTTTGTCAGCCCATGTATCTTCTCGGACAATTCATTCCTGAGTGTTAGACAAGAGCCCACTCTTGGGCCCTGGAAGGGGTCCCCCTCTTCCTGCAACTATTATCACCCCATTTTTACAAATGTGAAAACTGGGGCACAGATAGGTTAAGTAACGTGCCCAAAATCACACAGCAAGTAGGTGGCTGAGCTGGAATCCAGAACCGAGCTGTTTAGTCCTGGGTCCACACTCTCCCACAGGGCTGCCCTGAAAATTAGATGAGATAATCCACCCAGTACATGGAGCAATGCCGGTGCATACTTAGTCCTCAACAGATGTTTGCTGTGAAGACCGTTGTGGTCCCAATGTTTACAGGACACTAAGATTTGATTTAGTACATGACAGGTACGTGCTGAGGGCCCAACATTTTGGGGATCTGAGTAAAAATCCCAAACCAGAAAGTGCAAAGCAGCCCGCTAGGTGCAGAGTTCAGACCCTCGGTCTCACCACATTGATGAGGCACGTGAGAAGCTAACTAACAACCCCTGTGGATTCAGAAGAACCCGGAGAGGAAAGGCATTTATTTGTGCATGTCTCTCCAGGGTACAAAAGCCCGCAGCCTCCTAGACCTTCCTTCCCTTAGTTCCAAAGGGTAGATTCAAACAGTTACTAACCAGGGAGATGAGAAAATGCAGAAACAAAAGAAAAGCAGTCAAACAAAAGTGCAGCGATAAAGCAGAGCTCTGCTTTATCCTCAAGGGATGTACGGGATACACGTGACAATGTATCTTTGAGTTCTTCTACGGGAACTAAGGCCCTCACCTAGAAGAAGGATGGTCACTTCAGGTTGAGCAGGAGATTCCTGGAACACCATCCTGTTACCTCACCACCAACCAATCAGAAGAAAGTCACACACCCTGCAGCCCTCACCCCGGATTTTGCCTGTAAAAACTCTTCCCTGAACACCACGGGGGAGTTTGGGTCTTTTGAGCGCGAGCCCCCTCCCCCATTCTCCTTGCTCAGCCCTGCAATGAACCTTCCTCTGCTCCAAACTCCGACATTTCGGTTTGTTTGGCCTCACTGTGCACGGGGCACACAGACTTGGGTTTGGCAGCAAAGGCCAGCAGCCTCGCTCAGCCCTGTGCTGTGGGGCCTGAGGGTCTTGGTGGGAGTGTGGGGCGAAGGGCGGAAGGGCAGAGGAAGCCCTTTGGTTCTCTCCATGGGCACGGCTTTCCCAGGCAGGAAAGCAGAACCATGCTGCCTGGGGACGCCCCCACCCCCGCCAGGCCTCAACCGCCCGTGGCCCATCAGCAGTGGAGGCTGAGGCACCCTGCAGCCAGCATGGAAAAACAGTCCTCTTTCCAGGTTCTCTCTGCCTCGAGCACCCTCCCACCTCTTCCTTTATCACCCCTCCTCCAGCTCTGTGGTCCTTCTGGTCCAGCACAGATGCCTCCCCGCAGGCCCACAGGAAATACAGGCTGAGTCAGAGAGAGCGCCAAGAAAATGCCTCTTTCCTCCTGATGAGATTAGGCCCGAGGGAGCACCTCCCCTCCTGACATCTGACACTGCCCGGAGCCAGGTGCCTGGGCCCCCGGGAGGAGCAGGGCATCTCCTGAGATGACCTGGCCTCCCCTGCCCCCCGGCACCCTTGCTCTTGACCCTTTCCTCAAGCTGTGTGAGGCCTGGCCAGCCTTTTCTCTCCGTGACTCCATTTCTCCTCCACCCCAGCCCAGGCCTCCTATCCTGTCCCCACTCTGACTCTGTCATTTCCCTTAAGACTCACCCCAGCCCCAGGTCCCCTCTGTCCTCAGGATAAAGCCTTCGGCTGGACTTGGGTTTTGAGGCCCCTGCACATTCCCTGACGGCCTTCCCCTTATCTCCACACACCTGCCCTTTGAGCCACACTGGTTTATCTGCTCTCCCCTCAAAGCGTTGGTTTTCCCAGACACCCCATCTTTGCTCACACCCCTTCTCTCTGCCTAGAGCCAAGTCAGCCCAGACCAGTCTGAGCTGTTAAGTCAGCCCAGGTAAGTCCAAGGCTGACACTTAGCTGGGTTCCTAGGATGCCCCCTCCTCTCACTCCACCTTCCTGGGCCTGGCTCAAATAGAACCGCCTCCAGGGGGCTTCCCAAGTTCCAAGGCCTGAGCGATCTCTCTAGCCTATGAGGTCCCCCATCCTGATACACAGGGAGGAGAAAGAGGAGGCAACTGGTTCAAATCCCGGACCCTCATTTGTCTCTGGGCCCCAGCATCCTCATCTGTAAAAGAGTACCCTCGGATCTGCCTCACGGGGCCTTGTCCACGATTAAATGAGGTAACAGATGTAAAATGCTTTGCACGTGTCTGGTACTGTTACTGAACACAAGTTCGTGTGCCTGACACACAGCGAGGCCAAAGCAACCAAAACGTCGGAGTTTGGAGCAGAGAAAGGTTTACTGCAGGGCCAGGCAAGGTGGCTTGTGCTCAAAACCCCCAAACTCCCCGATGGTTTTGGGGCAGAAGTTTTCATAGGCCAAATTTGGGGCGAGGGCTGCAGGGTGTGTGACTTTCTTCTGATTGGCTGGTGGTGAGGTAACAGAGCAGTATTCCCGAAATCTTGTGCTCAGCCGGAAGTTGCCACCCTCCACCTGGGTGGGGCTCTTAGTTCCTGCAGAAGAGTCCAAAGATATTGTTAGGTATATCCCTTGAGGAGGAACCAGGATCCTGCTTTAATCACTGCAGTATAGTTTCTTGACTGTTCCCCCTTTGTTTCAGCATCCCCTATTTCCCTGGTTAATGGCTTTTTGAATCTGCCCTTTGGAACTCTGGGAAGGTCTAGGAGGCTGAAGCCTTTACCCTGCAAGTAAGAAACGGGGGACCCAGAAAGGCTTTTGTGCCCAGGAGCCCCACAGGGTCCCGCTCGGTTTCAGTACTAAGTAGAAGGTCAGCTGATGGATACTCCCTTCCCTTCCTCCTGTCCTGCTCCCTGTGTTTCTCCCATCTTTCCTCCATCTATCCATCCAACCATCCATTGGACTGTCAACGCCAAATGGTCCTCTCCCTTCAGCTTTGCCCACCCACAGGCCAAACCACACAGGCAGGCACCCAGGGGGAGACTGACTTGGCTCCTGGATTGAGCTTTCACTCATTCCACCGACCTTTCCTGAACACCCCTTCTGGGTACTAGGAGCCAGGGACTGGGCCTGTCTCTTCCACAGCAGGCTTGCTGGTCAGGTTGGAGAGTCCTAATTCTGATGCCAATTTGCTACATGACCTTGGGCAAACCTTGTCCCCTTCTCGGGTTTTGTTTGTCCACCCATAAGATGGTAACGCCTCTGCCCTACCCACCTGTTAGGACAATTCGCTGAGGGCTCTGCAGCCCGCATGTGCCAGACCCAGGGGGCCCGTGAGGGCAGTGGGACCGCCTGCCTGGCAGCTGCCCCAGTCCTCAGAGCTGTTCCTGCCTTGACCCTCTGGAGACACAGAGCAGGCCTTCTTCCTGTTTATTCACCCTGATCAGGTCCTGACCAAAACTCCACGAAGATTTATTGCCCCACAATTTCCTTATCTGTGAGTTTCGAGAGACAAGGGTCACGGAGACTTTTTAAAGATGCTTCCCAGAGGTTGAAAATCTGGCAGCTCTACTTCCTGCTTACTGTCCATTCTCTGGCAGAACTTCTGGATCTGTCTTTGGACAGAGAGAGACACTGAGAAACAAAGGGGGAAGGTGCCTTGTTTAGAGCCCCACAGCGATCCTGGAGTAGGGCTGAAGCCCTGAAGCTCTGTTCTGGGATGGGCCCCTGGCCAGGGAGCCTGAATTCTGTCGTCAGTGGACCTACAAATCAGCTCTCACTCTGCCCTGCTGCAGGGACCTGGGGCCCAGGGTGAGTCCAGGCAGCATCACTGGGACCTTCTGTGAGTCCAGCCTGTGCTGGGAACCATGGGGCAGAGGCAGGAACGATCCTTACCCCCCAGGAGCCCAGACTGATGGGAAAGACCGGCAAACTCAATTTGGGGTAGCAGGGAGATTGAAACCTGGCGAGTGGGTAAGGGCTGCCAGGAGGCTGTGTTTGAGCTAAGCCTTCAAGGCTGAGCAGAGCGAGCCCAGGACAGAGTAGGGACGGCACTGTAGGTGGAAGGCTCTGCACTGAGCCACGCGGTGAGGGGTGGGCAGGCAAAGGCATACCCAGGGAACCCAAGGGTCCAATTCAGCTGGGGCCTGAGCAAATGCAGAGAAGCAATGAGGGCCATGACTGGAAAGGTGCCGGGGCAGGGCTCTGCACGCTAGCTGAGCTGCCACCTGAGACCACGGAGGGAGGTGTCAAAGTCTATAACCAGGGTGTGACCTGTCAGGGCTGAGGTGGATAGAGTCCCTGCCATTAGGGAGGGCAAGTATTTTCTTTCCTCAGCTGTGGGCTGTGTCTAAGGAAGAAATAAGTGGGTTCATTTCATTCCCAGCTCCAATCTGCTGGAGGGGCTGTGGAATATGGTGAGAGGAGGATGATTCTGAGGCCGTCCTTGTCTGGACTCAGGAGGAGAGAAGCCCGATTGATCGGGGAAGAGCGGGCAGATGGCTGACCAGGAGTCAAGGCCTGATGTCCCTCCACAGGTCTCAGCTCTTTGAGAGAAACATGGAGCTGGGAAGCCCGGCCTCGAGGCCCATTCCTGGGCCACTTCTCAGCAGCTGGGGTTTTAGATCAGAAAATAGCTTCCTTCCGTCATTCAACCCATTTCCCTATGGGAAGAGTCCCCAGGTATGACTGAGGGCTGCCTGCTCCTGCCCGAGCCTGGGCAGCCCAACCCTCCATTTCCTGGACCAGCCACACAGGAGGGTGATGGGAAATTCCCAACTGCTTCTTCCCAACCTGTGTATCAACCTGGAGATAAATGCCACTGTGCAGCCTTAATCAATTCCCCAGGCAGTGTCTGCAACAGACACCAGGAGAGGATGGTGAGGACTTCTCCCCATTTCCAGCCTCTCTGGGCTCTGCCCACATCTGTTAAGGCTGGGCCTGCAGGCCAGGGGGGGCAGGAGGGTGGGAGGTTCACTGGAGGACGAAGATTACAGGAAAGATGCCAGCACCCCGGGCTGAAGAGGCACTTCTGCCCCGAGACTGATTCTGCCAGGACTGGTGACAGTATCTCATTTACACTTTGCAAGAATCTCTCCCAACAGTGGGTCTCAAACTTGAGAGCACATCAGGGGCCCCTGGAAGGCTGATTAATATGTAGACTGCTGGGCCCATCCTAGAGTTTCTGATTCAGCAAGTCTGGGGTGGATCCTGAGAATTCTGCATTTCTAGCAAGTTGCCAGGTGGCACTGATGCAGCTGCTCCGGGGACCACTCTGAGAGCCACTGCTCTACAGCCCTGCTGCATGATTTGCAAAGTCCTTCCCGTTCACTATTCCATTCACTCCTCACAGCCGCCTTGGGGTGGGGAGAACTATCCCCAATTCCTGGATGCAGCGAGCTGCACTCAGCTCAGAGCGACGGAGGCACTTTCCTGAGGTTACACAACTAGTGGGAACCTGACCTCCAAAGGCTCTGTGAGCACACAGCCAGTTCCTAACTCGGGGCCACTTGGGGCTGTGATCCTGGGATTTCTCTCTCCAAGATTCTTTTAAATACACAAACGCGGGTTCAGGCCAGCACTCAAGAATCGCGCAGGTGTACCCACGACAGCTTTACCACCTGAACAGCAGGCATGGAGGGCAGGTAGTCAAGACACAGGCTTCAGAGTTAGAGACCCGGCTACCAACCCAACTCAGCTTCTCTAAGTCTCGGCACCACACGGCACCTACCTCTGGCCGGGCTGCTGTGAGATGAGGCAAGTAGTGGAACAGAGCCTCTAGCCTTGGCACACAGTGAGGCCTCAACAAACCAGTGGGCCCAGACAAGAGCCGGAGTGCGGGGAGTGGGAAAGATACCAAACCCCTCTGTGCCTCGGTCTCCTTATCTGTAGACTAGGGTCAACAACAGAACCTACCTTATAGGGGAATCATAACGATTCCATACAGTTATCCATTTACATTGCCTTAGAGCAGTGCCTGGCATGGGGCAAGTCGTGTGTTAGTGTCCTACGTACGGTTCCTTTGTTAAACATGATATTTTAGCACTGAATGCACATTTTTCATCCATACATGTAAGCAAACCACTAAAGAATAGAGTAGGCTACGGTGAAGTCAAAATTAAAAAATCATGGCGGGATGACTGCACAACAGTCATACCACAGGATGGTATACTTAAAAATGGTTAAAATGATAAATTTTATGCTTTGTATATTTTACCACAATAAAAAAAAAAAAAAAGAAAAAAGAAACAGCAGCACTGAGCACTTCCCTGGTGGTGCAGTGGTTAAGAATCCACCTGCCAACTCAGGGGACATGGGTTCGAGCCCTGGTCTGGAAAGATCCCACATGCCGCAACTAAGCCCGTGTGCCACAACTACTGAGCCTGTGCTCTAGAGCCTGCGAGCCACAACTACTGAGCCCGCGAGCCACAACTATTGAAACCCGCGTGCCTAGAGCCTGTGCTCTGCAACAAGAGAAGTCACTGCAATGAGAAGCCCGCGCACCACAACAAAGAGGAGCCCCCGCTCTCTGCAACAAGAGAAAGCCCACGTGCAGCAATGAAGATCCAATGCAGCCAAAAATAAATAAAACAAAAAATTAATTAATTAAAAAAATAAAGAAAGAAACAGCAGCACCAAGCTAGATCAGCACCCAGCTCTCCTGCACTCCTTCACTGGCTCCACCTCTGCTTCCATGATTATTTCCCCAGGGAGCACCTGCTTCTTTTAACCCTCCCTGACCCCTGGCCTTAGAGGCAGTCCCTGACGTGACCTCAGGGCATGGGGGGGCAGGTTGGTTGCCCCTTCACCCTTTTACTCGTGGCTAGTCAGGGCCTTCTCTGCCTAGGCCTCCTGCAGAAGGGGCCCTGCAGGGTGACAATCCTCGCCCCTCCTTCAGGCACCTTCAGGACCGCCTCAACCTTCTCCCTGGCAGAGGGTGGCTTTTCCAATCATCTTCCCTTTGGCTTGCTTGCCCTCTCTATAGAGCTGGCTCTGCTCCTTGTGATGAAGTAAGGGGCCCCTTAAGGGAGCAGTGCCCTCAATAACCAGCACGTACTCCCACCGGGCTTCAGCTGGGAGCCCTGCTCTGTAGAGCGATGGTGCACAGATATTCTGAGATCAGGGGCCCGTCTCCATTCTGCTCTGCCCTCGTCGGCTGTGTGACCCTGCTCAAGTCATTGTCCCTCTCTGTGCCCCTGGGCCCCATCCATAAAATGGGAATGTGCATCCCTGCCTGAAACCCTCCTGAGGCTTTGGGAGGCTCTGAAGGGATAATGGAGGCAAAGGCGCTTTCTTTCTTTATTACACAGAGGACACTCGAGATCAATATGACAACGTCGAGAGGTGGCATAGCAATGGTTACAGACATAGTCAGCGGCCCACCTGCTGGGCTCAAACATCAGCCCCACCTCATACCAGCCGAAAGACCCTGGACAGGTGAGTCAGCCTCTCTAGACCTCAGGTTTTCCATCTGTAAAATGGGGTGGTAATAGTAAATGAGTTCATACATGACAAGCATTTACAACACTGCCTGGCACATGGTAAACGCAAGGCAAATTCAAAATAAGTAATCACAGCAACAACATGGGATAGACCTAGAGAGTATTATGCTTAGTGAAATAAGTCAGACTGAGAAAGGCAAATACTCTGTTATCACTTATATGTGGAAGGTAATAAAATAAAACAAACGAATGTATACAACAAAACAGAAATGGCCTTACAGACATAGAGAACAAACTAGTGGTTACCAGTGGGGAGAGGGAAGGGGGAAGGGGGTGGTATGGGATTAAGAGATACTAACTACTATGTATAAAATAAATAAGCATCAAGGATACATTGTATAGCACAGGGAAATATAGACATTATTTTGTAATAACTTTAAATGGAGTATAATCTATCTATAAAAATACTGAATCACTATGTTGTACACCTGAAACTAATAAAATATTGTAAACCAACTATACTTCAATAAAAAAAACTTTTTTAAATAAGTAATAATGGTAACTTCTATTGACTGCTCACTATAAGAAGGCACGGTTTTAAACTATTTACTAGTATCAATGGATTGAAATGAATATTGGGCTTCCCTGGTGGCTCAGTGGTTAAGAATCCGCCTGCCAATGCAGGGGACACGGGTTCGAGCCCTGGACCAGGAAGATCCCACATGCCGCGGAGCAGCTAAGCCTGTGCATCACAACTACTGAGCCCGCGTGCCTAGAGTCCATGCTCTGCAACAAGAGAAGCCACCGCAATGAGAAGCCAGTGCACCGCAGCGAAGAGTAGGCCCCGCTCGCCACAACTAGATAAAGCCCGTGTGCAGCAAGGAAGACGCAACACAGCCAAAAATAAATAAAATGAAATGAAATGAATATTTAGGACTTTGAACAGGGCTTACAGATTAAACCAGAAGCACAAAGTGCCCATGTTCCTTTTCTCTTCAGAGAGGCGACACCTAAAGATCTAAAGATTCAGGAGTGATTCAGGGGTCATCTGTGCTGGGAGGCATGAAAATCCCCTTAACTGGATGAAAACAGAGGAAGCCTTATGCCCCTCCCCCAGCCCTCAGTGCTGATTTAGAGCCTGAAGCTCTAATTCTCTTCTAATCTAATTCTCAGCCAGGCCCACTAACCCCCTCTCTCAAATGATCTTATTACATCTGGGGGCAAAAAACAGACACAATAACCCAGGACTGCCCAGGGTCAGGGACCCAGGGAGGCATGCAGCCCAGCTCTCTGCTCTCCTTTCCACACCATTCCATCTGAAAAGTCTGCATGTCTCGGCTTGTACCATTCTGCTGAAGGGAAGCTCACCCCTTCCGGGGGCAGGAGAGCTCAACCGTTAGACTTCCTCCTTCTACTGAGCGGAAATCTACAATTTCCCCCACTGCCCTGTCTCCATCCCTGGAGCCCCACCAACCACATCCGTTTCTCTGCCCCACAGCAGCCCTTCCAGAGATCTGAGGGCCCTGCCACCTAACCCTGGGATGGCTCTGCTCCAGGTTGGGGAGTTTCTTGTGCGACTCAGTTTCCCATCTTCCACCCATTTTGGTTGTCTCACAGTAATGCTCCAAGCTGTCCCCATCTTTCACCCAGTTTGGAGACCACAGCATACCCAAACCCTCCAGATAGGGGCAAAGAACCACTCAGTAGAGCAGGTCTCCAAAAAGATCCCAGTCTTCACATCTCAGAAAAGCAGCACTGGCCAGACCCCCAGAGATCACGAGGTATGAAAGGGGAAACTGAGTCAGCATGCCCAGGGCCACACACACAGGGCAGAACCAGGAATGGGATCCAGGTCTCCAGCACTCCCAGCCCAGGAGAGTCCTCTAAGACACGGAACAAAGTCTCCTTTGATCCTGTGCCTGGATACGGTGTCAAATATTTTGCTTCTTATCTGTGCTGCTGTTCTCAGAGGAACAAATTCCAAGGGTGGCTGGGGAAGAAGGTCTTCTAATTGTGAGGCCGAGGGTGATTCACCCTAGCTGGGCCCTCCTGAGGCTCAGACCTTTGAAAGGTGGGCTGCGTTTCTCCAGAGTGTGGTTCAGGCTGGGAAAGATGGGGCTCCTTGGGGTCAGGAGAGGAGACAGACCCCAAGTCTTTGCTGCTAGAAAGGCCAGTAGAGCATGAAGGGTAAACTGAAGCACATCAACTCAACCCATATTTTCCAAGTCCCCAGTTGGAGACAGACCCCCATGCTGGGCTCTGTGGGCCCAGAGGTAGCCGTGGAGTCTTTGCCCTGGGAACGGGTAGAAAACTGGAGAAATCGCATCTCACTCGAGCAAAGTATGATCACAAAGGTGGTGGTGTGTCAGAAGTGGCAGCAGCATAGAAAAGACCAGGAAGTTACAGAAGTGGGCCCCAAACTGTTTTGATCATTTACTCCTTCCAAAGGGAAAAACATCGAGCTCACCGACCCCAATATATTATATTATATACAAGTAACCATCACCTGTAGACGTAAGGTACAATATACACAAGAGGCGAGATTCATCATTAACCAGAGTGACTGTAAATCTCTATTTCAAATAGTGTCCTCCCTCACACAAAAAACCTTGTGCTGACTTCTTGTCTCATGTTTTTTTTTTCCTTGCCTTGTGGCTGACTGAAGTGATAGTGCTGGAAAGCCAAGTGTTAATTCTCACATTGCCTTGTCCCCATGCTCTAGCATTATCAGAATTACTAACAATCCAGTGTCCTCAGAGAAATCTTTCAAAACCACTTGTCCACTTTGTGAGGGTTAGTTTGTTAAAACTGGTTAATATAATCCACAAATCCAACCTGGATTAATTAGTCTAGATTAACCTGGATTAATTGACCAGTTTAATTAGTTGGGATAACCTGCCTAAAACAAACCAAAGAGTAGGATGTCCTTGTCATCCCTTTCTCAGAGACTTCTGGAAACCTGAGACATGAAGCTGCCTGCCCCGACTGGAGAGTGTGTCAGTGTGTCTACACCTGGCAAATATGAGCAAACGTGAATGATTTTCTTGTTTAGATGATATGTTTTCCTGCACCCCAATGAGCATCTTGCGTACCTCACCTTGGAGGCCGCCAGGATAGAAGACAGGGAGACTCTCAGAGAAGATTTTCAGGCTGCAAGGGATGGTAGGGATCACCTAGTTTAACCCCTCACTTTGCAGGTGAGGAAACAAGGACCCAAGAAGGGATGTAACTGGTCCAAGGTCACCTAGTTGGTCAGTGGTAGATCCCAGAGAGAACACAAATCTCTAGTTCTTGATGTTAACGCCTCTGAGTCCTGGCCACAGTGGGTCCCTTCCTGGCTCTCTCACTGGGCCGTAGGCAGCTGCCTGACCTCTCACCCTCTGGGCTGCCTCCCTTGTGATGTAAGATCACCCACTGGCTCTGAGGGTGGCCGTGGGTGGCAGGGAGATATCAGCAAAGGTTACAAGTTCCATCAGGATGGGGGACATGGGGTCATCAGCTGGCCACGGTTCTGAGTCACTCTGAAGCCTCATTGGTGAAACGGGACTATCCGGGTCCAGCTGTTGTCTGAGTGCCCATGAGGGCGACATCTGTGGGCTGGGAAGTAACCCCTAAAGGGTATTACTACTGTCCTTATTACTCTGGAAGGCTCTGTTTAGGAGGGTGAGATCTGGGGTTCCCCTAGAGCCCAAGAATTCTGCCTCTGACCACCAACTGCAGCCCTGGACACCACAGGACTTGGAGCCCTGCAGTCCAGTGGTCCCCAAGGTATGCCAGCCCAGGCCTGGTAAGGTGTGGGCAGCTGTGGACATGGGTCCTGGGCCTTCTGAGGCACAGGCTGAAATCTTGCTCCTATCTCTATGGCTCTCTTCCCTCCTGCTGGGAAGGGGAAGTGGGGGGACAAAGGCAGCAGGGAGGTGAGCAGTCAGCCTGGGTGCAGACAATAACGGGGTGTATTTGCTATAGAGAACTTAAAAACAATAATAAGAGCGACAAAAAGCCTGACTTTATTATCATTATGTGCCTATAATTCTAAACAATGTCAGTGATAAAACACTCCTCCCTGCCAGGGTGGGTTGTTTCCACCTCCCTGCCCTTGGTATCTGGTCAGTATCTGATACTATTCCCTTTAGATTGAGCCAGACCAGACTCAGACTGTATGTTCAATGCATCCCAAAAAGGCTCAGTGTGCTTCCCATCGCCAGCCCTTGGCTTCTGTTGTCCCTTTGCCAATATCTCCCTCCCCATCACTCTGTCCAGCTGCTACAAGGCTCAGCTTAGATGCTCCCTCTTCCAGGAAGTCTTCCTGCATGCAGTCCCGGCCATCCCCCTAGCTGGCTACAACTCCCCTCCCAGGCTGCAGACTCAGCAGTGTCATGTTCTCAGGCTCAGAGCAAGATACAAGAAAGGAATTACCCTCTGAAATCTGGAATCCACAGCACAGAAAACCAAACCAGGGAGCCACTTCCTAGCTGTGACCTCAGATGAGCCCCATGACTGAAACAGTTCCACTTGCTTCCAAAGTCACTAGTTCAAGCACCCCCTTGCTGATCACACCCTCCCCGCCTCCAGCTTCATGGCACGTCCAGATATGACCAGCCCTTTGTCAGCACCCCCGATGAGTCAATAAAAATGGGTTCAGGCCCAAGGAGAGAGAGCCTTGGACCAGAGACCCCTCTCTAGGACAACATAATCTGTCAAGCTTGGCTCCAGTTTTTCTGAAAGGCCAGCTTGTAGGATGGTGTCTGGGCCATGTGACATCTACACACCATGATGCCCATTTCTTGTACCAGCAACCTGGGACATCAGGCCAGGCCTCCCCCCACTGCAGACCTTCACCCATGAGAACTTCCATCGCTGGCCTCCTCAACCTTCTCTCCCCCATCTGCCTCCTTCTCGCTTCACTCTATTTCCTCCCCTCAGTGCCACGATCCATCACCTCACTCTTATCAACACCATAAAATCCTTCATCCTGCTGACTTTTCCCATATTGTCTGGCAAAACCCTGATGCTGGATGAACCAGGATATCTAAGCACTGCTGGGGAAAAAAAGAGACGAAAACCAGATTAGGGCAGGAGGCACACACAGAGTGAAGTCCTCTCCCACTACTGCCTGTCTTCCCCCCAGAACCCCTCCCTCTGCGAGTCAGGCCTTGTGAAGGGCACTTCAGACAAGCCAGATCCCAGGGGTCACCCGCGTGGCCTCCTTCTCCTTGTACCCACAGCCAATCCATCGTTCATCCCACACTCCTCCACCTCCTAAACATCTCTTAAACCATCCACATAGGTCCATTCCCACGGCTACCACCTGTTCTCACTTGGTCACTTAGTCTTGGATACCAACCATCTTGCCCCTGATCTTTTCAAAAGATGGAAATCTAAGCATGCCACTCCGTGGCCATTGCTGCAGGGCTTGAAGGCTCTGGCCCACTCTCCCTTTCCACACTCACCTTGCCCAGGGATCCGAGCTACAGACACTCAGTGCCTTTAATTCCTCAAAAGTCCATTTCCTCCAGCCTCAGGGCCTTTGCACAGGCTGTTTCTCTGGTCTAGCATGTTCCCCTCCCCACCCTCACCTGGTTACTTCCTACTCACCTTTCAGACCTCAGCTCAAAAGTCCTTCCCTTAGAACAGCCTTCTGCAGTGATCCTGGACCAGGCACATTTCTCTACTCTACACACTCCTTATGCCCCTCTTCTCCGGGTTTTGTGGGACTCTCCAGTTACTGCCCAGCTCTTCTCTGGTCTGTGAGCTCACCAGGGCAGCCCCTTTATCTGTTTTGCTCTGCTCTGGATCCCTAGCTCTGAGCTCTGTTTCACATGCAGAAAGTGACCAATACACGAACAAAGGTCTCCTTCAAAAAATCAAATTGAAAAATTACTATTTAGGGAATGAATGAGTGAATAAGTCTGAGTGAGGTTCTGGGATATCTGTGTGGGATAGGCCTCTGCAGTCTCTCTCCAGGGCAGGCCATAGGCCAACCTACTCTTGGAAATGGTCATAACAAGGATGAGACTAATGACCCAGTCAGCAAGCTCCCAAAGCTCCTTCCTGTCCATAAGCTCCCCAGCCCTTCTCTAGGCCCCGCATTACTCAGAGCACCCAGCGTTTAACGGCCTGTCCACCAGGCATTTCTGCACTGACATACATTTACTTTGCTGAACATTCTCTTCTTCCCAAGGGCCAGAGCTCAGGAGCCTTGTCTTTGTGGAGTTGGATTAGGAAAATGTGGTGGAATCCAGTTAGAACAGGGTTCAAATCCTAGCTTTACCTCTCGCTGACTGTGCGACTTTGCAAGTAACTTAACTTCTCTGGGCCCCTGTTTCCTCATCTGTAAAAAGAGGACAAGAATATCTAGCCACAAGGTTGCTGTATGGATTAAATGAGTGAATATACATTAAGAATCTAGGGTGGGGGGCTTCCCTGGTGGCGCAGTGGTTAAGAATCCACCTGCCAATGCAGGGGACACGGGTTCAAGCCCTGGTCCAGGAAGATCCCACATGCCGCACAGCAACTAAGCCCATGCGCCACAACTACTGAGCCTGCGCTCTAGAGCCTGCGAGCCACAACTACTGAGCCCACGTGCCACAACTACTGAAGCCCGCGCGCACCTAGAGCCCGTGCTCCGCAACAAGAGAAACCACCGCTTGAGGCAACTAGAGAAAGCCCACGCAGCAACGAAGACCCAATGCAGCCAAAAATAAATAAATAAATATATTAAAAAATAAACATAAAAAATAAAGTTAGTTTAAAAAAAAAGAACCTAGGGTGGGCCCTGTCACATGTCATATTTAATTGATTCTAAGACACAAGAGTTTTTAACATCTCTGAAACTGGGATGTAACTTATAGTTTAATTGGCTGCCCTTTTTCTTTCTTAATGGATTATAAAATAATGGTATATTATCTCAAAACTGGCTGTGCCCTGCATTCCATGAAATAGGACAGTAGTCTGGTTTCTTTACTCTTTGCAAAGAGATGAGAAGGTCTGTGAGAGTCCCAGGGACCAAAGACTGAGAACACACATCACTGAGGGCAAAAGGTCTTCTGGGGTCTGGCACGCTGAGGTGGAAGCCAGAAGCATCACGGAATCTGAAGGCACAGGCTCTTCCCCAGCCTGGGGGCCTCTGGATCTGTCCCAGCTGCCCCAGTCCCACTCAGGGGGTAGCCCAAACTCCAGCAAGACCTTCATTTTTCTGGATCTGACTCTATGCTTCTGCTGATGTGGCCTGGGGTTCCTGGCTTCAGGCAGTCGGTCATAATGCTGACTGTGCTTGCAGCCATCTAAACCCCTAGTCTTTGTCCCAAGAAGAGAGTCTTGGGAACAACTCCAGAGACCCCCAGAGCCCTCTCCTCCCATGTGACTCCTACATCAAGCCATCCCTGGACCCTGTCTCAACTGTTCTGGAAGACCAGCACTGAGGATACGTCCTCCAGGCCTCACCCAAGTCCTCATGCTGCAGGTGCCTCCTTAAACCCTCCAGCCTGGTGACAGCAGGCTGGCCAGATTATCATACTATCTACATTCCACTGTAACATATATTACATACAGCCACATCTTTATAGAAATAAAATGTCTATCACATATAAAATTTTCAAAATACCGAAAAAAGAAAACAAAATTTTGCCATCTAGTGATAACCAACCAGCTTGATGTGTGTCTTTCTGAATATTTTTCTGTATTTACATGTGTGTAGATCTATTCTTTCCTCATATTCAAACCAAAATGGGCTCATACCACACACTGCTCTTTTCCTTATTTGCACACCTCCCTCTACATAGACTGGTTTCTTCCCAGTGACCTCACGGTGCTCCCCTATCCTCCATCCCTTCACCTGGCAGCTCTCTACAGTGCCTCTTGGTCAGGTCCCTGAGGCCTGATCAGGGCGCCCAGCCTCTACCAGGGTGCAGTGCTTTTGGCCTGATGGGTTCCTATGGACACTTGTCCCCCCTTCCTTGGGACAGAGCTGTGACTGGATCGTAATTGCTCTCAGGGCCTCCTCAAAGCAAAGCCGTTCCCCAGCACAGAAATACTCTTGAACCCTTAAATCAAGGGGTGTGAGGTGAATGGAGGCTGTCTGTCTCTGCTGGATTTGACTGTAGATCTTTCAAAACAGGCCGGATGTTCTCCTGGACCCAGATGCTGCCCTGGTGTTTCCCTAACCCCTGGGGACTCCAGATATCACAGTAAACAACAATGGACAGGTGCCTGGCATTTTATAGTTCATAAAGTGCTTCCATGCTTTCTATCCAATTTTAAGACTCACAACCGCTGCAAACATTAGGCAAAGCACGTATTTATTATCTCAATTTTATACGACTGAGGCTCAGAGAAGTGGGGCAATTTACCCAATGGCCTTTCTTGCTTTCTTCCCCTTCAGAGTCTGGCCAACTCCAAATCCCACTAACAACCTGGCCCAGCCATCATCTCCTCCAGGGAGCCTCCTTAACTCCCACCCCACGCCAGGCTGCATTAGGTGCCCCTCCTTGAGAGCCCACAGCTCCACGGCTTCCCTATCAGAACTGAGCCCCCGACCAGGCTGTGCGCCCTTGAAGGCAGCGATGAGTCTGGCTTATCTCCATCCTTACTCCCCAGGCATAGTAAAACCTCAATAGATGGCTGCTGAGTTGAAGATGGTTACGATTATTAAGGCAGGAAATGCTCTGCCCACTTTATGGAAGAGGACAGGGGGCATAAAGAAGGGACAGGACTTGCCTACAGAGCATGTCAATGGCCAGGTCAGGTCTCCCTCCTCAGAGGTGTGGGCTCTTTTGTTCCACTGTGTCCCTTGTTTGTAATCTTGGACTCCAAGCCACTGCCTGAGGATCATTTCCATCTCCTCTTGCACTGGCTGGGCCTCCCTGGTCGAGCCAGGTTATGAAGGGGAGCGTCGTGGAGAGGGCTCTGGCTGGGAAGGCTCAATCCCCCAGCCTGGGCCAACACCCTGGGGTGGCCCCAGGAGCAGCAACAGTAGTTGGCTCTCCACTACTGTGCCACGCCCTGTGCCAGAACTTTCCATCTACATCTCCCCTTCATCCTGAAGCTGGCACCATTATGATGCCACTTTGCAGGTGGGGAGGGAAAGACCCCGGCTGAGGCTCACCCAGTGGCTGTGCTGGGATCCAAAGCCAGGGCTGCATCCCTGGCAGCAGGCGGCCCCAGGGCTTTGCTGGCACCGGAGCCAGAAATAGTCAGAGTACAAGAGACAAGTCCCAGGGGGCCTGCAGGCTTGGCAAGGTCCCGAACTCTCCCTCCCCACCCCTGGCTGCCTCCCACCCAGGGCCTGCTGGAGGGCTGAGACTCTTGGACCCAGAGAACACAGGCCTGCCCTGGAAGTGCCCAGCACTCTGTATGGGCAGGGTCATGGCACTTGCCAGCCCCCTGCTAGCTCTGGGCTCAAGGCCAGGCTGGAAGCAGCTGTCACATCAACCCTACAAATTCTCAGCTCCCTGTTTCTTCTTAGAATAAGACCTCACATATCTGCTCCCAACTGGTTGAGAGATGCTGAGCAAGGTGCCACCTTTCACTGGGCCTTACTTTCCGTATCTGTGAAAGGATGCTGGGGGTGGGGTGAGTGCGGGGTGGGGGGGTGTCTCAATGGAACCCACCAACTGACATTCCAGGTTTGCCTACAGGCAACACAGCACGGTGATTAAGACCCTGAACACTGGAGCCAGATGACATGGGTCCAAATATATGACCCTGGGCGAGCTGCCCAACTTCTCTGGGCCACAGTGTCCTCATCTGAAAAATGGGGATAATAGTAGAAAAAGAAACCCAAGTAAATATAGTAAAATATTTATATTGATTATCTAAGATAAAAAGAGATGTGATTTATTTTCTGTTTTCCTCTCTTTTTTCTACATTCTCTATTATCATCAAGTACTTAGAAAAAAACAAATATACTTTCTTTGTAAATTAACTTCATTGAGATATAATTTACATACAATACACCCATTAAAAATAGTAAGTAATAGTATCTATTCTATAGATTCCTTTGAGGATTCGATGGGCCAGTGTATGTAAAATCTTAGATGGCGCCTGGAGCATAAGAAGTGCTATTAAGTATTTGTTAAATAAATAAGCCCAAGACCAGCCTGGCTTCCTCCTCTTCCTACTCACCTGGCCTGGACCCCTACCTCACCCCCAGCACCAAGCTTGACAGATCCTCTGCCCCCTCGTTCAATGGTTTACGTTGCCTGGGTCCAGCCTTATCATCCCAGGCCTGGACTATTTCCACAGCCCTCTCTCTGTACCCCAGAGGAATCGCACAAACACTCAAATGTGGGGACTTCCCTGGTGACACAGTGGTTAAGAATCCGCCTGCCAATGCAGGGGACACGGGTTCGAGTTCTGGTCCGGGAGGATCCCACATGCCGCAGAGCAACTAAGCCCGTGCGCCACAACTACCGAGCCTGCGCTCTAGAGTCCGCAAGCCACAACTACGAAGCCCGAGTGCCACAAGTACTGAAGTCCACGCGCCTAGAGCCCGTGCTCCGCAACAAAGAGAAGCCATCATAATGAGAAGCCCGCGCACCGCAACTAAGAGCAGCCCCCACTCACCACAACTAGAGAAAGCCCGCGTGCAGCAACAAAGACCAAATGCAGCCAAAAATAAAAATAAATTAAAAAAAAACAAAAAACACTCAAATGTGGCCATGCCCATAACTTGTTCAAAAGCCTTCCATGGCTCCCACTGCCCTTGACTAAAAGCCCTAGCTCCTCTATGAGACCCTGTTTCAGCAAGTTACTTAAACTCTCTGTACCTTTGTCACTTAAACTCTCTGTACCTTTGTCCCTTTAACTGAAGAAGAGATATACAAGTAGTACCTCCCTCAAACTTACAGGAGTCCATCATGTTGTATGAGACAGGGTACACAATCGGACCGGCGGCCTCTCTCACCTGTCTCCTCTTCCCTCGTGGCACTCTTCTCATCTGCTCTTCCTTCAACGTGTCAGGTATGGTCCTACCTCAGGGCTTTTTTCTTGGCACTGGCTGTTCCCTCTTCCTGGACGGCTCTTCCCCAGGAATCAGCCAGCTCACTCCCTCACCTCCTTCAAGCCTTTGCCCAGAAGTGATTCTCAGTGATTCCCCTCACATACACCCTGCTTGAAACCACAACCCCTCCTTCCATTCCCCCTCACACACTCAAAATATCCTCCTATGTTTTATTCGCTCCATCTCATTTATCACCACCTATTGTACTTAGTGTTTATTGTCTGTCTTTTTTTCTATTAGATTGTAAGCTCTTTTAAGACAGATTTTTTTTCTTTTTGGTCTATTTTGTTTACTGTCAAGAACCCCCTTCCCCCCAATACCTAGAAGATACCTAGCGCAATGCAGGTGTTTAATAAATGAAAGGCTGAATGATTACATGAATGGCTGTGAAGCACTTAGGACAATCAGGCAGGTGGTAAGTACTCAATAAATGTTAGCTCATTATTATCGTTGTTGTTGTTGTTATTGATTCTTCGAGGTGAGGCTCCCATGTCCTTCTTACTTGACTTCTCCAAGCTTATACAGTAATCACACTGCACTAGTCCCCACCGCACCCTGCCAATCTCTCAATTATGGTAAGGAGCACAGTGCTTTTTAATTATATCTTTTTCCATTTAGGCTGAACCAAATGGCCATTTCTTGTAAGTCAAAAACAGCCAGATATTGGCCATTTCACATATGACCTAATACGTTTCACATGGCAGCCTGCAGGCCCTTGGGAGGTACCTCAAGGCCTAATACACAGTCAGTACTCAGTAAATGTTTGTTCACCAACTCCTGGCCCTTCATAATAGGTGTGATTGCTAAACACCTCCAATCTGTTCTGAAGAAGGCAAGGCACACCCTATAGACGTAACATAATAAATGGAGGATCTTGCTGAATTATTTTCCAATCCTTCTGAAAAATCTCTGTCCCCTGATATTTGGTAAAGAGGATAAAAACAAAAATACAGTAGGATCTAAAATAATCCAGGTTCTGGAACTTCCCTGGCAGTCCAGTGGTTGAGACTCCATGCTTCCAGTACAGGGGACATGGGTTCGATCCTTGGTCCAGGAACTAAGATCCTCCATGCCAAGGGGCACGGCAAAAAAAAAAAAAAAAAAAAAAAACTCCAGGTTCTGGCCATTTGGAGATAACAAAGGTCTAAGGCTGAGGGAAGCCCCTTCCCCTAGCTAGCTGCTTGCCTCTAAGGGGATTCATTTAATGATGGGGGAGGGAGACTGCAACAATCTTTGGTTATCCCTGTGTTCACTGCTCCTTCTAATAAAGGCTTCCTCTACAGAGGTTTGCTAAGTCTAGAATGTGGGTTGTCAGAGTTCAAAGAAATTCAGCAATCACTGAATCTACCCCATTTCACATATAGGGTAAGTGAGGTACAGAAAGGGGCAGGGATTGACCTAAGATCACACGGTGGGGTAGAGGAAGAGCTCATCCTGGAATCTAGGCTGACAGGAGTCTCATGGCTTTTCCTCTGGACCACACTGCTCCTGCGCTGGCCAGACTCTGGACATGGAAGCTTTAGTATCACTATTATTAAAGGTGTACTTTTTAAATGAAATGTTTATTAAGCCTCAGATAAAACACCAAGAGCTTCTTCACCATAAGATAACTTCTTGTAAATAACAGCACTACACTCGTCTCTCTCTAAAATTACTTCCTTAGGGTAAAGTCCTCAAATTAGAATTCTAGGGTCAAAGGGAAGTTAGGATCATTTTCATGGACTTTTGTAACAAACTGCCAGGTTGCTCTGCAAAATTAAATGCTACCGGAGAATCCCTATAGCTTTGCCAGCATAGATGTTTATCCTTTTATATTTATTTCTGCTAATTTTATAGGAATAAATACAGATTGCTTTCATTTACTATGCGGTATGTGTTTCCAAACACACACACACACACACACACACACTTTGGTTCTGGAATCAAGATCGCTGGGCTTGGTTGGTCATCTGCTGTGTGACCTTTCACAAGTCACATCCCCTCCAGGGATAGGGGATACCTATCTGTCAAATGAGGGGGTTGAATGAGATGATTTCTTAAGATCCCTTGCAGTTTAGATATTCCATAATTCCATGGTGCATTTTAAAATTATTGGCATAGGATGACTTTTTAATAACCAGGGTTTGCTATACCTCTAAATCAAGGCCTAAATAGCTTGGACTAGTAGAGCAGGAAAACAGAGCCCAGATTATACGCAGGTAGAGATGACAGGAGACATAGGTAGCACTTAAGCCTGTGGGTCGGAGCTATGCTCAAGTGACAGCACATATACTTAGTCTGCTTTTACGACGGGATAATAACACTCGTTTGTGGTCTAGCTTCAAGTTCTGTGCAGCTCCACCATGGCCAGAAGGTAAGGTCATGCTCACTCTACTTCGGCCCTAGAGTCCCAGACTTGCAGTCAAAGGCAGCTCACCCTCAGCAAGTGCTCATCCAGCCTCTGCTCACAACCTCGGAGGACACAGTGCTCACTACCTGCCCTGGCAGTGCCTCCCTTCTTTTGGGTGTAAGAAAGCTCCCGGGTGAGGGGCAGGTCACGAGGGGGGACTAGAGAGACCAGAAGGCCCAGTCCTGATTCTCAGAAACTACTCCCTCAATCAGGGCAGGCAACAGAAGACAGGGAAGAACACACATGGGCTGGAAGGCCTGGAGAGGGGCTCCTCTGGCTCCTTCTCTCACTCCAGACCTCTAAGGTAGCTGCTAACCCAAGGGTACAGGGGACACATTCCAGTCCTGATGACAGTGGGTTCTGAATAATCCCCAGGCTGACTACTGCCTGCTCTGGGGCAGACACCTCAGCTCCCTCATCTTGCCTTTGCTCCCTAAGGCTCTGACAGGAGAAACAATGCTGGATCTGGGGCTGTTTAGCCCTGAGGTAAACTGATTTAAGGGACCAGATGATTGCCTCGGGGTGGGGGATGGAGGGGTCAGATGTTGTCTGTGTGCTCAGAGCAGGACTAGTAGATTCTAGCTCTGTTTACAGCTAGTAAGATTCCCATAACAAGGGGTGTGCAATGGGACAGCAGGACCTTCCAAAGGAGATCTGACCAAGGGGCTGGGCCAGATGCCAGAGGTCTTCTTCACCCAGAGAGCCTGGAGCCACAGTCCCTCAGATCCCTCAGACATCTGCTCTGTCCCAGACCGAACCCCACTCAGACATGGCTCTCTTGGCACTGTAGCTCCTCTGGGGTCCATGTGTGGACAAGCCATCCCTATCACACCAGGCTGGGACGTAGAGCTGGGCGTCAGCACTGGTGGGGAAGGGATGGGGAAGGGCATGTTCCACACCATTCCCTAAATACAGGCGCCTGCATGGGTCTGGTCTAGGCAAGTCTGTGGCCGAGGGCCCCACCACCTCCAACCCAGGGCTCCCCCAGCCCCAGACCGGGAGGCAGACTTGGCAGGCAGACTCTGACCGCCCCACCCTGCATGCCCAGACTGGCTCGATAGGGACTTGGGGGTGTTCCCCCCCTTCCTGTTTCCTGTACAGGGAAGCTGAGGCCCAGCAGGTTGCTCAACCAGGAGAGGGAAGAGGTCCAGACACAGGTCCCGCGAGGCACCCAGGCCACTAATGGGGGGACTGTCGGGACCGACTCGCCACAGCCAGCATAAGAGACCCTCACTGCGGGTGGGCTGTGCAGACAGTACCCATCCAGGCCCCTCGCCGTCGGGAGGCTGGAGCTTGAGGCGGCCCCTCCCAAGAGCCCAGCGAGGAAGGGGTCACCACTGGGCCCGCTGTCCCGAAGGGGAAACTGAGGCCTGGATAGGAGCAGTGCTTTGTGAAAGGTCACGCAGAGGGGCTGGAAGCCAGGTCCCCCGAGCCCCGCCGGGTCCCCTGCGGTGCGCCGAGCCCCAGCATCCCTCCCCGGGCGCTGCAGCCCGGAGGCGCAGCGCGCACACATCGCACAGACAGGGAAGGTATGGCCGGTGGCTCGGGGCCGCCCTACCTTGATGACTGCCGCGCAGGTGGCTGCGGCGGCGGCGTCCGGCTCCGGCTCCGCGTTCCTCGCCGCCCGCCGAGTCCCGGCTCCCAGCGCCGCCTCCTCCCTCCCTAAGCACGGCAGGCGGGGCCGGTGGGCGGGGCAATGGCCCGGCACAAGCCCCGCCCTCGCGCTCCGCGAGCCCGCGGGGCAACCACTGCTTCCTCACGCTCCTCGCCGCGCTCCGGGCCCCCCGGGGCTGGTCTCGGGGCGCGCACACGCGCACAGAACGGGCGCGCACACCGGCGCGCACTCGCCGCAGTGACTGGGGCGGGCTGACCCGCGCGACCAAACAGAAGCTGGGGGCAGTCACACTCTCCTGCCTTCACGTCCCGCCGCTCCCTCGCTGAGTGGCTTGGAACAAGGGACTCGACCTCCCGGAGCCTCAAGTTTCTCCCTTGGTGAAATGGAAACAGTAACCGTGTCTGCCTCAGAGAGCTGTTTGAAAGTTAGATGAGACGATCTAATTTACCCCGCACGGCAAAGTGCGCGCGCAGAGCCCGCCACGGGAGTAGCGCTCGGTGAACCTGGGCTGGTAGAGTAATTCCTGAGGCTTCCCAATCCGCCGGGAGGAAGAGGGCAAGGAGGGCCGCTGAGTATCGGGAGGAGGCCCTTCTTTCTCTCAGTAGCCAGGAGGGGGCGCTGCTGCCCAGTCTCGCCGGCTTTGGGGTCCAGTATGCTAGGCAATGGGGCGGAGATGGGGAGGTCCAGCCGTTCAGTAATACCACCACCTAACACTTAATGAACCCGGCAGAGTTCTAGGCACCTTAATTGAATCAGCGTACTTTACCGTCACACAAGCCTATGAGGTTATCTATTACCTATCTTACACATAAGGAAGCTGAGGCGCAGAGGGGTTATCTCACTTAAGATCACACAGGTAGTAATTCACCCCTAGGCAGCGTGGCTCCCAAACCCAAGCTTATAAACACTCTACCACACCACCTCTCTTGTGAAGAGCTCTTTGTTCAGTGGTGTATCTCTAGGGCCTAGAACAGTGCGTGGCTCAGTGTTAGTTCACCTGAATGTCTTAATTCACCTAGTGCTTGGACAAGTAACTGGTGCAGTCCCTACGCCCTTCCACTCTCACACATCTATGCCTTTGTTCACACCGTCCTTTCGGCCAGGAATTCTTTTACCTCCTCATTTCCTTTTTTTTTTTTTTTGATTTATTTATTATTTTTTTTTGGCTGCATCGGATATTAGTTGCGGTATGTGGGATCTTCGTTGAGGCATGATGGACTCTCATTGCGGGTGGGCTCTTCGTTGTGGTGCGCAGTCTCCAGGGCGCATGCGCTCTGGGGCTTTGTCGTTGTGGCGTGCGGGTTCCAGAGCACGTGGGCTCTGTAGTTTGCAGCACGAGGGCTCAAGTTAAGGCACGCGAGCTCAGTAGTTGTAGTGCGCGTGCTTAGTTGCCCCATGGCATGTGGGATCTTAGATCCCTGAGCAGGGATCGAACCCGCATCCCCTGCATTGTAAGGCAGGTCCTTTACCACTGGACCACCAGGGAAGTCCCTCCTACTCTCTTTTAAACAGACTCATCCTTCTTTCCAGGGTTGGTACCAATGTACCTCCCCAGCACGTCGTCCTAGATCCCTGTGGATGTGCCCTCCCAGGGTTGTATCTGCATCTTACCACTCTGTGCCATGACGGTAGGTGGCTGGGGCTGTGTTTGGGGAAAGGCTGGTTTGACAGGGACCTTTCTGGGGGCCATGGACATATGGACTAGTGGGCTACAGGGGAGGCCATTAGAGGCCTCTGCAATAGACACAACCTGGGACTCTTCCTAGAGATGCTGTGTGTATATGTGTGTTTATTCTCCTGTTCCTCCCATCCCCCTAACCCTGGTCCATTTGATGAAGGCTACCCACTGACCATCTGAATTGCACACATGGGGAAACTGAGGCCAGAGCGGGGATGACCTATCCAGGGGTCCCTAGCTAGGAAACACACATAGGTCTGGTTCCAAAGTTGGGCCCATCTGCTAGCACCATCTATTGGGCCTTATTGCTGATTGAGATGGGCCAGAAAACCAACACCTTCCTGTGTCAGCATGGCCTTTGTTTAATCTGCCGTGTGTGGGTAAATTTCTTGTGGGTGACCAGAACATGTGTGTGTGTCTGTGTGTGCGTGAGAGACAGGGTGGCAAGTTCTCATCTACCTGCCCAACGTGGAGCTTTCTGTACAATATGGTCCTGTGCCCATGGCAGATTGAGCTGAGAAATGAGGGGACAGCAGCACCTGGGAGGTGAGGTTCTGAACATGGGGGAGAGGACCCTGAACACAGGTATTCTGTAAAAGTGAATGTGCATCTCCCACTTTAGGGTGGGGGTCTTCCATAGTGCCCTCCCTCCTGTTTTGAGGAGCCCCTTTATTCTTGGGGATATTGCCCCAGGAAGTTTCCCTGGGAAATTCCTTTCCCCTAGAGAATGGAGCATGGGCCTGAGCTCGCTGGGGGCCTAGTTGGGAGAGGGATGCTTTGAGCTAGAGGGCCCACCACCTGGGGTAGGGAGGTGGAGCTGGGAGGGATCAGATCCTCCAGCCTGGGAAAGCAGCAGCCCCTGGGGATGGGGGCAACAGCTGTGGTGCAGGGCCAGGAACCTGACACCAGGGGTGGGCCCCAAACGCCTTTCAGGAAGAGCTGAGGGAGGGTGGGCAGGCTCCCTGGGAGCAGCTGCACCCCAGACATTCTTGGGGTTCGGCCACCCCCACCAGTTCCTGCTACAGCCTCCCTGTCAGGTAGATGTTTCTTCCTTTCATTTTCCTTTGCCTGGAGCTATCCCCATAGGACCTACACCACTCAGGAGGCCATAGGCTAGACTTGTCCTTTCCCCTGGGGGAGGTGTTCTAGGATCCAGAGAAGGCGCCATGAGCTTGGAGGGAGCCCTCCCTGGTTTTGCAGTTAGCAGCCTCTAAGGCTTGAACATGGCTTATCCACTCAGTGGCTGTGTGACTCTAGGCAAGTTAGTTAACCTCTCTGAGCCTTGTCTCCTCATCTGTAAACTGAGCTTGGCCTGGAGTGAGCAGGTGTTGTAAGACAGGCAGTTCACATTCTTGCTCTGGCTCCAGCTCCCGGCTACAGGGCTGGAGGCCCCCTAGTCAGTCCTGATTGCCTGTGGTCCCCAACCCTGTTGGTGTAGCACAGTACCCACGCCCTACAACAGGCTGAGTGTGGGACCCAGCGCTCAGGTGATTCTGTGGTGCAGCCAAGTAGGAACCAGAGGTGACCCAGTGCTGGTCAGCTGCAGAGTACCACCCCCTCAGTGAGGGAGGAGGAGGGGGGTAGATACCCAGCTTTGGGCAGAGCTTCTCCTCTGCCTGGGTGTGTGAGTGGGAAAGATGGAGGAGGGGGAAGACAAGTGGAGGAGGGGAGAGATGAGAGAAGGTGGAGAGGGGAGAGGTTGGGGGTGGGCAGAGGAAGGGGAGAGAAGGGGGGTGGCAGGCGGGAGGGGAGAGGAGGGTGCCCTCTATCCAGCAGCCCCGGTCTGAGCTGGGATTGCTTGCTGTATTTTTGCTGAGGAAGGAATTTGATTTTTAAGGCTAGAGTCAGAGGGACCAGCTGGACCTAGTCTCTCCTGGAGCCTTGGGCCTTTTCTAGACCTCAAGGCCCTCGTGGTGACATTTTCTTCATGGAAAGGGTACTCACTGCCCAAGGCTGTATTGACTCTGTGCCAGGCACCAGGCTCAGCACCAGCGTCATCTCCTTTCATCCTCCTGGAGCTCCAGGCCAGACCCCTTGTCTCTTTGGTGATGGCCCTGAGGGTTACAGCCTGTTGGGGTGTAGCCAGGACGCTCCCCAGGCTGCCCTCAGACCACCATCATGCTTCACAGTTACTGTTTGGTGGTGAAAGGACCTCAGCAGATGAAAAAAGTTTAGCAAAAATGAGAAAGGCCATCAAACCCTGGTGTAGGGTGTTCACAGGAAACTAGGCTGCCCAGCAGCCCTCGTAAATGTGGGAGGAAAGGAACCCTGAGGGTCCCCACCCCAGGGCTGGGGGGGAGTGGTGGGAGGAAACCAGGTGTCTGGTGTGCCAACCCCTCCCTCAAGTTCACACCAGTGGGCGACAGAAGGGCCTGTCACTGGTCCCCAGCAATGGGTGTGGCCGCCCAAGGCCTGACAAGAGCCTCAGATCAGAGCAGGAGGTCTCCCTGTGAGAATCCCCACCCCAGCCCTTCATATCACAGATTGCTGAGCTCAAGGCTATCCCGGCACAGGCACAGGCTTTGCTGAGAAATGAGCTGCCGAAGTCACTTGTGCAGCCTCAACCCCCTGCCTTGAGGGGAATGGGGGAAGCCTGTCTGCTGAGGAAGGGCCTGGAAGAGCCCAGAAGAACTGGAGCTGAGTTCTGCACAAGCCAGCCCTGACTTGGCAACGGGCTGCAGGCTCTGTCCGTCTCACCGCCTGTTCCTCTCCCTCCCAACCGCCCAGTTTTCAAAGAGGTGAGTTTTCTTGCCCCAGACTCTGAATTTGGTGGTGAGAGATCAGAAGTTGGGCACCTAACCCCGGGCTTCCAGCCCCTACACCAAGTTCCTCTTGGTAGTGGACAGGGGTTTCCCTGGGAACACCCTCCCCACCCGCTGTCCCCCTGATGGGCTGTGAGGAGAAAGGCGAGGGCAAGTGCAAGGCTCAGGATACAGGCCTTGGAAGGTGGGAGTTCAGAACTGGAACAAAGGCCCAACCAGGACTGGAGAGGCGCTGTTGCCCGGAAAGACGGAAGCCCTAACTGCACAGCTTCTCCAGGAACCAGGACCGGCCCTGCAGAGATGCCAAGAGAAACAGCAGCCAGGGACGTCCCGGGCTGGGAAGGCCCTAGTGGGACACTCTGGAGCCCTGGGCCCGCCCAGGAACGACTGGTTACTGAGAATCGTTTAGGTTCCAAAGCTTGTGAACTATTTCCAATATTTACACTGTCATACACAGATAAAACTTAGAGAATGTTCAAGGTTACCCTATAAAGACAGCACTCTTGCTTGTCTGGGTGCTAAAATGCTCTGCAGAGGAAGTGAGGAGGGGTGTATCCTGGGTGTGTGCTCATGAGGAGATAACCCAACCAATGGTTTCAGGAGCCAATGTTCCAATGGGGAGACTGAGTCCCAGAGAGGGGAAGGGACTCGCCCAGGGTCACATGGTGATGGGGCTCAGCGGGGCCTAGACCACTGTTCCATGGCTGTCCCCCTGTGGGTCTGCCAGCCAAGGGCGAGAAAGGGCTTTGGGGAGGGCAGGTAGCTAAGTCAGGGCTCTGCCTCTCCCTCATCCTCGCTGGTGCAACCCTCGGGCACTGCAGGGCCCTGGGCTGCCCGGGTCTCCAAGTACTCGGCCTTGAGCTGCTCCAGCTCGTGCAGCTCAGCCTCCAGCCGCTCCCGGTGGGCCATCCGCAGCTGGCGTAGCTGCTTCATAGGAAAGGGGTTCATGTCGTTGAAGGCGATGTTCATCAGCTTCCTGGGGGGAGAGCACAGTCACAGTCACCGGGGGTCCCAGGCACCCCTGCATTCATTCTGCTCATGCAGCTGAGGCCCCTGCCAGGGAGGAAACAGTAAATAGGAAGACAATTTCCACCCAAAGTGACAGGTACTGAGGCAAGAGGAAGCTTAGCACTGTGGGAGCTCTAACCCAGAAAGGAAAAGTTGGTCAGGGAAGGCTTCGTGGAGGAGGGGACAGTGAGCTGAGTTTTGAAGAATGAGTAGAGGTAGGCCAGGCAAAGATGGTGGTGGTGGAAGTGGCAAGGAGGCATTCTAAGTAGAAGAACCTGCAAGGCCAGAAGCCCAGAGATGGAGGTTGTCCTAGGAACTCAAATAACTCTGTTTGGCAGGATCATAGGGCATGGGTGTTGGGGGCAGGAGAAGGTGGGCAAGAAATGAAATAGCACGGAGGCCCTGCGTGCTGTGTTAAGGGGGCAGACAGACGCCAAGGCAGTGGAACGTCCCTGAAGATTTCTAAGCTGCAACAGAGGATCAGAATCGCTAATGAACCTACCTTTGGAAACACCAGCCCCCTCTCTGCTCTGTGTCCCGGAGGGATGCATGCGGGGTGGGTACGGTGGAGGGGCAGGGTGGCCCAGGAGTGTGTTCTCACCGACTGTTGCAAATGGTCTTGGTGAAGAAGCGCAGGTACTGGTAGATCTCCAGGCCATCCTGCAGCCTCAGGATCTCCTCCTCGTTGTACTTGAAGATGGCCAAGGCATAGCGGAACACCACCTGGGGGGTAAAGTGGGGGCTCGGTGGGGGCACAGGGAGCCAGGGTAGGGAGTCCCCAGCAGGAGCAGAACCCACACCCCCAGGCGCTGTGGAAGGCCCTGGACAGGCTGCAGAGGTTGAAGGCCTGGAGGAAACATGCGGGGCAACACCAAGCGGGGGGGTGGACTGGAAATCCCACAGGGGAGCACAGCTTGGAATCTGGGGATGGGGACTGTCCTGGGACCCTGGGCCAGGCATTGTCCCTGTTGGACCCAATGGCGGGTAACACTGTCTTTACATTGGGCTCCAGCAGGAATCAAATGGAGACACAGATCCGAGGGCACTTGGTGAACTGTGAGGTCAGCCACCATGGGGAAACTGGGGGGAGGTCAGGGGAGGGCCTGCCCAGGGTCTCCTTGCGAAGTAAGGGGCAGAGCTGGGACCAGATCCAAGTGCCAGCCTCCCAATCTGGGGCTCAGTCCAAACAGGAGGAAGAGACGGCAGGTGATTGAGGGGCAATGGACAGAATAGCGATGCGCCTCCTGGTCATGCTTGTGCCTCCTCTCCAGGGAAAGGGAATCCCCCCAACTTTGGGACGCATCTTCAGAGGCAGAAGCACCACTTCCCCTCAGGGGTGCAAAGTACTTGAGTTTACAAAGCCACGCTCCCAGGAGAGGTCCTCCTTGGCCCTGACAGGTGGGCTCTGTCCTCCCACTGTCCAGGGGCAGAATCGAGACCCAGAGGATGCAGGGACTTGCCCAGGACACTCCTGCTCACCCCCGCCCCCCCCGCAGTGCCCTACCTTGGTGCCCTCGTAGAGGAAGGCGTCCCAGACCTGGAGGAGGATGTTGCTGATGAGACTGTCTGCGAAGACTACGAGGAGCCAGTTGAAGGTGACGAAGGACAGGTCCACACGGTGCTGCCCCAGGTGGGCCATCAGTTTGGGCAGCTTCTCCGAGAGGAGGTCCTGCAGCACTCGCTGGTCCACCTGCAAGCGGAGAGAGGGCCTGTCAGCTGCTGCCCTGCGGAGGGGGCTGCCTCCACCCGGTCCACCCCTGCACACCCGGCTGGTCCACACACGGCCCCGGGCTGCTCCCAGTGGGTCCTGCCCCACCTGGGGGCACAGAGCGCCCGGAGGAGCTAGAGCCCAGCCTGGCCGGGAGACAGGTCGCTCCACTGGCGAGCAGCCTTCCAGGTTGGAGCTTTGATGCAGAGGTCTCTATGGACTGTAAGTTCTTGACCAGTGGAGTTTTGGCTCCTTTGTCCCCCAGGCTTGTATAGGCTGACACCATGGCCGCTTCCCTACACCTGTTTTGGGACTGACGCACAAGATGCTCAGGGCAAGGTCCTGGGGGCCGGTGTTGGGGGAGCCACACCTGACATCAGGGGGCGATGCTGCTGGGTGATAGCTGCTTATGACCTCTTAGTGTGGTCCCATCATACCTCTGTCCTTGTTTCACTGGACCCGGTTGATCACTGCCCGCACTGGCTCCTTCCCTGCCCCAGGACACGGTTGTTCTGTGGCTGCCCCCACTTCTGTGACAAGCCCGTTTTAGGCTCCTCTTGCTCTCTTTCTTGGAACTGTGGGTTTCTCAGCCCTCTCCCTCCATTTAAGTTTTTTTCCAGACTTAGCTCTTGCTGTGGCAAACACCCTCTCCCTTCCTTCCCTGCCCTGAACTCCAGGTCTGCTGTGCAGGCCAAGAGTCCAGCTCAAAACCTAGGGTAACTCACCGAATCTAAGATGCCACTGAACCTACTGAAGGATGTACAGATGAACTGATATGATGTCTGAGATTTACTTCAAGGTCATCAGAGTAGGAGGAGTGGGTGTGAGTATAGGTGAAAACAGTACTGGCCACCCTGTGTTGATAATTATTGAAACTAGGTAATGGATGCATGGAGGTTCATTACACTTTCTCTGTTTTTTTGTACATTTGAAATTTTCTGTACTCAAAACAAAAACACCATAGTATATTGGTTATACAACACACCTCAATTCCAGAGATGTTAAAAAGTGAAAATAAAATATTTGTAAAGTGAAATATTTGTGTGTTTCCCAGCCTGCCTTGCAACTAGAGGTGCCATGTGCCACAATTCTGGCCAGTAAGATGTAAGCAGAAGTTGCTGGGTCGGGAAAGCTGTCTGAAAGGGAGCCGGTGTCTGTCTTTCACCCTCTGCTTCTAGCCTAGACCATGGCCACAGTGCCAGAGAGGGTGCAGCCATCTCACGACCATGAGGTGACCAGCAGGAGGGTGAAAGTCACATGGCAGAGCACTTAGCTGGAAGGAGCCTTCAGCTTTCTCATTATCTGAGAAAAATAACCCCCCATTTAAGCCACTATTAGGTTGGGCCTCCCTGCCACACAGCAAAACACAATCCTTACCTGATTCACCACCTATTTCCTGATGACTCCTAAGTCTTGATCTTCATCTCTGATCTCTCTCCTTACCCCTCCACCCAGGTGGGCATCCCAGAAGGAGGAAACAGTGTTGGGTGTTCACAGTAGGAAAGGAGGACAGGATGGGTGGGCAGGTAATGGCTTGGTAGGTTTTGGGGGGGAGTGAGACAGTTCTCCCTGGGTAGCATCTCTCCATAAAGCAGACGCACTGATACAGCAAGAATGGGACAAGGGGTGAGGAGGGAGAGGCTGGAGGGTGGAGGTGGGAGGTCTGAAATGGTTTCGCATTTACACCTCTCAACAAGCCCAGGAAGTAGTGTTACTTCCATTCAAAAGCAGGCAAGCCTGAGGTTCAGAGAAGTGCTGCCACTTGCCAAGGCCAGACAGCTGGTTTCTGAAGGGCTGGCTCTGAACCCAGCTCCACCTGACTCCAGGGCTGGTCTGTGCTCAGAGGGCAGTGGAGGGGGTCATGAGATGATGGAGGTAGCTGTATTTCTCAGTAGGTGATGATGCGTGTGTGTGAAGCGTCACTGTCACCTCCCATCCTCCCAGTCCCAACTTCCACCCTACCTGACCTCTGTTTTGAAATTCTTGACTGGTAAACACCAGTCAAAATCTAGTGACACTAGATTTTCTCCTCCTCCCCTCCATAGGATATCCACTGTTTCTAGTGATGTAATGTCCCCACTGGAATAACAACAGTCTATCGTGTGGGCAGGGCCCCAGCAATTCTCAAGGCCCTCAGCTGACTGGAACATCGCAGCAGTCCCAGAGAAGGGCTATTGGCCCACTGTACAGAGGGAGAAATGGAGGCCTGAGAGATTCCTGACCTTTCCAAGATTCACTGACTTGTAGGAACAATTCAGGGGCAGCAACCTGCATGGCCCCCAAGTCCCCTCCCTGCCCTGCTCACCTGGGATGCCAAGAGCGTCTTGCTGTAGTAATCAGCTGGCATGATGGTCTCCACAATGGCCACCAGACACCAGAAGGCACTCTCCTCCTCATCCAGGACCAGCAGAGCGATGGCCGCCAGTCTGGAGTGGGAGGGAAGGAGGCCTGGAGTGACCCACAGAAGTCACAACCAGGCAGCCCACGGCAGGGGTGACTCCCTGGGGGATGTCCTGCCCAACCCCACTCTCTAACCAGGCTGGTGTTCCTGGAAACTGGGGCGAGATGAACATACTTTTGAAGAGGACTACCTAGGGGATTTCCAGAGCAACTGGGATCATCTTAGAGCAGGGCCTCTGGAGTCTTGTTGCTTCCTTGCTGGGTGACCGTGGGCAAGTTACTTAACTTCTCTGAGCTTCAGCCTCATAATAATCAAAGGACTGTTGTAAGGATGAGCAGAGTAAATACATGTTAACTGCCCAGCACAGTGCCTAACACGTAGCGAGAGTGCTTTATAAAGGTTAGGTATCCTCATCTTAATATTCATGGGCTTTGAGACCTTGGCAAATGTGCTAACCTCTCTGCGCCTCACTTTTATTACCTGTCAAGTGGGGTTAACAGTATCCACCTCCCAGGACTGTGAGGCATTGAGAAGACAGACATACAGCATCTTGCTCACTGTCTGGCATGTACCAGGTGCTCAATACTCGGAATTCTTTTTCTCCTTTGCTTCCCCTCTCCCCTAGAGTTATCATGAGGCTCTAATGAGATCATGGATAAGAAAGAAGACAACCCACAGTGCTGAGCAGGGATGTCTACCTGGAAGAAGCACTGTTTTCTCTCCTTCCCCCACCTTCCCTGGCAGGTGTCCAGGGTGAATCCAAGAATACATTTCCCAAAATGTACTGGTCTCTCAAGATGCTAGGTGAGCACATGGTCCCATATTCAAAGACGTTGGGGAACACTGCATACTCTAGCCCCCTTTTAGAGGCTTATGATATACATACCTTAACAAAGCCTCTTAGAAATCTCACGTTAACAAAGCCCCACATGACTAATACAGGGCTGCCTAGTGGGGCTGCGCACAGTGCACCCGCTGAACACCCTTAGGGAGCTGCCGCTTGCAGCACGGGGCAGCCTCACACTCTCAATGGACTTAAAGAGCACATTTCATTGTCAGATATTCATCCTTCTCTGGGCTCTTACTCGGCTGGATTCGTGACCTCCGACATCTTCTGAGGTTTACACTTTTTTTTAATAAACAGGGTTTCTGAAAAGAAAAAAAGAAATCCTTTTTCTCTCCCTAGTGGATTGGGAAGGTATTTCTCTCCACTCTGGCTAAAGTATTGTTACAGACCGTCCTGAGTTTAGCTGAGTGGATGGAGAGAACAGTTACGGGTCTCCTGGAAACAGTAGGCTTTGGCCTCTCAGAGATGGGAAAGTGGGAAGGCCTACAGAGATTATTTAGCTCAGAGAGAGCAAATGGGATACACCAGCCACCACTCTCTTTGTCTATGCCCAGGGCAGACATAACTAATTGATCATGGTACTCTTTCCCACTGAGTCTGGAGGCTGCCTCAGAAACTCACAAGATAAGGCTCCAGGCAGCTACTTTCTGCTGGTCATCCCTGGCCATTGCAGAGACAGGAAAATCGAGGCCCACAGAGCAACAGTGACTTGTTCAAGGTCACACAATCAGTTGGCGGCAGAGGACTGCCAAAGTCCAGCCTGTTCTCTCTATTTTACCTCATTCCACTGTTCTCAGTCCAGGAGTGGGTGTCAGAATTAGCTTCGATTTCTGCTCACATTAAAAGGTCAGTGATTTGATGTGTGAGCCCGTTGATAACGTTCAGTGATTTATACTAGTTTTAATTTTTGCACACAATCCTGAACCAGTAGGATAAAGTTTTTGCGTCAGAAAAGGAGGTTTAATCCTGCTAAGATTCCACCCATGGAAGGCCCTAAGCAAGGCCCAGGGCCTTTGGGAATGGATACCACTGTTTCTGAGAGTCCCAATAATGCCACTGGGGGCAAGGGTATGACACGAGCTCTGAATCCAGGAATGCTCTCAATATGCTTGGTGGGATACTCAGGACCCCTCTGGTGGAGGAGGCCAAAGGACCTTGTTTTTACTTCCATGAGCCTTGTTTCCAAATCATATTGCCCTTAACCTCTCAAAGACTGGTCTCCCTGAGGATGCCCAGGCCATAGGTTCTCATTTACAGTCACAAGGAGGTTCCTTGGCCTGTGCCTCAGTCTTTGGGCTTAACTCCTGAAGGACAGATCTGGGAAGCTGCCTCACCCTCAGCCAGCCTCTGCTTTCCGCCCTTGACATGTACCGGCCACCCCTTTCCTGACTCCTTCGCCTCTTAGAAACCCCTTCCTCTCTATGGGCCTTACCTGTTGGTGTTTGGAAATTTGTTAGGGCTACTGAAAATTTTAGATGTGTATTCCTCATGACTTTTTGGGTGTGTTTTAATGCTACAGAAATAATAGCACAAACACAAGAATATCTGTGGCAGCATTCTTATAACCAAAAAAAAAAAAAAAAAAAAAAACAGAAGAAGAAGATTTACATACTTTATGGTGCATATGGTGCATTTAGACAGTGGAAATTGAATCTCTGTTAAAAAGGATGCACCCGGGCTTCCCTGGTGGCGCAGTGATTGAGAGTCCGCCTGCCGATGCAGGGGACACGGGTTCGTGCCCTGGTCCGGGAAGATCTCACATGCCACGGAGTGGCTGGGCCCGTGAGCCATGGCCGCTGAGCCTGCACGTCCGGAGCCTGTGCTCAGCAACGGAAGAGGCCACAACAGTGAGAGGCCCGCGTACCACAAAAAAAAAAAAAAAAAAAAGGATGCACCCAAGAGAAAGGAAAATATACATCCACACAAAGACTTGCCCAGGAATGTTCATGGCATTATTCATAATAGCCAAAAGGTAGAAACAATCCAAATGTCCATCAACTGGTTAGTGGATAATCCAAGTATGGCACATCCATGCAATGGAATGCTGCTTGGTAAAAAAAGAACAAAACACATGCTACAACCTGTATGAACCTCAAGAACATGCTAAGTGAAAGAAACTTGATGCAAATGACCACATATTTTATGATTGGTATATGAAATGTCCACAACAAGCATGCTCATAGAGACAGAAAGCAGATATGTGGTTGTTCAGGGCTGGGGGTGGGAATTGAGAGTGACTGCAAATTGGCACAAAGTGTCTTTTAGGGGTGATGGAAATGTTCTAAAATTGGATTGTGGTGATGGCTGTGCAGCTCTGTGAATTTACTCCAGATCATTGAGTTGTACACTTAAAACCCGTGGGAAAAAAAAAGGTCAGTGATGAGAGGCTGCTGGCACTCACTAGGGTCCTAGCAACTGCTCAGGGCTACAGCCAGACTCCAGCTGAAGACATTCAGGCCCAAGTAGGTCTGCAAAGGAGGGTGATGTAGGAAAGGAAAAACTACTTTAAATCCACTTATATTTTAGAGAGAAATGGATTTTAAAATTTTGCTCTGAATTAGCATTAAATCATTATTATGATATCTGTCTCCCTCTAAACAGGCTGGGTTTTTTGCATAAAAGCAGGTTCTGTCCTCGAGAAACCACACATGCAGTTCTAATAGCCGCCACTAGATGGCAGCACCCAGACAGGTGAAAGGGGCTGCACAAGGGCCTTTGAAAGAATACAATGCACTCTCCACATTTAAACAGGCTCTATTACAAATAATCTTCTATTTAAAGCAATAGTATGAATACCTGCCTAAATGCCAATAACTATAGCATTCAAAGAAAGAAGTAAAGAAATACCTCTGGTTTTGGTCTCAGCTGTTCCTGTATACCCCTCAGCAACTTTTGGTGCTGCCTCTTTCCACATAGGGAGAGGCTTCTTTCCTTTCTACATGGCTTACCTTAAGATCCCCTCCTGCTTTGGGATCTTCCCCCTGCTCCTTCAGTATAGATTAGACTCCAAAGCCCATATGTGGCTAACTCCACTCCTGCTCTCAAAAAAGGTTATATTTGATCAGGAAAAAAGGTTTCTGAGTGCCCTCAGCACACTCTCTGCTACAGCTCCCATTCTGAGTGAGCGCAGGTTGTAGGAAGAACCAGGTCTGGGGTCCGGAGACCAGGGTTAGCAGCCCATGCATGGTGAGGCCCAGGCAGGTTCCTTAGCTTCTCAGACCCTCTCTTATCTCACCTGGCAATGGTGGGCACGAATGCTCACCTCGCAGGGTTTTCCTGAGGATTAGATGACATCAGGTATGTAAGTACCTGGCATGCAGGAGGCCCTCATTACGTCTTAGCTCCTACCTGACCTTTGCACAAAATGTACAAATTATTCATACAGTCTCAGAGCTTCTAGCTCCCTTCAAATCTAATCTTAAAAAGAGGATTCAAAAGTTTTGTGCCTTCTGGATTTTAACATGTTCAAACAGATGAGAAGCATGCAGGCTTCTGCTCAGCTGTTAAATGAATGAATTTCTATGGACATCTCCTGTAGCGGACGTTTAGAGCAGCATGAAATCTGAACATGTTTTCCAAGGAGGCTTAGACTTAGAGGCATTACTGTTCGGGCTTAACTCTGAATTCCCAGTAATGGTACATGTATATGCTCAATTTCACCCAACTTAAGCTGGAAAAAAAGTATCAAAAATATCTATCCTTGGGAACCATTCAAATTTGAGTAGGGACACTGAATATTTATTCTGTGTTAAGTAAATGTCACACACTGCCTGAAAAAAAGAGCAGAATGACTTATGTAAAATTTGCTTGAGTATATATGTGTTTAAATTAAGCTGAGGCGTGGGATAGGGAGCATGGGAGGGAGATGCAAGAGGGAGGGGATATGGGGATCTATGTATACGTATAGCTGATTCACTTTGTTGTACAGCAGAAACTAACACACCATTGTAAAGCAATTATACTCCAATAAAGATGTTAAAAAAATAAATAAAATAAAGTATTAAAAAATAAATAAAATAAAGTTGAACCGAAACTTGCTTTGGGAAATATTTGAGATTATGCCACCTCTATCGAGATAACTGGGGGCAGCCACGAGAGTTCTCCAAAGTACTGGCGGGGGCAGCCCTACCAAGTCACCCCACCCCACCCCCAGCTCCCATCCCTTGTCTCCTGCTGTTGAACCAGAAGTAGAAATTAATCCAGGCTGGGCCAGATTCCTTCCTTTGGGAATTTAGGCCTGAGACATGAGGGTATCAACAAGTGGATTGCTGAAAGGCTTGACTTAGGGGCTGAGGACGCTGTTCTGACAGCCCTGATGGGCCCTAAATGTCCAAGGAATGACAAACAGTGAGGCTGGTCTGCTGAGAGAGAAGGAAGCAGCCACGTATTATGAGAGAGGCCAGAGACCACGCAGCCCACAGAGGGCTGCACAATCTCAGGGGACAGAGTCCCCCTGGAATATGGCATGAATGGTGTCCCCTGGCGTTGTGCTGTGCTATGGCCCTGCTAGACAGAGCGGTTGCCTCGGCTTCTGAAGACCATCTATCTGGTCCCTAGCTCTATTTCCTTTTTCTGGCTTTTGGGAGCTTCCTCTGTAACATTTACAAATTCTCTTTTCCTTGGGCTCCTCTGAGTGGATTTTGTTTAAAGCAATGATCCCTGACCCAGGCAGTCATGCAGTACGTGAGCTGGCTGTGGGCTATACAACCCCAGCGGGCCTGCTCACGTGCTCTCTATGGAAGTGGCACCACCCTGAGGACAAATCACAGGAGAGGGCACGGGACGAGGAGCCTGGGGCTCTGGCCCAAATCTGTCTTGAACATGTCCTTTCACCTGCTTGTCCTCATCCATATGGTGCAGACCAAGCCCCCTGGGTTGACCTCTCTGGCTTCTTGGGAGGCTCCAGAGAGACAGAGAGGTGCCCTGGAAGGCAGAGGCTGTGCCCTCACGGGGGCTGTGTGGCTTACCTGTTTAGGCCCTGGCAGTAGCCGATGGCGGGGTTCTGCCAGGAGAAAGCCAACAGTACCCGGCGGAGCCTGTCAGGGAAGCTGGAGGCGGGACAGGTGAAATGCTTGTTGCTGGGGAAGGTCCGGTTCAGGTCCAGCTCGATCTGGCGTGCGGCGGGGTGCTTGCAGGCCTGGCTCCGGCTCAGTAGCTCCTGGTAGCGGCCGGGGCCCTGCAGGTGCTGGACACGGAGGCGGACCAGCCATTTCCAGACGCGCGGGCGGTGCTCGCGGGGCACGCCCGCCCGCAGCAGCTGCTTGATCTCCGCCGAGGGGGCCAGCTCACCCAGGGCAGCCCAGCGCTCCCGCAGTGGCTGCTCCACGGCCTCGTGGGCCAGCAGGTGGTGGGAGTGCACTTCCAGCACCTGGATCTTGGCCAGCAGCCTCAGATCTTCCACCTCATAGTTGGGTACTGTCAGGAAGCCGTACTCGTCATACTCGCTGCCAGCAAAAGCCTGTGTCAGCGACATCTTGCAAGGCCCTTCCCCAGATAAGGGGCAGCGGGGAGAGGGTGGACCCTGGGCAGGAAGCCTGCCTGCGCTTCACTGCAGGTTGGCCATGTAACTCTGGGCAGGTCACTTCAGTGCTCTGAACCTCAGTCTGCTCTGTACAATGGGTATAGGAACTCCTTGCTCTGCCTCATGAAGACCCAATGAGATCCTCTGATGTAAATTGCTAGGGGGCTGGACAGTGCCTGGTACACGGCAAGTGCTGAAAAGATATTTGCTCATTCATTCTGTGTAAATATAAAGGACCCTCTTATTACTCCATGAAGCCTTAGGCCCAAGAAGTCCTCTACTGCCATTACAGAACCCCACTTCCATAGCCAGTAAGCCCAAGGGCAGATGGGGAACAGGAAGCACCACCAACAAGCAGAAACAGGAGAGCTGGGGACCCATTCAGATGGCCTTTCATAGAGTCAGCATTTATTGGCCCCTATTATGTGCTCTGCCTGTGCTACCTCATTTAATCCTCATGATCCTGCAAAGCAGGGATCTTAGCCCGCATCTTATGGAGGCTGAATATGAGGCTCAGAAAGGTAAAGTGACTTGTCCAAGGTTACACAGTGAGAAAGCCAAGTCTGGCTCCAAAGCCTGGGCTCTGGCCACTAGACCGACCATCCAGCCTCTAGGGACCTTTGACCCCAGCCACAGCCCCTTCTGTATATTTATCTGCCCAGGTCCACTGTGCTCAGCAAAGGCTTGGCTCAAAGGAGGCAGCTGGCTTGTCTCCCCTCCTCCCATCTCTGACAAACACCCCTGGGAGGCAGCCTGGGGAAGTGGAAGAAACAGAACTCTGGAGGCAGGCCCACGTCAGATGCACTAATATGTTGTGTGGCCTTGGGCAAGGGGCCGCCTCCTCTGAGCATGCGGTGCGTCTCAGCTGTAAAATGGGGCTCATTTCAACCACATGATCACTAATCTGGAGGTACAAGGAGGTAAGCATGTGCAGGGCTCACACACGGTCAGCAGCAACTGGTAGCAGGGTGGCTGGCGGCCCCCAGGTCATGAAGACCCAGCCCTGCTCTGGGCTCACCTGATGGGGCTCAGCACAACGCTGTCAGCTGAGGCCTCGCTGGCTTCCCACTGCAGCGCCTCCTGGATGAGCTGCCTCAGTAGCTCCGAGCACTCGCCTGCCTTGACCCCCACGGCCTCCTGCAGCCTCCGCAGCCCCGCCAGGTACTTGCTTTCCACCTGGCAGTTCTTGGCTTGGAGGTAGGCACACTGTGGGAGGGAGGGGTGGGGCTGGTCAGGCCACCTGGTTGGGCCTGGGCCAGAGGCCTGAGGCCTGAACAGCTTTAGGCAGTCCAGCCCTTCTTCCAGTGCTCATCTCCCATCCCCCCACCCCAGCCATTCATAGAAAGGAAAGGAGAGGAGTCCTGAATCCAAGAGTTTACAGCAAGGCAGATAGGGCTCCAGGCAAGAGAACCAGGCCCAGGGCTGGGGCTGGACTCAGAAAAATGAGGGGAGAGGTGGGCATTGACTGCAGTCCTATCCTAGATCAGTTAATGCAGGCTGGGTGCTCTATGGCAAGTTACTTAACCCCTCTGTGCTTTAACTTCTTCATCCGAACAACGGGGATAATACAGAGTCTGCCTCAGAATTCTTATATGTGACTCTAGATGAGCCAATGTATACAAAGCCCTTCCAGGGCACTTGGCGCAGAGCAAGCTCTCTGTACGGGGTATACCTGAGCAGTGCCCAGGGGATGGATGGACATGGAACTCTGGACACTGCCCTTGTACCTTCTGCCACCACGTGGGCTTTTTCCATTTCTCCAACACACCACCTCTCTCCCACCTCGTGGAATACACACTGCACATTCCCTGCCTGCCTACCCCCGTATCTTCCTGTTTCTTTGTATGCTTTGTGATATTTTGTTGAAAACTGGACATCTGAACCTAATAAGGTGGGGTGGAATTAATTAAAGAAAGCTCAGCTAAAAAAGTCCGGCCAGGCCTGTATGGGGACCTCTCAGGCCCTGCCACAGGTACCATTAATTTCTCCAAACAGGAAGAGATGTTCACCTACATCTCTGACAAGAAGCTGCCTCTACTATCCAGCAGGAACAGGAAAACTTCTTTCCACGCCAAGACAGCTCAGCCAGTCAGGGACTGTAGCAATCCAGCCAATGAGAAGCCTCCAAACTTGGGACTCCTAGTTTCCTCCAATGGATTTTTTGGTTATCACAGCCCCTCCCAACCCCTTCCTTTTCCCTATAATAAGCAAGTTCCCCTTTCTTGTTCCCTGAATCTGCCTGTGGTTCACCATAGTTCAAGTATCCCAAATTGTAATTCCTCTGGTTAGTCCCGAATAAACCTGCTTTTGCTGGTAAAATAACTAGCTATTATACTATTAAAAATGCCAATGTTAACTCTGGAAATCAGATCCTCCTTCTTACCTAGGGTTTGCTGTTTTGGTTTTTGGTTTTGACTGTTGTAGGCTGTCTCTGTGCCCAGGATCAGCCTGAGGTATAAACTTAAGCTCCTCTTAGGTCTTTTCTGAGGCTTTCCTTGGGCATGCGTGGTCACTTTCTAATTTCCCCCATATTTGTGGCGGTTTTGGAATGTAGAGTTAATACCTGGCTTGCAAAAGGGGAAAAAGAGGGGGCTTCCGTGGTGGCGCAGTGGTTGAGAATCTGCCTGCCAATGCAGGGGACACGGGTTCGAGCCCTGGTCTGGGAAGATCCCACATGCCGCGGAGCAACTAGGCCCGTGAGCCACAATTACTGAGCCTGCGCGTCTGGAGCCTGTGCTCCGCAACAAGAGAGGCCACGATAGTGAGAGGCCCGCGCACCGCGATGAAGAGTGGCCCCCGCTTGCTGCAACTAGAGAAAGCCCTCGCACAGAAACGAAGACCCAACCCAGCCATAAATAAATAAATAAATAAAATTAAAAAAAAAAAAAAAAAAAAAGAGACAGAAAGGCTGGCTTTATTAAAAAAAAAAAAAAAAAAGACAAAAGGGGAAAAAGGGAAACACAAAAAGGGGGAAGGCCCTTTAAATCCCCTGGCAGTTACTTTAGGGGGTGGGGGCTTGCAGTGGCTGCCTGCCTCTTCCCCTCACCTCTGTGATCAGAAGCGGCAGTCAGCAGAGCACAGATCCCTGATATGTGGAAGACAGCTCATGAAGGGCACGGTCCAGAGGGAGAGCAGTCAGGTCATAAGGAGAGAGTTGAGCCAGTGGTGAGGTGGTGAGAGGACTGGAAGGGTGGCTGGGGACAGAGAAGGCCAGAACAGGGCTCCCGTGCCTCACCTTCATCAGAAGGGCCCTCTCCTTCTCAGCCACCTTTCTCCAGATCCTTGTGACCTGGTGGATCTCGGAGTTGAGAAAGCGGTTCTGGGTCTGGTATGCTTCCATGTCATCCTGGAGAAGAGAGCAAAACATTTAATGAGCTGCACCAGAAACATCTCCCTGGTCCTCACTCTCAGATGAGCTGCCAACACCTTCTTCCTTTAGAAATTTCCAATAATGGCAACAGAAAAGGAAGTCTGAAAGAAAAAAAGTAATAGTGATAGCCCCCTTCTCTAATCTTGATGCCAGCATGACATGGTGGAGAGAGCGTTAAGCCTGGACTTCAAGTCCTGGCTTTGACTTCCTGGCTGGGAGGCCTCACTGAATCAATCTGACCCTCTCCTTCCTCATCTATAAAAGGAGCAAATACCAACTACCCCACTTGGCAGCTGACTAAGTGAGGTAACGTGCACACTAAATACAAGGACCAAAACAGAGAAAACATTCAAGTAGTGTTTGTTTTTTAAATAAAAATATTTTGTCATATATTGGTGATCATACTGAACAAATTTGGGTGAAAATTTTTTACTTAGTGTCACTTTGTAAATACTTTTCTATGTTGCTACAGAAGCTTCCCAATGATAATTTTTAATGTCTGATGACTGTTCTATTAGGTGAGTTTACCATAACTTAGATATAATCCTTCTCCTGTTGCTTTTTTAGTTTGAGCCCTGAGTGTTTTTGTTTGGTTCTTTTTTGGGGGGCTGTGCCATGTGACATGCGGGCTCTTAGTTCCCTGATTGAACCCATGCTCCCTGCAGTGGAAGCGTGGAGTCTTAACCACTGGACCACCATGGAAGTCCCTGGTTTGTTTCTATTATGAATAAAGCTGTAATGTTTGTATCTGAGCCTAGAGTTTTCCTTTTGCAAGCTGTCCAGGGGAGGCAGTATGATCTTCCTGCTGGGGCATGCAAGGAGAAGCTGGCCAGGCACTGGGGAGGGTCAAGCAGGAGCCTGAAAGGAGTAGCCGCAGCTGCAGCTATGGCTCTCAATCTTTATTCTGATTGGATGGACACTGTGGGAACAATGGACAACACATGCTCACAGTGATACCTAGCAATTCCAGGGCGTTTACTAATGGAAACTCAATCCCTTTCTCTCTCACTCAAGAAAATGTACTGGCCTATAGATGAGCATGAGAGACTATTGCGGGTACGACTTCGGTTAGGCCCTGATTTATCAGGAAATTAAGAATAGCACACCTCACCCATGGCACTTCAATATCAGGGATGGGTCACTTGTGTACAGCTCATAGGCCGTGCTGACCCTCTTCATTCTGGCCAAGATCCCTCCCAGCTCAGAAGCTCCAATTCATGTCCAGGGGCTCTCCAAGGCTTTGGATGTGTCGCACAGGGCACCCTGCTTGCAGCCCAGACAAGGAGGGCAGGTACAAGTGCCCCTCAGAGCAGCCGTGGGCCTGGGTGGGGTGGCATCTGGGCAGTGCCTTCCCGTTCACTCATTGCCCTACCTTGAGTGTTCTTGGCTCAGAGCTGTAGGGAGGAAAAAGAGAGAGCTCCGAGATGAGAAAAGCCACGTGACTGTCACCAGTGAGGCAAAGGAGGAAAACATAACTGGAGAAAGTGGACAGGGAAGAAGAGAGTTTGCCCTCCTGCTTTCACAGGGACCAGGGACCCGGGAATCATCTTTGGGAAATGCCGTGTGGACGAGCCCTTGTGCTAGTGGGGAAGGCAGTGGATTGGACGTGGGGACACCTGGGGTCAGGCTGTAACCCTGCTGCTTGTACTGTGCGACCTTGGACCAGTCCTTTCCCCTCTCCAGGACTCGGCCGACCATGCCGGAAAATGAGGGGGCAGACTAGATCTCTGAGTCTTTCCGGCTCTGATATTCAAGAAGTCAGTGATTCTGTCCTCACACTGACAGTTTCAACAAGGGGGCATTTCCTTAAAGCTGAGTGTCCTTAACCACAAGGGCAAGCAGGAAATGTGAACATACTCTGTCCCAAAACTTAAAAACAGTGGAGTTTTGATGGGTCTTCTATTTTTTTCTAGATCAGAGACCTAAAGGCTAAAAAATAAGGGAGTCTAGTACATGCAACTCCTATTAGAAAACACCTCCAAGGTGTCAGCTGCAGGACTGATAGCTTTCTAACAACCTCTAAGGAGCAGCTGTAAACGTAAGCATGGTTGATGTGAATTGTACCCAGAATCTCTTCGTACCTGGGCTCACTGATAAATTAAATTCCTGAACATGCAAACTCAGGGGCACGCTCAGTCATTTAGGTGAGTCCATACTTCCGGGCAACTCTCTGAGACGGTCTGGAGGCACCCAGCGAGTCTATCTCTTTGACCCCCATGCTGCTCTACTGGGACTTCAACAGTGGATTCCAGCAGGATAAGCACAGAAAGAAGACACTTAGCAGGATAGAGCAGGGTAGGAAAGCAATCTCATGGAAGCAATTTTCACTGCTTTGTGAGGGACTCACAGCTTTCTGACAACCTAGCTTCATCTGCATTTGAAAGGTTTTGTTTTCATTTTGCACTCAAAAGAATCTCTGATTTTAGACGAAATAAGGGAAAAGGTTCAGAGACTGGTTATATGATTTTTCATGCTGAAAGAAAGGGAAGGGAATCTGGATTTCATGTCATCTTCCTTTCCCCTTCTAACAACTCTGTTTGTAGGACTGGTTAGGCCATGTTATATAAAGGTGAGATAACTTGCCCAAGTCATACAGCTAGCAAGAGGCAGTCTGCCTGACTTCAGAGCTTGCGGAGTGGCCACTATACCACACTGCCCACTGGTCTCTCAAAAGCTCCCGGATTTCTCTCTTTCTTCCTCGCCCCCTTACCCCGTCTGACAGCAGTCCTTTGATACAGCAGCACAGGATTTCCGTGGTAATCCGATGTATACTCTTGTGGCTGTGGGTGTGAGGGCTGGGGGAGGACTGACTGGGGCTATGTGGCTGCCTGTAGGGACGGTGGGTACTAGGCGCACCTATCCACAGCTCCTGTCACCACCCTCCAGAGAGGAGGCTGCAGCCCGCGGCAGGTATCACACTTAAAATAAAGCTCCTGCCCCCTGTGTTGCAACTGGTCCCTGCGGGATGGGGTGGCCTTTCCCGGGTGAAAGCCACACCCTGGGCAAGGGTGAGGCCGGGATGATGGTGGTGGCTGGAAGGGCCACAGAGGCTGGAAGGCAGCAGAGCAGACAAGACTAGTCAGAGAGGTGTGCTGCAACCCAGTTCCAGTCCCCCCACTTCCTCTGCACACGGTCCTGGGCAAGTTACTTCACCTTTCTCAGCCCTAGCATTCTCATCTGTAAAGTGGGGAGCACATAAGCAGCTACCTCACCAGGCTGGTGAGAGGACTAAGTGAAGTGATGAAAGTAAAGCACTTAGGACAGTGCCTACCACACGGTAAACAATGTGTAAGTAGGAGTAGCGATTACTGTCATTATCACGAGCAAGTTACAGCCAGCCACAGGTCACTACTCATGTGCAGGACCACTGGGGAGGGCTGCTGGGCACCTCGGGGGCTCCTGAGAGCATCAGCGTGGCGCTAAAGGAGGCTGAGCAGGCCAGGCTCCAGAGCGCTTAGGAGTTCTGACTCCATCTTGGGCTCTTTCATCTCTACTTTGATGATTTAGCGATACCTTCACTTTTCAGCCTAGGATGTCATGAAAAGGTCAAATTGCATTGGGCCTACTGGTTGAGAAAGTGAGGAAGCGTGTAGCAACATTTCTATCAATGTCTGTTTCAGATGTGAATACTCCACTATTAAGGGTCATCCCAGCTCTGTCCAGAAAACCCTTGGGGTCAAGAGCAGTGCCCTTAAAAAAAAAAAAAAAAAAAGAGCAGTGCCTTCCCCAAAGGCCCCAGGGCCTGGAGGGAGGGGTCCCTACCTTCAGGTGCTCCATCTTTTCCTGTTGGCTCAGGAGGTCCCTGTCAGCTGCATCTGGGGGTGCAGGGGGCTGGTTGGGGGGATGCATGAAGTCCTGGGTGACCTTCTCAGAGAGTTTCTGGATGACCTCCTGCTTAGCCTGGTTCTTGTCCAGGAGCAGCTGCACGTGCTGCCGCAGCTCCTGCACCTGCTGCTCCCGCAGGCTCGCTGTCTGCACCAGGCTCTCCCGCTCCTGTTCCAGGGCCTCCACCCGCCTGCCCAGCTCCGCGATCTGCCGCACTTTGTGCCGCACCAGCTCCAGCCGGTCCTTGTCCTCGGCTGCTGCCAGGTACGCACTGGACACCCTCTTCTCCTGCTGGGCAGCCTCCAGCGCCTTGTGCAGGATCTTCACCAGCTCCTGCACGGGGAAAGGGAAGAGCCCGGTGAGCTCGGGGAAGGCCTATTACATGCCAGAGGTGAGGCAGAGGCTGTCATCAGTTCGCCTAAGAGCCCTGAGAGGTGGCGGGCAACATCCCCTAGGGCATCACTGACCAGCACCCACATTCTCTTTTTCTACTCAGAAGAGTTTTAGTTGGACACATGGTTCCCCAGCAAAGGACTACATTTCCCAGCCAAGCTCATAGCTCGGTGTGGCCAAGTGACTACTGTGCCCAAATGGGATATGAGAAATGCTGTGGGCAGCTTCTGGGTCATGCCTTCCAAACCACTGCACACGTGCTCCCCTGGCCCAGTTCCCTTTCCTCCTGGCTGGGAAATGGCAGGAACCGGAGCAGCCAGGCTGGGCTCACAAGCAGAATTTGCATGTTGAGGATGGCACAGTCGCCCCACCAACTCGGAGCTGCACACTTCACTCTGGATTCTTCAATGTCAGAGAGAAATAAACTTCCAATTTGTTTTAGGCCACAGTACTTTGAGGCTTCTGCCCATTCCCCAACTAATATGTCTGTTTCACAAATGAACAAACTGAGGCCCAGCAGAGTGGAATTTAACTCCAAATCACCCAGACACTGAGCATCCTGTGCTCGGTCAGTAATGAAAGCAGGGGTGGCAGCGGCATGGCCCGTGGGCATGGCTCTTCCTTCTCACCCCTGAGGCAGACATCACTCATCAACCTCAGTACTCTTTCCCGCTAAAGCCTAGCTGAGGCCTCAGAATCCTTCTGAACGTGGCATTCAAGCAGTCACTACCAATCGAGCTGAGGTGGCATTAGAGAGAAAACAAACTGGCAATCCTCACGCCTCGCCACACACCCAGGGCTTCATTCAGTCCATCTGTGCCCACGCCTCAGCCCATCCAACAATGCCTGCAAGGCAGGTGCCAAGGAGCGCCTGGGAGTTCAGAAGCAACAGGCTTCGATTTATTCCTTGGCAGGGGCAGCCGATTCATGTGGAAATTCAAGGTGTGGCTCCCTGTGCCTTCAAGCTTCCAACCTCCCCAGCATTCAGGGACCTGTCCTGCTCCAAAGCAGGGATGTGAATTCATTCAGGACCAGGATCAGCATATCAGAAGCCAGACAGCCCAGCAGCCAGTCCCACGTGAACCGCAGACCCGGCAGTTAGGGCCTTTAGCTCACACTGCTGTGCTCCAGGCCAGTCTCATCTGGAAAAGCGTGGCTTCCTGGGGACACATTAACTGTATGCATGCCAACGTGTTTAAATAAATGATTGGCTGGATAGGCTGAGAACAATTCCATTTTGGAGAACTGCCCAAAATCATGACTTCATTTCGGAAGCTAACGATAAGACCAAATTAGCATACACCTTCCGAAACCTTGGTACTAGTGACTGTCCCTTCTCTGGTTCTCGCTCTTCTATCCATCCATCTAACCTTTATCAAGCACTCACTCAGTGCCAGCCCCTGGGACCCAGAGAGGCACCAGTCACAGTTCCCACACTCAAGGACCACGAAGGCTGGTGGGAGCAAAAGTCAACCACTGTCACGGAATGATTTACCGTGAGAGGGGGAAGCAAGGGTGTTTGTAGGGACTCAGGGCAGCAGGCAATGACTTCTGCCTGCGGCAGAGGCGGGGGAAGACCAGTACATTCCACAGAAAGGCGGAGCAGTTTAAACTGATCCTGAAGAATGAGGAGGGCCAGTGAGGTCAAGCAGTAGGTGGGAGACAAGGGCAGAAAGTGGGAGCTGAGGGTTGGGAGGGCTTTCCAGACGAGGCTGAGCCAACAGCTTGAGCAAAGCCTCAATGGAATGAAGGAACAGGTACAGAGCTGTGGGTCCTGGGTGTGGCAGGAAGGTGGGGAGGGGCGGGTGGCTGCAAACCGAACTGGCACATCAGGGATTTAGAAGTCAGCTTCCCAGGGCGGTACTGACCCAGATCAACATTCCTGTGGCTGCAGGATAACTGAGAAGCCTAGACCATTTTCTGAGTCAGCTGAGATTTGGAGATTACCTGGGGTAACTGCCTGGTGAAATAACCAGTACATGCCACTGCTCAGACTTGCCCTAGCCTCAGAATCAGGGGGGTATCTGTCTGCCAACTTTGGGAGAGTCAACTCTGAAGCCCATTTCACTACATCAGCTGTCTCTCCCTTCCCGCATCTGGCTCTTCAAATCCAAGACCAGCCTGGGAGGCTGTCCTCCCACCCCAGGACCCCTGCACCAGAATAAGACAGGAAGAAAGGAACCCGGGAGAGGGATGGAGCCAGAGCAGGAAGTGTAAAGTGAGGAGTGGGAATGGATCATGGATTCGGAAAACCTGGAGGCTGGATGGCCCTGGGAGACCACCTGGTTCAGTCACCCCGCTCTCACGCAGGGAGACTGAAGCTCAAGAAGGGAGAAGAGAGGACTAAAGGGACCTGGTGGATCCCCATGAGTGGGAAAACTGCAGCTAGAACAGAAGGCTCCCAACTCCAACCCTAAGACCCTTCACTTCTTCATGATGTGTAGTTAACGGATTCTGCATCGAAATGCTTCTTTCAATTTCTTTAAAAATGGGAATAACCCATGTTCATAGCAGCATTATTCACAAGACCCAAGAGGTGGAAACAACCCAAGTGTCTGTCGATGGTGAATGGATAAACAAAATGTGGCATACAATGGAATATTACTCAGTCTTAAAAAGGAAGGAAATCCCATCACACGTTAAAACATGGATGAACATTGAGGACCTGATGCTAGATGAATTAAGCCAGTCACAAAAATGCACATATACATCAAATAGAAATAATGAAAACAAAAAGGAAAACTTGAATATCCCATTTTGAAGCTGCTTTCATCCTTACAATGTGATGACGCCTCTCCACGTCAGTCACTATCAAGCAACACTACCATTTGCAACAGTTCAAGAGTATTCCTTGTATGGAGCACACAGTTCCCTTCATCCCACCTCCTAGGATGGACATCTGGGTTGTTTCCAATTCCCAGTCATAAGCAATGCCTTGGGACCAAGTCTTGAAGTAGAAGAGCTGATCAAGTGATACTTTTAATACTTCTTAATTGAATCATTGTTTGGTCGATCTTAGATTTTGACAACTGTTAATAAGTTGTCATTTTAGTAAACATTTTAAAAGCCAATAAATCATTTATCTTATTAAAGTGTGGATACCTTCATTGCTCACTAGAATCAAGGTGGGTGAGTCCAACAGTGCTTGTGGAAAGAGCACTGGACTGGGAGTGCCCTGGACATGACTGCCTCTGACCCCTAAGGGCCTCGGTGCCAGCTGGGAACAGGTGAAAGAGCACTGGCTTGGGAGTTACAGAGGCCTCGGTTCCCATTCCAGATCCACTAATGCGGTTGTTTCAGAAAACTGAACCTCAGCTTTCTCGTATGTAAAATGGAGATGATGGTCCTACTCCACCAAGAGTCACTGAAAGGGTGAGAGAGAAATTGTGACAAGTGTGCCTCCCCAAGCACAGGGGCCCTCTCACCCCCTCTCCCTCTAAGGCCCGTACCCCTCCCCAGGGCCTGTACCCTGAAGTGTCCGACTGGGGTTCTAGGGAAGGGAGAGGCGGCACCTTGCTCTGATCAAGTTTCCTCAGCGAATTATATACCTTCACCAAGTAATCCTGAGTGAGCTAAGCTGGCCCCTGGCAGGGCCCGGGGGAGGGGTTCACCATTCCTGGCAGCCAACATCCCCACAAACAACAGCCCTCCATCTGTCAGAGCAGACAGCCTTCAGGTTGGGTGCAACGCTGCCGACTCTGAAAGCCTGAGTCACCAGGCCAAGCTGCCATCTGGTGCCGTCTCCCAGAGTCCAAAGCTCTTGGGGGGCCAGCGCTGCAGGGGACTGGGATGGATAATGGCTTAATGGGTATTGGAATCACAGGGAGTGCATTCATTTTTTCTGAGGAGCAGTCACGGTGCTTGTGTCTGATACTGGGCTACACTGCGAGAGCATGGAGGAGACAGCTGGGCTGTGAGGGGTCCTGGACCTGGGGAAGGAGACCATTGCCTACGTCCTGGCTCTTCCAGCTGCGTGACCTTGGACTAGTCAGCCACCTTCTCTGAGCCCCTTGAACGTGGTGCAGTGAAGAGGGCAGAAGCTCTGGAGGCAGGCAGACCAGAGTCTGAACCCTGACTCAGCGCCCAGGAGGTCATGGGCACGCAGAACCTCTCAGAACTACAGTCTGTCAGGAAAAGGAGAGGATAACTGATGTCAAGAGGAGAGACAGTGTGTGGAAGGCACCAGCCAGCACAGTACTGGGGCCACACTTCATACCAGCAGTTACTTGTGCTCACATCTTCTCCTCACCCACTGGATGGTGAGGTCCCCAAGGGCAGGGATTTGGCCCAGTGTACCTCAGTGTCCTCCATAGCATCCAACAGAATTTGAGATACAAATTCTTAAAAATCACTAAAGCTATTGGCAGTGTCTGCCTGGCTGGCTGAGCCAGGATGAGACCCCCAGTTCCCATGTCCTCTTGCAGCCTGAGGCAAAAAGGTGGCACCTTCCCACTGAAGGGACATGTCTTGTAGACATGGGCCCAGGAATTCCAGGGGACTGTTTCCCCAGCTGAGGTATTACACTTAAAAGGTCTCAGATGGAGAGCTGCTCTCTGACCAGCATTTTTGAGTGCCTGGGGTACCAATGGGCACCCCAAGATTGTGCCAGACTCCTCTGTGTTACCTCTAGGTCAAGAGTCAGTCTCTTTCTGTCCTACTCACTGGTTTTGGTATTTGGGTTGAACATGAAACCCCACAGTTGGTCTGGCTGGGGTCCCCCTTCTAAATGTGGAATAAAGGTAAGGATGGCCTCCTCCCATCACTGCTATACCCCACAAGCACATCTCCCAGAGCCCCTCGGGGAGGGAGGGGGGTGCTTTTACTCCTCGTAAGGCGGGAAGGAATCAACAAGGAGAGCTGGGAATGCCACAGTCACAGCCAAAATAATCAAAGCCTGCATGTTTGGGGCAGCTGCTGGGTGCCAGGCACTCAGCTTTATGAATCTGGACACAGGCCTCTTCAGAAAACATGATTATAAGTCCATATAAAGAAGAGGAGGGAATTCCCTGGAGGTCCAGTGGTTAGAACGCTGTGCTTCTACTGCAGGGGACGTGGGTTGGATCCCTGGTCAGGGAACTAAGATCCTGTGTGCCGGGGCGGTGCGGCCATCTGGGAGATGGGTCCGAGCGCACACTACCCACTCATTTCGTGAGTCAAAAGCTAAACCCCAAGACTTGATCTCCTCCCCACTATCTGCCCCAGGACAGGGTTGAGGTCTGCTGGAAAGTGAGTTAGTAAAGAAGTCCAGATTCTTTAATGTTGGAACAACTTCCTCCCGACGTTTTCACTCTGACTGTAGGGGAGTTGTCAACATCCTGAGCAGCCCGTACTAATCTCCAAGAGCGGAATGAAATCTAGGTCTCCCGGGGCCTCTCCACTTCATTTGACAATTCCTAATGCCTTAGAAGGAAAGGCCGAGTCACGGGAGGCTGCCCACATTTCCTAGAAAGTAGGGGAAGAAGCACGGAAACGACAAGTGGTGTTTACATTCTACATCGCTCTTCCTTTCCAGGTTGGGTTTGGGACTGAAGCTGTACTGATACAGGGATCAGGAAGCTGCTACAGCTCAGCTTAATGCCCTCAGCTCTCAGGAGCGGCCAGCAGCCTCATGACAGGAACGCAAAGGTGACAGAGGAAAAGAGTGATGGCTGGGCTGCTAAGTGGCATCAGAGGAGACATCACATGCTGTAAGGATACATTTCGGTGCTATAAGCCTGCAAGGGCAGGGCTGTGTCTTTTCTCACTGTTTGTTCCCCAGCACCTAGAACACTGCATGCCTGTAACAGGCCCCCAATAAAAGCTTTGTGAATAAACAAATGAATTGAGAACACATGAATGACTGAGCTTCCTCCTTTGAGGACTCTCATCACCAGCTGCTTCATTAAATGTAACCCCTGAGCTGCCAGGAATGAAGCCTCTGCTGGTTCCTGTAATAACTGTTTAGGGGCAAGAAAGGCAGAGAAGGTGCAAAACTAGGTAGAGAGAGCATTTTTCTGGACTGTGTCCTCTAAAAACAGAGCAGAAAGGAAAAGAAATGTACAAAGGGGAGAATATTTAGAAGTATACCCCTTACCTCCCCAGGAGCAAGACCAGAAATAAAGCAGACAGAGATGTAGAGTAGCCAAAGCTCAAGCAAGAGAGCTGAGGCCTTCCTCTCAGAGGAAAAGGAGCCTGGGCCCTCAGTGGGTACCATCACTGGAGTACCACAGGCACCACGCTCAGGATTTTTGGTAGCAACTGTGCTGGCTTAGTCACTTTTATTGTGCTAAAGAGAGCCTACTGGGCTTCCCTGGTGGCACAGTGGTTGAGAGTCCGCCTGCTGATGCAGGGGACACGGGTTCGTGCCCCGGTCCGGGAAGATCCCACATGCTGCGGAGTGGCTGGGCCCGTGAGCCATGGCCGCTGAGCCTGAGCGTCCAGAGCCTGTGCTCCGCAACGGGAGAGGCCACAACAGTGAGAGGCCTGCGTACCGCAAAACAAACAAAAAAACAAACAAACAAAAAAAAGAGAGCCTACTGCCCATGCTGCATCCCCCATTGCCTCCCCGCCATGTGACCCTTACTACTTCATGAGGTCACCCCTGGATGTGAACTTGATTTACTCTCTGAGTTGTGGGATTTTTGAGTGATTTTAATGTCTGTGTATATATGTGATCTGTTACCTACAATGACCATTGTAGCTCTTTCTTTCTTAACTGCTATAATTAACTTCTCTCTGTATGAAGCCTAAATCTTCCTCCCTGTCACTGTCCTCTGTTGGGCCTGGCTCAGCCTGGTTTCTTTGTCCTGTACCCAGTTACCAGCTGCCAGGTCAAAGATCCCCCAGTTCCTTCGGTGGCCCCTCCCAGGACCCTGCATGCAGATTACCCTCCTCCAAACACTGTGTCTTCGGGTATGGGGTCAGATCATGCACAGTCTCCCAGGAGAGACCTGAGAGACCTGCCCTTGGTGGCCTTCTGTCACCTAGCTCAAGTGACAGTATGTCCCTGACTGATCAACAGCACAGCATTTCCAGCCACCTGCAGTTTGGCAGTTAAGGACCACAGGCTGGCTAACGCATCACATCTAGCTTGTCCAGGGGCTCCAGGCCCAGTGGGGTCCACTGGAGCCTGGGGCCTCTCTGGGGCCAGAGCTCACCTTCTGAGCCTTTAGCTCCTTGGTGAGCATCAGAACCTGCTGCTCCAAGGCCAGCACTTTCTCCTGGGCGGTTCGGTTCCGTGTGAGTCCTTCGGTGAAGAGCGGGAAGGTGTTGCTCTGGCACTTGGCTTTCTGAATGAGATTGGCGGTCAGAGAGGACTTGGGTGTAGGCTTTGGAGAATCCGCTGGATCTTTTCCTGCTCAAGAGGAGGAACACAGAGGTTGTGATCAGTGGCTTCAGCAGTTCTCAAACTTGGGCTTGCTGCAGAAGCACCTGGAAGGCTTGGTAAAATGCAGATTGGGGGGACTTCCCTGGTGGCGCAGTGGTTAAGAATCTGCCTGCTAATGCAGGGGACGCGGGTTCGAGCCCTGGTCCAGGAAGATCCCACATGCCACGGAGCAACTAAGCCCATGCGCCACAACTACTGAGCCTGCGTGCCACAACCACCAAAGCCCACACACCTAGAGCCCATGCTCCGCAACAAGAGAAGCCACTGCAATGAGAAGCCCTCACACCGCAATGAAGAGTAGCCCCTGTTCGCCGCAATTAGAGAAAGCCTGCGTGCAGCAATGAAGACCCAATGCAGCCAAAAATAAAATAAATATATAAATACATAAATTTATTTTAAAAAATATTTTTAAAAAGTGCAGTTTGGGGACCCTACTCCCAGAGCTTTCCATTCCATAGGCCTGGGGCGCAGCTTGAGAATTTGTATTTTTAAATGTTCCTAGGTGATGCTGATACAGCTTGTGCAGGGATCATACTCTGAGAACCACTGGACTATATAAACACTGTTTACACTGTGCCGGGTCATCCAGCCCATCCTCTACCCTCTGTTCCCTATTCTCTCTGTTCCCTACCCTCCAATCTCAACCTGCATGGGTTACCTCCTACTGCCCCGCTAGTGTTTGCCAGGTGGCCATCTCCTCAGGCACGGGCCCAGGCAGGATGTATTTTTTCTTATTTCAGGATCTCACCTCCAGGCTCTGGGCGATTTTCAAGGCACACAGATCTGTCCATTGATAGGAGCACAAAATATCTGTACTCTGTATACTTGCCCCAGTGAGTAATGTAAACTCTCATTTGATTCTAATTACAAGCTAAATTAGGAGACATATCTCCCACAGCTGAATGTCTCAAGGCTGTATCCTTTTATTTCCAGTAGAGCCTGGGTCAGCAACCAATGGCCCACAGACCAAATCGGGCGGCCTGCTTTTGTAAATAAAGTTTTATCGGAATACAGCCATGCCCATTTATTTGTGCATTGTCTGTACTGCTTTCACTCCACAAAGGCAGAGTTGAGTACTTGCAACAGAGACTGTATGGCCCACAATGCCTCAAATATTTACTATCTGGCCCTTTACAGAAAATGTTGACTGGTGCTAAATTTTCTTTCTTTCTTTTTTTTTTAAAAATAAATTTATTTATTTTTGGCTGCGTTGGGTCTTCGTTGCTGTGCACGGGCTTCCTCTAGTTGAGGCGAGTGGTGGCTACTCTTCGTTGTGGTGCACGGACTTCTCATTGCGGTGGCTTCTCTTGTTGCGGAGCACAGGCTCTAGGCGCGCAGGCTTCAGTAGTTGTGGCACGCGGGCTCAGCAGTTGTGGCTCACGGGCTCTAGAGCACAGGCTCAGTAGTTGTGGCGCATGGGCTTAGTTGCTCCATGGCATGTGGGATCTTCCCGGACCAGGGCTCGAACCCGTGTCCCCTGTATTGGTAGGTGGATTTTTAACCACTGCGCCACCAGGGAAGTCCCTAAATTTTATTCTTAAATCCAATGTTAGAGAATCACTCACCCAGACCGCCTTGTCCTGCCCTACCCTCAGCCTGTGCTTTAGGGCTCTGCCATCAGCCTGCATCAAGGGACATGTAATGGCCTGATTATATGGTCAAGAGACTCTGAGAATTTTGATCACAGGGCACATACACATTATGTCCGTTATGAGGCCCCAACATAAATTCTTCTCAGCTCTCAGGGCCAGCTTTGCTTCTTTCAAGAAAATATGTGTTTATAGTCTTATGGACACCGGAAGTAACCTAACCACTTGCATTTCCCTCTTTGCCTTGGCTGCTGAGAAGCTCAGAGCCACATTTGCTGCCCACCTTTGGTACACTGCAGGATTTTTTCTTGAGCCTATCTAAATTTCCTAACTCAAATTACTCATTTATCTTCCCCCTGATATACATTGCAGTAAGTCATACCCAGTTCTTTTGGGACTATGATATTAAAAATAAGGATGTGGTATGAGATCCCAGGGGAGGGGACAGGCAAGGCTTCCAGGACAAGCTGAATGACTTAGCAACTTTCTTCTGGGGACCAGGCCAAGAGCCAACCAAATAGTATTGAGCAGACAAAAAACTACTCTAGTAGGTGACAGGAACCAGAAACTCCTTGGCCTTGTTGAGTACAAGAACAGAACGGTCTTGTTCCAGGCTTAAAAGAAATCTGGTCGAGCCAGGTACAAAGCAGCCTGCAGAGCTCAGAGGAATGCAATGCTTCTTTTTCTTTCCTGCCACAGGATCTAAGAGAGCAGGGAGGCTCCCTGGAGCCCTGCAGGCTACTGTACACCAACCCTGAGGGCAGGCAGGGTAGGATCACTGTGCCCATCTTATAGTTGGGAAAAACGGAGGCCTAAAGACAGTGGTTTTCAATCAGCACCCTAGGATTTCATGGGATCGCCTCAAGGGCTGGCTGGGAAGGGAAGAGGGTGGGGTGGGAGGGGCTGAGGGGGAGCCTGGACTCCCAACCCTGCCTCAACTCTGCTTTTATTTGCTTTGTGTATCAGATTTTGTTTATGGGGACAAAGTTTCATGGCAATAAAGAGGCTGTTTGCAAAGTCACTGACTCAGAAAAGAGGCTTCAGGCAGGAATATGGGGCCAGACTGTTTGATCTGAATCCTATTCTGTTACTCACTGTGCAGCTGTGAGCGAGTCACTCCTCACATCCGTTCCCAGTTCCCTCAGTTATTAAATGAGAACAGTATTTACCGCTCAGGTTGTTGTAAAGACTAAACAGGTTAATGCACGTAAAGCGTTTCGTGCATGTGGATGAAACTTGAAAAGATTCTGCTGAGTAAAAGACACCAATCACAGAAGACTACATATTGTAGATTCCATTTATATGCAATGTCCAGAACAGGCAAATCTAAAGAGGCAGAAAGTAGATTAGTGGTTGCCTAGAGGTAGAGACTGGGACTGATGGCTGAGGGGTATGGGGTTTCTTCTGGGGGTAATACAAATGTTTTAAATTTGATTATGGTGATGGTTGCACAACTCTGTGAAGATACTGAAAGCCACTGAATTATATGTTTCAAAGGAGTGAACTGTATGCTATGTGAATTGTATCAGAATGAAACTGTTACCAAAAAAAAAAGGCTTAGAGTAGCCCTGGCACAAAGTACCTGCTACATGTAAGTGCTAGTTCTATTATTATTATTGATTAGATACAGTACTGATCTCTTGGGCTATTCATCGTGATCTGTGGGGCCTCATCAGGCACTGCTCCAAAGCGGTGCTTTTTCTAGAGTAATTTCTACACAGCCCAGGGGTCCTCTCTACCATAAGACCCCTCAGTGCTGCCTTAGCCAGTTTTCTCCCAACTGTTTCTACATAGTTAAAACATGTTTTAAGGGCATTTATGCTAATTTCAAAGATGTCAAACACCCCTGATGGTATGGGTCCTAATATTTTGTAAAAGAAATAAAGTGCCATGTCACAGAGGGGATGAATACCTTGAGGTCACTTGTTCTGCTTCTTCAGGTAGATCTGATTTTAATCATCCCAGAAAAGCATTTTTATATCCTTTCCTTACAAATTTTTTTAAAAAAAGGAAGAAAGAAAAAGCAACAGATATTTTCCCTTATTACTTCAAGAATCATTGCTTGGTGTTTCAGTTTGGGAAGATGAAAAGCGTTCTGGAAATGGATGGTAGTGATGGTTACACAAGAACGTGAATGTACCTAATGTCACTGAATTATATACTTAAAATTGGTTAAAGTGGTAAATTTTGTTATGTATTTTTACCACAAGTTAAAAAAAAAAAAGGAAAGAAAGAAAGAAAGGAGGGAGGGAGGGAGGGAGGAAGGAAAGAAAGAAAGAGAAAGAGAGAAAGAAAGAAAGAATGAATCATTACTACCAGACCCATGGAAGCCCAGGAGGAGTGACCTGGAGAGTTGAATCTTTGACACACAAAAGCACGGATGTTTGTTTACGGGGAGGAGAGAAGGCACCCACTTAGTCTCTGAAGGCAGCTCAGACCCAGGCAGAGGCTCACCTGGGGCGCTGAGGTCAGGAGGCGAGGGCTGCTCCTCCCTCTGAGGCTCCTCGCTCAGTGAAGAATCTTCTCCTGAGGGTCTGTGGCCTGTTCCTTGGGTCTGCTTGTTGCCCCGGATGTTGTACATTGTGTTTCTGAAAGGAAAATAGAGGATCATGGGGCTGACAGCCCTGCTATCTTGCCCACTACCCTTCCCGCTGCCACTGCTGGCGCTCAGGCTGCATCTCCACCCCAGTCATGACTTGCTCAGTCTGCCTGACTGCAGGCACCCTGCAGGAAGCAACCCATCTGAGCCTCTCCCATCACCCTTACCCTTCTCCTTTCCATTTTTCATCATGCGGATCACCTTTGATATGCATTCCTTGTAAACAATACAAGCTTGACTCCTCTGCCTCCAACCCCACTGCTAGAATATAAGCTCCATGAGGGCAGGGGCATTTGTCTTGCTTTATTCACTGAAATGGATTTGCCAAACTAACTTTCCCGAAACCTTCACCTGGTCTTATAACCACCTGGCTTAAAAATCACCAGTGGTTCCCTACTTCTGCTGAGAAAAGTTCCAAACACCTCCTGGCCTCTTGCTCCCCTTGCTTTCTTACCCTGCTCAGACCTGTTCTCTCTGTAGCCTTCACTGATCACCTCACAGCCTCCAAGGAGCTTATTGCACTTCATGCATGGGTCACTCTTTGACCAAGTACTTGTCTAGACTGAGTAGTGGTGTCTTTTCTTCAAGAACTGGGCACTAACCTACCTGCATGCCTACTGGCACCTGGCACTGGGTCACATGTGCCCAGCGTACAGACTCAATAGATGTTTGTTTTGCAGGAAGGAACTAGGTAGCGCCAAAGGCTGGCCTGGCACCACAGGCCACAGAGAAGTTCATGAGTTGGATGAAAAGGCAGTTCAACTGAGTTTGTTTTCCCTTTGCAAAGGTATAAAAGTCGACATACTCCAAAACTAATAACAAGGAAGAAAAAATGACCAAAGAGTTCACTAGGTCAGTGTTTTTCAAACTGCAGGATGTGAGCCATTGGTAGACTGTAAAATCAGTTTAGTATCACGACCAGCATTTTAAAAAAATGGAATAGAAAATATCAGAATGCGCCCCACTTAGAAAGGATTAAAATTTTGTGAATTACATATATGTGTATTGAGCCATATAATAAGATGTATTTCTTACTGGTCAACAGTTTGAAAAACACTGCAGGAGGAGGTCAATTATCTAAAGGGCAGCAATAGCGTGGCCAGAAAACAAAAGGCTGAAAAAGTCTGTAGACTTGTGATGGAGTCCTGGCTTTGCGCTATCATCCCTCCATACGATGTATACGTCTAGCAATATGGTGGACAAAATATCTGAAAAACCCTTGTTCCACAAACATCTACCTAGATGTTAGATAAATGCAAAACATATTTCAAAAGTATTTAGCTGAATTCTCAGAAAAGGAAGGGAAAATCCCTAGGGACTAAACACAAAAAAGGAGTTGAAACTCAAGTGGGAAGTAAAGAGGAAGATGCATATATAGATTAAATTACTTTTCAACAAATATTTACCCCTTCCCTTCCACCTCCGCAGGAGCAGAGTACATCCCCCTTCTCCTTTTGATTTTGGGCACAGCCATGTGATTTGCTTTCGCCAAAGGGATGTTGGCAGATATAATGTAAATATAGGCTTAAAATGTGCTTGCATGTAGGGCTTGCCCTCTTGAGGAACATGCCTCATAGCTGCTGGTCCATGGAACGTGAGAAATATGTGGAGGAAACCTAGATCTTCCCAACGGCTTGGAGCCAAGACCAGGTGAACCTAGCCTGTATCACGTGAACCCAGATGTGCAGGAAATGAATGTTCATTATTATATGACACTGAATTTTGAAGTGTTTGTTTGCAGCATTATTATTGTGAAAGTTGGCGAGGACACGAGTTTGTCCAGGGATCAACTGCTTTTTTTAAATTGAGATATAATTGACATGTAATATTATATTAGTTTCAAGTGTACAACATCTTGATTTAATACATATACTTATTGCAAAAGGATCACCACAGTAAGTCTAGCTAACACCTATCACCACCCATAGTTACATTTATTTTTTCTTGTGATCAGAAATAAACTGTTGATACCAGAAACCTAGAACCTTGGTTGCAAAGGAGGAAAGAAAACAAGGTTTTGGACCCATGCAAAGTATGAAGTTAAAACTGAAATTCTTACATAAAGCTGAGATTCATGAAGGTCCATGCCCTCTGTGAAGTTAGAAAAAGAAGCCTGCTGGCAAAATTAATATAAGGAGAGTCTAGGTGAAGGCTCTGGGTGTTCAAAACATTACCTTTGTGTGGTTTTGGTTATCAGGGTAATATTGGCCTTATAGAATGAATTGGGAAATGCTCTTTCCTCTTTTTTTGTGGGGGGTGGTAGTACAGTTTGTGAAGAATTGGTATTTATTCTTTAATGTTTGGTAGACTTCACCAGTGAAGTTATCTGGTCCTAGGTTTTTGTGTGTGTGCATGTGTGTGTGTTGGTGGGGTGGGGTGTAATTTTTTGATAACTAATTCAATCTCTTTACTTGCTACAGGTCTATTTAGATTTTCTATTTCTTCTTGAGTCAGTTTCAGTAATTTGTCTTTCTAGGAATTTGTCCATTTCATCTAAGTTATCTAATTTATTAGCGTAGAATTGTTCATGGTATTCCCTTATAAACCTTTTTATTTCTGTAAGGTTGGTAGTAACGTCCCCTCTCTTGTTCCTGATTTTAGTCACTTGAGTCTGCTTTCTTTTCCTGGTCTTTCTAGATAAATGTTTGTCAACTTTGCTAATCTTTTCAAAGAACTATCATTTGATCTTAAGCTTGTTTTTAAAACAAAATGCAGTTTTTTGGTATAGTTGGGTCTCGAATAGGAAAAGAGTGAGATTGTACTTCAATGGAGAGTACAGATGACTGATGGAAGGTAAAATTAATCAATTAAATTTAGAACAGAGAAGAAATTAGAACTCAGCACTCCTGACACCTGACCTTAAATAAGGAGCCCTGGCTCCTTGGGCTAGTCATTTCCTCTTCTTAGTTCTTACTTTACCCATCTAAAGATAAAAGGGTGGTGGTCATATTAGTATGAATGATGACCATGAGAGGCACTATTTACTGAGTACCACTCTGTGCTGCGTCTTTCTGAGCCCCATTACATGGATCTCACACACCACAGGCCACATGATTTGGCAAGGACCCTGGGGCACATCCCTACGGCCAGGGGCACTGGCTGGGTGGGGTGACCATCACTGTTGCCCATACTTCCCCTTGTCCAGGGGCTGCAGCCTCCCCAATATGTCTAGGGCCTCACAAGCAGTCACCCCTGGGGTGTGGGAAGGCATAGAAACCCCAACTTCAGGGCAACAAAGATCATTCTAAGCCCTAGCACACGTCTCCTCTGAGGATGGGCAGCTCACTAACTACCGTCACAGCCCAGGTGGCCATTACCCAGCCAAACTACTGTGCTTGGAAGAGGCATCTCCGTTTCATAAATGTATTGACTTTGCTTGGAGCAGTTCATGGATCATCTTCTGTGTAGGTTTAGCTCTAGGTCTGAAAGGCCTGGTCAGCGTGGGAGTAGTGGTCACAAGGACTTGTTCTGGAAGGATAGATAACCTTGGGCAGGACATTTATCCTCTCTGAGCCTGGATTTTCCCAGCTGCAATGGGATGAGGAACATATCCACAACAAACAATGACTGGGCCCTTGCATGGGCCAGGTCTAAGATAAACCCTAGGAATTCAACTCATCTAATCTTCACCCACATGCATTTAACTCTTTTACTCCTCACAACAGTCCAATGAAGTAAGCACTATTATAACCTCCACTGCACAGTGAGAACTTTGATTTGGAAAGGATAGGTAACCAAAGCCAAAGAACGAGTAAATGGTGGGGCTGAGCAATAGACTTGGATGTCTAATCCATGGTCTGAGAACTTAACCATTAGATACCACTTCACAGGTTTGTCCAGACATCTTGTTGAGAGTGTAAAGCACCTAGCACAGTGTCCTTCCTCGAGTATGACCTGGGCTCATGGCAGACCCAAGAGCAAGCACCAAGACCCACCAGGGAAAGGGGGTGCAGGAGACAAGGGCAACCCTGGTCTTTCCGGGGCTGTCAGCAGCCAGGGCACTTGGAAAACCGTCTCACATTTTCTGTGGTTTATGACACATAACTGACTGATCCTCGGAAACTTCCTTTCTTGGTCTCTGCAGGTTCTCGGTTCTGCTTCTGTTGTTGGGTGGCCATCATTAGGCACGAACCTGGCTTAATCTTGGTGAGACCGCCCTGGACACACACTGGCTGGGTGGCTGGCCTTCTCAGGTCCCCTGTCCCCACAGCAGGCTCCCCATGTACCCAGTGCCCTCCAGCTCCTCCCAAGGGAAGATCCCCTGCAGGGCGCCAACCTTGTCCTCTCACCCTGGGGGGCTCAACCAGGTCCCATACCCCCGAAGTCTCTCTCTCTGGCTCAGATCTCTCTCCTGAGTTCTAGGCCTTTCCATCCAAATGCCTGTGGGGTAGTTCCATCTCTAGCCAGCAGACCCTAAAGGACACTCATCATATTTTCCCTAAAACCTGCTTCTCTCCTGAGAACGGCATCACTCCCCTGTTAGTTACCCAAGCAAATTCAAACACTGAGGCCGACAGAGAGAAATGCTTCGCTTGAGTCACACGAGGCGGGGGCTCTAATCTAAGTTCAGGGAGCAATCTATTCTGCTTTCTAAGAGGTCCCAGTTTGTCTGAAGTCCACACAGAAAATAACCACCCAAACAGGATCAGCGTTAGGTACAGTCTGAATTCCCAAAAGCTTCCATCCCTTCAATTAGAGCAACAATAGTAGCAGCAGAATAATATTTAAGTGCTTACTGATCCCCAAGCACAGTTCTAAAGCAGTTTACATGTATTAACCCATTTATAACCCCCCTGCCCCACCCCAAACACACACACACTAATCTTGTAAGGCAAATACTGTTGTATTTATATGTACGAATAATTTAAGTGAAGCACAGAGAAATCAAACAACTTGCCAAGGGCAGAACAGCCCATGACTGGTGGAGCCAGGATACAAATGCAAGCAGTTTGGCCCCAAAGCTCAGGCCATAGTGCTATCTTCTTATGAACTATTTAAAACAAAGCCTGCCGGTGGGAAATATAAATTGTATATAACACACATTATTAGATGAAAAAGAAGCTGATGTAATCGACATACAGTAAATTACACATGTGAAAAGTGAATAATTTGATGCATTTGACATATGTAGACATTTGTGAAGCCACCACTCCATTACATTGAATATGATCTCAATTATGCATATATGTATATAGAAAATATGAGGAAAGTGATGCTAAGAACGCTTGTCTGGGTGAAAGGACTATAGGTAATTTTAAATTTATACCTTTCTAGATGTTTCTAACTTCCTACAAAGAATGTGTACTACTTTAAAAATCAGAACAAATGTAGTATTTTAAAGTAATGATGTAATGAATTGAAAATAAAGCCCCTAACCCCCAACCCAAGTCCACCTCCCTGCAGGGGAGTCACACCAGATCACTGTAAGCTCCAAAGAAGGTGCTGCCTGCAGCCTGGCAGGCCCCTCAGCTCCACCGCACTTACTGTATTTCAGTTCCCAGGTGCTTGAGGGAGATATTCTGAAGGGCCAAGGGCATAGCAGGGACCGGCTGCAAGGCAGCTGCCATGCCCACAAGGCCAGTGGGCGTTTTCACGGGACACAGGAACTCCTCTAGCTCCGCCTCCTCTTGCTCTGGGGAACAAAGAAAAGGAAAATCATTCACGCTGGGGCTGGGGTCCGGTCACTGCACTTAGAAAGACTAGACAGGGTGGAGACTGGAGAGGTGGGGCAGCCGTCTCCAGACAGCTAATCCAGGGCCTGCCAGCTTGCTCAGGGCTCCAGGAATGTCTTTCTGGGGAAGGTTTCACAGGGGCCCTGGGTCCAGGAGGGTGAAGGCTTGCTGCGGGACGAGAAGGGCTTCAGAGGAGAAGCCTACACCACAGCTTCCTGTGTCTCCCTGCAGCGTCCTCAGGAGACAGGCGCCTGGTCATTGTGGGGCAACCATGCCCACAGCAGGGGCTGGCCCAGAAGAGGCCCGCTGAGTGTGCTGAACCAAAGCCATTCTTCTGATAACCTGGTTCTTCTGATTTCCGGACACTCAGGAATTCTGTCTTTGGGGGCGTTTCTTGTTGCTTCTAGACTGAGGCGGATCCGGCAACCGTGTCAGCTCAGGCTGCAGTCTCCCGCACAGCCAGGGCTGTTGGCTCTCCCGCAGATGGGAGGGGAGGGTGAGTAGAAGTGCAGAAGCAAAAGCAAACAAACCCTTCCCCAAAGAAAGTCCTTACAAGCATAAAACACCCAGAAGGTTCTCTGGGAAAATTACAGATGAGTATCATAAACCATAAAAAGGAGCATTTACTATGACAGTAACAGTGTGCAGGTACACATATAATAATCATTATTAGGACAGTTCTCACACACTGAACACTCACTATGTACCCGGCATTTTGCTCAGGGCTTTACATTCCTTTCCTCATTAATGATAAAATTCAATGTATTCGCTCACACATTCACTCAACAAATATCCAATGTGCATGGCAGGGTACCAGATACTTGGGACACAGGTGACAAAGGCATGGCCCCCACCCTTGAGGGCTAGGGGGCAGAGGCTGACAAGGACGCTGTGACTAGAACACAATGTAACCATCTGCAAAAAGTGTTGAGGGCTCACAGAGTCTAGCAGGCAAAGTCCCGGAAGGCTTCCAAGAGGAGACTGGCAAAAGGAGGAGGTGGCAGTGGAGCTTGGCCATAGAGAGTAAGCAGGAATTCACCAGGCAAAGAGGGGGCAGGGATGCCTCTGGTACTGCTGAAGTGCACAGCAAGAGGCGGGCACTGGGGGAGCAGGCAGAGGTGAGATGAGGAAGGATGAGGCCTGAGTCTGGTGCTAAAAAGCTGGGACTGGGCCTGGGACATGGAGGGTGGCCACGGAAGCAGGGTGGGGCTCAGGCGCTCATTTGAGAAAGCTGGCTCGGGTTACAGTGAAGAGGTTGGGTCTGAGGTGGCAGGCTGGGACATGGGGACACTGGAGAGGAGACTGCTGTGGTTTTCTAGCTAAGAGTTGAGGCCTGACCCAAGGCAATAGCAGCGAGGGCCTAGATCTGACATGTAGGCCAGAGGGTAGACATGGCCAGCCCAGGTGGCTGGACTGGCTATCTGAGATCCAGGAAGGGGCAACTAGGTAAATGAAGCCCATTTACTCAGGGAAGGAAAAGTGGGGAGAAGGGTAAGGGCAGATGAGCTCAGTCTGTAAAGCATCCGGGTACCAGGGTCTAGGAGGTGTCCGGTCACAGGTCCTGCCCTCGCCCATTGGGCTTCCCTGTCAACTGAGGGTGAGGCATGTTAGACACACTGCAGCTCGGTGGGTGGTCTGTCTCAACTGTGAAACCTGCTGGTCACAGTGCTGGCTGCAGCATGGGGGTAGGGGGGTATGAGCTCCCGGACTCCTCCATGCTGGGATGTTTTAGGATTTGGGATCACGTGGGCCACCTGGCGGGGGTGAAGCTTCTGCCCACGGCAACACTGGGGATAAGATCACGGATCTACTCAACTCACAGCACAAAAGCATTTATTTAAGAAGCAACAACAACAACTGCATGTTCTCATTAACCTTCCTCACAGCAACTCTGTGAAAGTTTCATTTCTTGAGATCTTTCCGTAATTGTCATCATCATAATAGTAACTGACATCTACTGAGCTCTGACAATGTGCAGGCATTGTTCCAACCCTTTAAGGTGTAAGGACTCATTTAATCCTCATAATAACCCTAAGGAGTAGGTATTCTTTATTAACCTCATTTTACAGGGAAGGAAACTGAAGCTCAGAAAGGTTAAGCAACTTGCCTAAGACTGCACAGGATTAGGATCTGAGCCCAGCCAGCCTGGCCTCAGAGCCCGTATTCTTGCCCTTGATGCTATACTGTTGCCCTAGCTCATCCTGAGTCACATCCCTGGCTCTCCACTTCTTTAGCAGAGGGGTCCTCCCACTCACTCCCAAAAGGAGGGTAAAGGCTTGGTCACCAAGAGCCCCGGGTGTGTGGGCAGGAGGCAAGCCCATTGGGTACCTAGCTCGAGGCGCAGGGCGGGCCCATTCCCAGCCAGGGCAGCGTCAGGGACGGCGGGAGGTGCAGGCGGGCTGTTGTGGAACTCCCAGCGCTTCATCTGCAGCTGCTGAAGCCAGTATAGCATCGCTTGCTTGGTGGCGGCCTGAGAAGCACAAGCATTAGTTGGCAAGGCCCTGTGCCCGCATGGTGGCACTGGGTGTGGGATGCAGGAAGGTCATGGGAGGCTTGGCAACTCTCTCCTTCCCAGAAAAAAAAAAATTGTCACTGTAGGTGACACCTCTGAAACACCACATGCTTTTTGGCAACAGAAGATAATTGGGCTCTGATCTCCCACTCAGAGGTTCCTTAACCTTTCTGGGACTCAGTTTTCTCATCTGTCCTATGGTGATGATAACACTCATTTCATAGGGTGGTTATGAGGGTGAAATGAAGTAAGGAAAGTAAAGTATCCAGCATAGTTCCTGACATGCAGTAGGTGCTCAAAATGTGCTCACTGGATAAAATATTTTGGAGGTGTTAAGAGAGAGGGAGAGAGCTTTGAAATTCTGACCTGGCTGGGGCCCTAGTAGCATCATTACCTCCCTGTGTGACATCTCAGTGTCCTAGCTGACTTTGTGGAATAGGGATAATCTCTCCTGTTTTGGGGATGATGTTATTGGGGACTGGAAAGCCATATGCATACAACATTGTGGCACCCTCCAGGCAGCCCACATGAGGTATGGTTGGTGCTGGTCGTTAGTCTCCCAGCACTGGATGGTCCACATACCTACTCTTCATATCCATGATGTTGCCGGATCCTCCACTGGGGAGGCAGGGCGGGAGTGATCGGCCCCCTCCATAGATGGAGAAACTAAGGCTTTGAGGTCGTCCAGGCAGGTGGTGGCAGAGCTGGTCCCAGAACCCGGGTCTCCCACTTCTAGACCAGAGATTTGTTGCAATTTACGGCCGGGAGATTGTGACTTACATAGAGAAAGCCTAGGATCGGTTGGGCTGCAGAAGCTGGGTAGGTGCTGGGAGTGGATGGTGAGCCTCACAGAGCTGCCCACAATCAAGGCCATGCGAGAACGTCAGCAGGCAACCAGGGCAAGCCCCCTTCTCAAGAGGACCACGGTGAGGTGTGCACAAGGCTGGGGACTCCCTGAAAGAGGCCCTCGGCCTGTCATGGAGATATCATATCAGATAAAATGATGCCCACCATTCTTCTCTTTCTATATACTTTCCCCGAGAGACCTCAGCCCCTCTCAGGGCTTCACCATGACCTTGTGCTGACAAGCTCCAGCCCATACCCGAACAACCCATTTTATTAATTCATTGGACAGGTGTATATTGAGCATCTACTATACGTGTCAGGGACTGTGGAAGGCACTGGTGAGCCCACACACACAGCCCTATCCTCTTGGAACTTAAGAGTCTACTGAGGGGGACATATAACTGTATATCCTGCGGTTTCCTCATCCTGGGTTCCCTGCTGTCAGTGACTGCCCCAACCAGGCAGTCAGCCAGTTACACAAGCCACCCCTGACCCCTCCCTCACATCCTTAGCCGCCCCCATTTGTCTCCCTCCCCACTGCTACAGCTCTAGCTCGGCCGTCATTCTCTCCTGACCACTTCCTGACGGACTCCCGAACCACAGCCTTGCCTTTTCCTAACTTGTTCTCTACCCAAAAGCCAGATTGACCTTTCTCAACTTTTTCATCTCACAGTGCTTCCTTGCTTAAGGCTCTGACAATTTCCCCACAGGCCATAAGACAAAGTCCAAGCTCCCTGGCCTGCCAAATGCCCTGCCCTCGGGCCTCTGCTCTTCCACTCCATCTTGTGGGCCCCTGTATACCCCAGGCTCCTGGGATTTGCCTGGACATTCCAGGCTGTACCATGTTTTCCTATGTTTACTCATGGGGCTCTCTTGGCCTGGAATATCCTTCTCCCTCTTGTCTGCTTGTAGAAAACCGATTTTCTCTTTCAAGCGTCAAGGTGTGGTTGCCCCCTTCCCACCCCACCCCCACTCTGGCCCATGAGGCCCTCTCTGGATAGCCCCACCTACTCAGTGGAACAGACGCTTCCTGTCACGGCACCTTTCTGGTATAGACTTATCATACTGTCCCTACAGAACATTTTACTGCGCATGCCAGTCTCCCTGTCCGTCTCTCACAAGACCTTAAGTGGTTTGAGCCCCAGGGGGCAGGTCTGATTTTGTGCCACACCCCAGCGCCTAGCACAGTGCCAGGCACACACACGGGTCAATGGAATAGTAAAAGGCACGTGTTAGCGACCCTGTAGACAGCATTCAATGTGTGGGAGCAGACACATGACCCATAAGCCAAGTAACCCTAAAATGCCTGCCCTCCTGGCCTGGAATTCCTAATTTGCATTATTTTTGCTGATCCCCCCCCACCCCCCAGCCTGGTCACTAGCCTGGCCCAGACAGTAAAGTGGAACTAAAGCTGTGGGCTATATCCAGGGGGCTCAAGAGATGCCCAGTGGGCTGCAAGTAGGGGTGGAGGTGTGGGAAGACAGGGTGGGGGTCAGGGAGGTGGCAGTCTTCTGGCACACTCTCCTCTGCTGAGTGTGAATTCCAGAACTCTTAGCCCACATCTGTCTTTCCAGTTAAGTTCTAGGGCACTTCCTCTTGACATGACATGAACATTCTGACCTTGGTTCTATTACTATGTGTGTTCATTCAACAAATAATTATTGAGGACCCACTAGATGCCAGGCTGTATTCTAGGCACTGAGATTAATTCAGCAACTTGTAGGTGCTTGTGATGTGCCAGGTGCTTACACAACCTGTTATAAATCTCACAAACTATCTAGGTACTAAGAGGTTAACTTGCCCAGAGTCACACAGCTAGTAAGTAGCTGATGTAGAATTTGAATCCAAGCCTGTCTGATTTCAAAGCACATGGCCTTTGCACTGCTTCAGGCTTTCTCAGTTAAATATGATAATAAAACAAAACCTACTGATGAGAAAACAGGTTTAGACGTGCATCAATGAACAATCTAGGTTGATAAGTGAAACCTAAGTATTTATCTCCCAATCTCTGCCAACGTTTTCTCAGCATTCATTCCCCTTGGCCACAACATCAAGAAAAGTAATTCAGGATCCGGGCCTTCGAGAGGATGGCAAAGCTCATCTTGACTATACTTCAGCCCCAAGTAAGAAAGTTAAGGGAACAGCATTGTTAGCCACACCTAAAAGTAAAAGTTTTGACACAGTACTGAGAGGTAGAAAAGCTATGGGATTCCAAGTGTGGGCTACACCACTTTTTAGTTGTGTGACCTCGGACCAGTCACTTCATCTCTTTGTGACTCAGTTTCTTGATCCGTAATATGGGTCCATCATCCCGGCTTTTGTTGTGGGAACCCAGTGAGGAAGTGGGTGTGAATGTGCTTTGGAAAGTACAAAACCCTGGGCACCCAGGGTTCACTGGGCTGATCAGGGTCGGTGATTATCGTAAGTTTACTGTGACCACCCACCTGCGCCCTGCTGTGCCCTGGGATCTCATCCCGGCTGAAAAGGAAAAAAACTGCTCCATTTACCTTCAAGGTAATAATCCGGCTGGGAGTCTTGATTTCGAAAGTCCCCTCCTCGGCGTCGGCCTTGCAGTCAAAGACTGCACTGGAGAGGTCGATACCGTCCAAGGGATTTGCATCCTGCGCGGTCCGCGAATAATACAGGTGGCACTTCCTCTCGTCGTAGAAGAACCAGCGGGATTTCCAGCCCCGGATGGGCCCTTTGCCGCCAAACTTACTTAAATATCCACAGATTTTCTTGGGGGCCGTCTCCAGGGGCCGGGCGCAGCCTTCCGACTCCTTGGGAGGCAACACTTCGGGGTCCCTGGCTAAGCCGGCAGGCTCTTCGGACCCGGGGACGGGGGAACTAGACTCCGCGGGTTTCTCCTGGGTGCTCTCCATCGTCGAGGGACTGGAGGTCTGCGGCCCAACGCCGGTCAAATCTCGGAAACTCAGGTGATACCTTCCAAGAGGGAGCTTTCCGGACAGGGGCAGGGCCAGTGGTGACCCACCCCCAGGAGGCGACGAAGGGACGCGGCTGGCTGCGGTGTGTGCATCTCCTTGATGGAAAGCCCAGTAGCGGCTGCTGGCCACGCCCATCCGAACCTCTCTGCAGCCAGGACACGCCCCCTGCCGGCTCCTCCCACCCCGCCTTCTTCCGGCTTTTCCTCCGTGCCTATCCGCCATCTTTACGGGGGGCGGCTTCGGGCGTGAGGCCGTCCTCGGGTTGAAGGCGTGGTGATCCTGAGCTAGGTTAACCGGCGAAAGGGAAGCTGGAAGAGACGCCGGTCCCCGACTACGCTGCTCTGGTAACTCGCGAAATGACGTGGATGGGTGGTCTCTTCTCGCGCGTTATGGGCCTCCCGCCTTTTTTCCCCAGATGCCGCTCGGGTTACCGTCGGACGGCAGACCGCGCGGCCATTAGTTGAAAGGGACGCCCGGCTCGGTGACGCCACTTCCGGCGCCGCTCAAAGCGCGCGTGGATTGTGGGCGCTGCTAGGGGCTTCTTATCCGCGGGGCTAATTTAGCACCCCCGTGACTCAGCTCTGACCGCGGCGGCTTCACTTCCCTCGGTCCCAGCTCCCACTCGCCTCCTTCCCTGACTGCTCGCGTTACATGGGGTGCCCGGGCCCGGCTGCTGCCCTTCTGGAATCCAGTACCTGGACGGAGTTGGGCTCGGTAAATTGGGTAAATAAACAAATATGTATCTAGGCCCTGACAAGCTCGGTCAACTTCATGTCTCATTCTACCTCTTGTCCTTAAGTTTCTCCCCTTCCCTCTTGGCTTAGGCGCATCCCTCCACTTGGGCTGTGGAGCCCATTTCCTTCCACCTCTTTAGGGGCATCACGGTCCTCCTCTAGCCCTTTCTTATCTCCTCTCCTTTTAGCTTCTCCCCCTCTGTAGTCCTTAAAATTCTCATTGTTGGGGGCAAATTATGCTCAGAGACTGAGATTGTCTTTGCCAGTAATTTATTTAACACCGGTTAACTGCAGGAATTATCATTTATAATAGTATTTCACAAGTCAGTAGCATACAGGGTAATAATGTCTTTTAATAAGCTAATAAATAACATCAAACTGTAACAGGGCCACAAGGCTAAAACTTATGGTTGATTTCTAAGCGAAATGTTTCCTGTCTTCTCCCTCTGTTCCTGGAAACTAAAACTTACATTCTTGTTACTGTGCATTCGTTGTTCCTGATTAACGTGGGCGGGCCTTCTTGCTGTTTTTGCTTGCTCCTCTTAACCCTAGCCCCAAGACTTTCCTTTAAATACACCTGCTTTCTCCCCAGAAGGCAGGATGGTAGTTTTCAGGACATTAGTCTGCTACCCTTCTTATCTGCTGGCAATCAATAAATTTGTCTTTCCTTTATCCTCAAAACCTTGTCCTTGTTATTCTCATTTGGCATCAGGACTAGGACCAAATTTTTGGTAACAAAATTGGCTGAGCCAGCCAGGAGGCACGTCGGCGCCCCTGTGGTGTGCATCCCGCTCTCGACCTCCCACCTAACGCTGTCGGAGCAGGGAGGAGTGCCCTGGGTTGGGCTTGGAGCCCTTGCCTGTGGGAGTGCTGCCTCCTGGGGAGAGAGTGAGGGGCTGTCCCAGCGGCTGGAGCCCCATCTTACTCCCGTCTCTCTCCTTGAAAAGGACGTGGTCTCCTGTAGCTTGAACCTTCTTTGAGGAAGAGTTGCCACACCTTGTCCACTTGGGGAAGTGCCCCCCCCCCCGCTCGCCCCTTGATTCCACACTTTTGGGGAAGGTTGTGAACCTTCCAGCCTGTTAGGAGGCATTTGTGGCGCCGTTGGTGTGGAAGTCATGGTTGAGTGGGACCAGGGAACCCAGCGAAATCGTTCTCTTTTGTTCTCATTTGAGTTTTGAAAGGTTCCTGTTTGTTTAGTTGGCCTTCGTTTTGATACATTTTGGGTTGGTTCCTTTGTTGTTCTTTAGTCATTTGTCTGCTTTTAAACATGGGAGGTGCCTTTAATGCCATCTGGAAGTCCCTTGGGAAGAAGTCTGGCGGAATGGCCAACTTATAGCTATAAGCCTTTGTCTAAAAGGAAAATGGGAAATGAGAGCTCTATTCCATCTTGTAGTTGTTCCCTAGGGTGTATTTTACACAACCGGGGGATTTTTAGTATGCTCCTAGAAAGAGAAAGTTAAATGATGAGAATTGATTGAAGGTCTAGATCATTTTTTAATAAGATAAAACACTGGACACAGACTGCTAGACAAGTCTGAGTTTGCCTACTTTTGTCTTCTTATGAGAGAAAAACTAAAGATGTTTGGGTTTATTGGATACACATCTTTTACCACATCGAAGAAAAATTATGCTGTGAAAAAAATGTATATTTTTAGAGGTTATGGAATATGTTCTTAAGTTTGCCAGTCAGGAAATACTGGTATGACAAACAGTTCATAATTGCTTGCTTCTTGGTTTTCATTTTAAGGGTTACAAATAGTAATATATGTGCAATTAAAAACTACTAGAAATAATAAGGGAAACGTTTCAGTATGTAAATAAAGTAGGCTACATGTTGTCGGTAAGAGAAGGTGAGAAGAATGGAGATATTTTTGTTAAGGGAAAAGAGTAATTTTGTCCTGAAACTAGTTATTTCTAAATGAGGGGGAAAGAGAGGAGGACAAACATACGGATATAGGAAGTGACAGAACGGTTGTGGGAAAGGAACCTTGAGAAGAGAGTTTTATGCATGTTTAAAACTGGCTAAGATTAGATTGCATTTAATTAAGTAGATGAATTTGTTATTAAAAGTGAGCTGGTACAAGGCTGGATTTTGGTTTACTCTCTCTCTGTCAAGAGAACAGTTTTTCCTGGAATATTGAGCTGCTTTTGATAACAAACTAAGTTTCTTCACTTTTTTTTTTTTTTTTTTTTTGTGGCATGCGGGCCTCTCACTGTTGTGGCTTCTCCCGTTGCGGAGCACAGGCTCCGGACGCGCAGGCTCAGCGGCCATGGCTCACGGGCCCAGCCGCTCTGCGGCATGTGGGATCTTCCCGGACCGGGGCACAAACCCGTGTCCCCTGCATCGGCAGGCGGACTCTCAACCACTGCGCCACCAGGGAAGCCCAGTTTCTTCACTTTTTAAGTGATCTTTAGTGATCTATTGTAACGTTCTGTATTTGACTCAAATCTTTTATTGTTACTTTTGTTAAAATAATAAGTATTGTTTCATAGTGACTTATGATCCTATTTGACCAGGTGTTTTAAAACTTTTTGGTATTTTTGACAAACTTCCCAAGGATCAAATTCTAAATGAAGTTCTTTTAGCCTCTAACTAACTTTGGGATGTTTCAGTGGACCCCTGAGGTATCTCAGAGAGAAATTTTAAATTAATTTGAATTATTTCGTATGTTAAATTACATTGGAAACATTGTCAGGTGAGTGGTAATAAACCTTTTTACGTTATATTGTATGGATAAATCTTATTAAAATAAATGTTCTAGAAATTAGGTGAAGTTCCTAAAATTTGGATGTGTCCTGGTATTGTTGTCATAGTTCTAGTTATTATCTTAAAATGTCTTACGTCATAGCACTCAGTTAAGCTTCTTTGTCAACTGCATTGTAATCAGATCTTTAACTGTCACCTTTATGTCTTTTGTCATTCATAGACAGTTATTATTTCACTGTGATGCTTTGCAAAACTGACTCATCTTTTTTTTTTTTTTTTCTTTTTTGCGGTACGCGGGCCTCTCACTGTTGCAGCCTCTCCCGTTGCGGAGCGCAGGCTCAGTGGCCATGGCTCACGGGCCCAGCCACTCCGCGGCATGTGGGATCTTCCCAGACCGGGGCACGAACCCGTGTTCCTTGCATCGGCAGGTGGACTCTCAACCACTGCGCCACTAGGGAAGCCCTGCTTCATCTTTAAGACGAATCATAGAAAGGACTTTTTGACAAGTACAGCTTTCTGATAACTTTCAGATCATACTGCTGAATTGGGTAGAAATTAAACAATTCTAATGGAAACCCTGATGGTTTCATAAAGTGTTAGCAAAAGGATTAGTTACATAGGCTGAGTGAACTGATGAATATGGTTGTAATTTTTTGGTTTTTATCTGAAATATTACTGGCTTTTAATCTGTGTTTTTCAGATGTAAAGAAACCTTTCCCCTTAAGTTAATTATGATATATAACAACTTGGTAAATTATATCCTTGTAAGTAGAATTGAAGCATTTATCTTTTCTTTCTGTCTGATCCCTCCAGAGCTTGGAAACTCTTGGGTTCCCAGGAGTCTTGTCAGATGAATGAGGAAGGTCACCTCCTGTCAGGTGCAGGAATCTCAAGATATTCTGGAGACCTGGAGAAGAGAGGAATTTACCCAAATCTATAGATATCACAGGCAGAATCTGAAGGCAAGCGATTAGCATGGCATTGCTAGCCTTGAGGGGCCTTTTAAAAGTTCGATCTGGGATTCCCAATGAAAAGTTCCAGTGCAGCCAGTTTAAGAGAGCCTATATGAGCAACTACATTTATGCAAATAATCAGGCCAAGTTTATGGAAACCAGACTTACTTGGAACAAATTAGTCTTAACACATTATTATTATTTTTTTATAAGATACTTTAAAAAATATATATTTATTTATTTATTTGGCTCTGTGCTGGGTCTTAGTTGCGGCACACAAGATCTTCATTGCTGCATGCATGTGCGATCTTTAGTTGAGGCACGTGGGATCTTTTAGTTCCAGCATGCGAGATCTTATTAGTTGCAGCATGTGGACTCTTAGTTGCAGCATGCGGGATCTAGTTCCCTGACCAGGGATTGAACCTGGGCCCCCTGCATTGGGAGCGTGGAGTCTTAACCACTGGATCACCAGGGAATTCCCTTTAACACATTATTGACTGGAGATGTATTAATACATCTTTTTTTTTTTTTTTTTTCTTTTGTGGTACGTGGGCCTCTCACTGTTGTGGTCTCTCCCGTTGCGGAGCACAGGCTCTGGACGCGCAGGCTCAGCGGCCATGGCTTACGGGCCCAGCTGCTCCGCGGCATGTGGGACCTTCCTGGACCAGGGCATGAACCCGTGTCCCCTGCATCGGCAGGCGGACTCTCAACCACTGCGCCAACAGGGAAGCCCAATACATCTTTTGTTACCCGAACGTTATTGACCGGAGACTTACCAATATGTTTTTAGGGAGTGATACAGTTAACATCACTGTGTGAAGTTGTTAAAGCTTAAAATTGATCAAGGGTTGGGACTTCCTTGGTTGCGCAGTGGCTAAGAATCTGCCAGCCAATGCAGGGGACACAGGTTTGAGCCGTGGTCCAGGAAGATCCCACATGCTGCGGAACAACTAAGCCTGTGCGCCACAACTACTGAGCCTGCGCTCTAGAGCCTGTGAGCCACGATTACTGAGCCCACCGTGCCACAGCTCCTGAGCCTGCGCGCCACAAATACTGAAGCCAGTGCGCCTAGAGCCTGTGCTCCACAACAAGAGAAGCTACCGCAGTGAGAAGCCTGTGTACTGCAACAAAGAGTAGCTCCCACTTGCTGCAACTAGAGAAAGCCTGTGCGCAGCAACGAAGACCCAACACAGCCAAATAAATAAATTAATTAATTAATTTAAAAAAATTGATCAAGGGTTTATTATACAACTTATGATTGTTGTTATCGTTCACATTTTGCTCCATTAGTTTTTTGTTCCAACCTGTGTATATTATAAACGCAAGCTTATTACTGTAAAATTTTCAAAAATGATGCATCACGAGATTTTGGGTGAAGAAGAATTTTTTGATGAATTTTATGCAGATATTTTCTCTGATTGTCTGAGCGACATATATACTAGTGTCCCGGAAAGTGATAGTTCTTCAGAATATAGTTCTGATTCAGCCGATGTGAATGTTAGACCAACAAAAAGACAAAAAAACCTTACTGATTGATTCTGGTACAGAAAGTGAAAATGAAACAGTGGTGGAGAATGCTCCTTTGCTTCTACAGAAGAGTGGATTGAAGACAGCATTTGGCAGAAATTAGAAGACTTTACAGGTGTGTCACGTGTAAATATTGAATGTAATAACCCGCAAAGTATTAGTGAAATAACAGCATTAATTTTTGGTAACGACTTTTGTGAGTTGATCACTTCTCAAACAAACTTGTATCATCAGCAGAACGAAAAATCATATAAAAATTATGATAACGCTTTAAAATGGAGTGATGTAATCAGTAGTAACGTGAAGTTTCTTGGATTAATAATTTTGATGGCACAAATAAGAAAGTCACACTGGGTGCCCCTGTGGGCGGGCTGGACTTGGTGCTCGCACCCCCTTGGCTGCAGCCCGGCACCCGCTCCGCCTTCCACTTCTGATGCGCGGTCAGTCGAGCTGGTGTATGTGCCACAATAACATGTCGGCCCCGCTGCCCGCCATTGTGCCCGCCGTCCGGAAGGCCACTGCTGCGGTGATTTTCCTTCATGGATTGGGAGACACAGGGCATGGGTGGGCAGAAGACTTGGCAGGTATCAGAAGCGCCCACATCAAATACATCTGCCCGCACGCGCTGGTTATGCCTGTGACATTAAATATGGACGTGGCCATGCCTTCTTGGTTTGACATTATTGGTCTTTCACCAGATTCACACGAAGATGAAACTGGAATTAAACAGGCAGCAGAAAGTGTAAAAGCTTTGATAGGGCAAGAGGTGAAGAATGGCATTCCTTCTAACAGAATTATTTTGGGAGGATTTTCTCAGGGAGGAGCTTTATCTCCGTACACGTCACTGACCACACAGCAGAAGCTGGCCGGCGTCACCGCCCTCAGCTGCTGGCTGCCCCTGTGGGCTTCCTTTCCACGGGGTCCTATCAGTGGCGTGAATAGAGACATTTCTATTCTTCAGTGCCATGGAGATTTGGATCCTTTAGTTCCCCTAATGTTTGGTTCTCTTACTGCTGAAAGGCTAAAAACATTGGTAAATCCAGCCAATGTAACCCTCAAAACCTATGGAGGCATGATACACAGTTCATGTCAACAGGAAATGATAGATATCAAGCAGTTCATTGATGAACTCCTAACTCCTATTGATTGATGTCACTAAGAGGCTTTGTGGAGAAGTACACACCAGCATCATCATTGTAGATAAACTTTTTCCTTTGTCCGGTCTTGAAACCTCTAATATTTGCAGTGTTAAAATGTTTTGCAAATACACACCAATGACACAGACTAAAATCTCCTCATGGAAAATTTATGATCTTTTAAGTTTCTATGTATGTATTTGTGTAACATGATCCAGAATATATTAGTATTAAAATAGGTGAAGCAGCTAGCTTCTGTCTCCCAAATGTAATTCAGCAAAGTAATAAAATACTGCAACCAGATTTTTTATTATGTCCCTTGAAAATTATTAGTATGCTTAATGAAAACTTGTTCAGGTATAAATGAGCAGTTAAGACATAAACAGTTTATGCATGCTGTGACTTAGACTCTGGACTTATTCCCAGATTACTTAGTCACCATGCAGTATCTGTATATATATTTTTTAAATTAATTTATTTAATTTTGGCTGTATTGGGTCTTCGTTGCTGCATGCGGGCTTTCTCTAGTTGCGGTGAGCGAGGGCTACTCTTCGTTGTGGTGTGTGGGCTTCTCATTGAGGTGGCTTCTCTTGTTGTGGAGCTTGGGCTCTAGGCGTGTGAATTTCAGTAGCTGTGATGTGAGGGCTCAGTAGTTGTGACTCGCGGGCTCTAGAATGCAGGCTTAGTAGTTGTGGTGCATGGGCTTAGTTGCTCCATGGCATGTGGGATCTTCCCAGACCAGGGCTTGAACCCGTGTCCCCTGCATTGGCAGGCAGATTCTTAACCACTGCGCCACCAGGGAAGTCTGTATATTTTTATATATGTGTTCATACGTACTTAATGATTATAATACATAATAAGAATAAGGTGTTATTACATTATTCCTAATAATAGGGATAATGCTTCTAAGTGTCAATAAAGAGTAATATTGCTGTCTTCAATTAATGGCCCTTTTATTTTGGGGACCAGGTTTTTCTTTCCTGAATATAATTTCTATTTAATATTCTTTTTTCCTCTCTAGAAAAGAAATGTGTTCTTTCTTCTTTTTTATCCTTCATAACGGACCAAATATTGCCTACTTGCCATAGACATCTGCTGTCAATACGTGCTGTAATTTGACATTCTGAATCACAGACATGACGGCATTGAAAACGTACTTATACTTGTAAAAAGAAACCAGACATCCCTTCAAAGTTTCTACACTACTTCTTAAACTGGACCTTTGTCTGCCGTTTAGGCTGGCAGAGTTACTTGAATCTTCAGTCCAGGTAACAAGAATAATTCTGTGGTTGTATTTTTCTGTAATTAACTGAAAGAATAATTAAGTCATATTCTAGTATGTGCTGAAATATTTACTGATCTTACAAATTGTAATTTCTAAGATGATTTGCTCTAAGATGATTCTCCTCGTAGCATAGTTTTAGTTTACTTATTTTGCACATATGTTTGAAACCGACTGCTGTAGGAAATGAACAGTCCATTCAAAAAATTTGCTTTACTTTTTTCTGCCAATGGACTTATTTGAAATTTTCACTGTAGTCAGAGTTTCTGTGCAAACATAAAAGTAGCAATTATTTGATTTTAAATAGATTTTTCAGATTATTGGTTAACATTATTTGAAAGCAAGTTTATGGGTAATAAAAGTTAGTCAGAACTCAATACATATGGTGTAGTTACCACCCAGTTTAATATGTAGCAAAAATGTACACTTGCTATTTCTGAACTGTTAATTTTTCTGCCGTATTCCAACTGACTAGAACACCGTTAGGAATGCATCTTTATAAATGGGTGCTACTTGATGATGGAAATGATTTCGTATGGATGGTATAGGATGTTAATAATGAAGCCATATGTTTATGTCTGAATTTACAGTGTTTTTTTTTGTTTGTTTGTTTTTTTGTTTTTGCGGTCCGCGGGCCTCTCACTGTTGTGGCCTCTCCCGTCGCGGAGCACAGGCTCTGGACGCGCAAGCTCAGCGGCCAAGGCTCATGGGCCCAGCCGCTCTGCGGCATGTGGGATCCTCCTGGACCGGGGCAAGAACCCGTGTCCCCTGCATCAGCAGGTGGACTCTCAACCACTGTGCCACCAGGGAAGCCCTGGATTTACAGTTTTAAACAGTCATTTACTAAGTCATTTTGCTTTTATTTTGAAGAATATAAACTGTTGTTTCACTTACACAAACCAGCAAGATCTAATTTATGGCAAGAAATATTCCATTGACATTGTTGTGCTGTAACGTGGGAAAATGTAAATCTTTTTCACGGTTTCTATCAAAGTGAAATAAAATTTAATTCTGAAAAAAAAAAAAGAAAGAAAGTCAGTCACACTGGGAAGAACATTGGTCGAGTGATCTCTTACTTGAACATTGGTCGACTGATCTCTTACTTGAAACACCTATCTTTCTAAAGATTATGACGAGAAGAAGGTTTGAACAAATAATGACATTTCTTCACTTTAACGATAACTCAGAAACTCCACTTCCTGCAGACAGAATTTCAAAGTTAAACCTCTTTTGGATTATTTTCTGCCAAAATTTCAATTCTATGTACCCAAACAAGAGCTATCACTTGATGAGGCAATGATAAGGTGGAGAGGACAACTCAGATTCAAAACCTGTAATCCTGGAAAACTTACAAAATATAGAATTTTGGTCAGGATGTTTAGCGAAAGTGAAATTGGATGTATATGCAGCCTTGAGATTTACATGGGTGAAGGAAAGAAACTGCAAGAAACAATATTGTTGGTCCTACAACCTTATCTTGGTTCATGGCACCATATTTACCAAGACAGTTATTACAACAGTGTGCTCACATCTGAAATAAGAGAGAATCGTGGTCTACTAAACCAATTAAAGGAGAAATCTAAAAATCTACAGAGGGGAGAAATGACATTTTTACGGAAGGGAAAGTGATTCTTCTTATATGGAAAGACAAGAGGCTAGTCCTCGTGGTGACAACTATTCAAGACACCTCCATAGCATCTACAGGAAAGGAATGCAGGAGGACTGGCCATCAGATAACTAAGCCCACTTGTATATAAGAGTATAATAAATATATGAAAGGAGTTGATCAATCCAATCACTATCTGGCAAACTTCAGTATCCTCTGGAAAACTCGCAAATGGTTTAAGAAAGTGGGTTTCTATTTGAGTAATTGCGGTTTATTCAATGCGTTTAAAATTTATTGTAGCTTTATTGCACAGAGTAAAATGACTTACAAGCAGTTTTTGTTAGCAGTAGTTAGAGAATGGGTAACTGACCATTCTGGTGAATGTAGTGGTAGTCCTGCACCTGGTCCTTCAAGCCCCCCCACACAGATCCACCTTGTCGACTATCAGGTGAAATAAAAGAACATATTCTAGAGGAAATAACACCCACAGGACTAAAAAAAATGCTGCCGGGAATTGTAGAGTCTGCTCTTCCAGGGGAAAGCGCAATGAAAAACGGTATATTTGTAATAGATGTTCTGTTCCCTTGCAGAGAGGTGCCTGCTATACTGCCTATCACACTAATGAAATATTAGAATGCTTTAGTAAGACGTATACAAAGTTTCAAATAAATACATTAAGTGCAAAAAAAGTTGCTGATATTTACTCAGACGCGGTGTTTCAATAATCACTTATATAACAAATTGCCAGGCATGGGCGTTAGTTTCGGCAAAAATCCCCTGGTCAGTAATGTGTTAATTTGGCTAGATTTAGTAGAAATGAGGATAAGTTAGAGAGAAAAATTATGTTTCAATAATATACCTTTGGATATTGAAGTTTTGTATTTACTGAGGTTTTGTATTTATTCTCTACGTCCAAGATGGCTCCTTGTTACTATGTTACATTATTGTAAAGTTTAATTGAATTATTAAAATAATATTCTAAGCTTGTTTCTAAAGCCAGTCACAGTAATCTGTCTTTGGATGAAGATCAGATGCCCTGTGACTTGCAACTAGGAGATTATGCACCCTGGAAAAGACATCATTTAAAGGACTGTCTCCAAATTAGACAAAAGGACCCTTATCAGGTACTCTTGAACTAGCGTATGTGCAGCAAAATTGAAAGAAATTGACTCTTTTATTTATTTATTTATTTGGCTGCACTGGGTCTTGGTTGTGGCATGTGGGATCTTTGTTGTAGCATGCAGGATCTTTAGTTGTGGCATTCGGGATCTTTAGTGGCGGCATGCGGGATCTTTTAGTTGCGGCACGTGGGATCTTTTAGTTGCGGCATGCAGGATCTTTAGTTGCGGCATGTGAACTCTTAGTTGCAGCATGTGGAACCTAATTCCCTGACCAGGGATCAAACCCGGGCCCCCTGCATTGGTAGCATGGAGTCTTAGCCACTGGACCACCAGGGAAGTCCCTGAAGGAAATTGACTCTTCATGTTTTCCGCTTAAGAAGGGCCTCTGCATTGGACTGTCTGTAGAAAAGACTGCTGACCACAAATGACACCCATACCAGGATGAGAAGAAGATAACAGTAGTGGTAGGCAGCTGACCCAAAAATCTGGACCAGGCCTGTAAGAACCATCCAACTAATTTATTTATTATTATTTTTAAAATATTTATTTATTTATTTATTTATTTATTTTTGGCTGTGTTGGGTCTTAGTGTGGCATGCAGGATCTTTTTGTTGTGGTGCGTGGGCTCTTCGTTGCGGCACGCGGGCTTCTCTCGGGTTGTGGCGTGCAGGTTTCTCTCTAGTGGCGTGCGCGTTCAGTAGTTGCAGCGCGTGGGCTTAGTTGCCCCACAGCAGGTGGGATATTAGTTCCCCAACCAGGGATCGAACCCTCATCCCCTGCATTGGAAGGCGGATTCTTAACCACTGGACCACCATGGAAGTCCCCATCCAACTAATTTAATTGAACTGTTTACCAAATGTTTGTCTTCCTATCAAAATGCAAAGTTATTGTTTTACTTCTAACCATACTTTTAACTCCAATGTTCAGGATGGAAAGAAAATTCTTTAGTGAAGTTATCGTCAAGAGTATAACTATTCATGACCTGTGTCACTGCTTGCTTTGAGTATACTGCTAAAAGCACATATACAATGTTCAAATGACAATTTGGTATAACTGATAAAGTGTAGAGCCTATAAAATGTTTCTTCATTAGCATACATCTGAGCTTGTTCACTGTGTTTGATTAGTTTCCTCCAATGTGGATAATTAGGCGCACACACACACACACACACACACAAAGAGTACACCTAGCACTGAGGGGCATGGTGGACCTAGGGCTGGCAGCAACCACCCTGGCATCAAGTGACAAATATTTTGATCATCAGTGCTTTCTATCGAAAGATTTGCAAACAAAAAGGGGAAATTATAGAATAAATGTTCACATATTGAGGTATGGCGAAGTTATTCTGGCTTTTACATGATTTAACTTAGACTAGAACAGGCTGTTTCTGACCTGTCAGAGATATGCATTGTACATCTGCTTTAACCAGTAAGAAAAAGAATACATTTAAAAATCAGAGTAGAGTAACTGGTTCAGGCATCCAAAATAGAGCTGGATGGCCATTCTGAACGTGGTTTCAGACACATTTCTGTACTACTGAGAACCTGATTGCCAACTGCAACCTTATGGCCTCAAGGTGCTATTACAAGAAGAGGTGATGTCAAGCCAGAAAGAAAAAAGAAAAAGCCTCTCTGCATATCTTGCAGGATTCTAGAGCATCTTTGGGGACAAGAGAATTCTTTAAAGTCAAAGTCCAGAACTTTCTCTCCTCTAATCCTCCTCAATTTTAACATTGCCCCTGTTCAGCAGGAAGTAGCCAGATGACTTTGTTGCCCTCACTCCCGTAGATATGGAAGGTTATAACTGACAGGGCCACAAGGCTAAAACTGTTTGATGCATGATTTCATTTTTTTAAAAATTTATTTTTATTTTATTTTTGGTTGCATTGGGTCTTTGTTGCTGCACGCGGGCTTTCTCTAGTTGCGACAAGCAGGGCGTGTCTAGGCGTGCGGGCTTCAGTAGTTGTGGCACACGGGCTCAATAGTTGTGGCTCATAGGCTCTAGAGCACAGGCTTAGTAGTTGTGGCGCATGGGCCTAGTTGCTCTGTGGCATGTGGGATCCTCCCGGACCCGGGCTCGAGCCTGTGTCCCCTGCATTGGCAGGCAGATTCCCAGGCACTGCACCACCAGAGAAGTCCCTGATGCATGATTTCTAAGTGAAACTGTTTTTCCTGTCTTCTCCCTCCGTTGCTGGGAACTAAAACTTACATTCTTTGTTACTGATTAATGTGGGCAGGCATTCTTGTTGTTTTTGTTTGTTCCTCTTAACCCCAGCCCCAAGATTTTCCTTTAAATATGCCTGCTTTCTCCCCAGAAGGCAGGACAGCAGTTTTCAAGATGTTAGTCTGCTACCCTCCTCATTTGCTGGTATATCAATAAATTTCTCTTTTCTTTATCCTCAAAACCTTGCCCTTGTTATTTTTATTCAACACTGGGGACAAGGACTGAATTTTCGATAACAAAATCAATGATATATTAATTTATACTGTTGTTCCAGGCAAAGGGGGCAATGAAGGCAATAAAGTCCAAATTTAGTTCATGTATACCCTTCTATGAGTTGGTTCCTGGTAGATTCATTCCTTCCAACTAAAAGTCGGGTATCAGCTGCTGGCTTAGGTCCCAGTACCAGTGTTGGCAAAGGTTGCTCCAGAGGTTATTACTCCAGGGACCCTCACATGGCTTGCGCCACTGCCTGTGAGGACTAGTATTGCCAGGGCAGGAACGGATATCTCTTCTCTTCCTGAGACTGCAGCACAGTTTAGCACCACTGCTGACCAAGAGTTAGCCTGGCTAGGGTTAGGAGCAAGTGTCTCAAGAGCTTCGCGGGACTATTTGGATCAGCAAAGAGTAGCCTTGCCCAGATGGAACACCCTAGACTTGCTGATCAAACCTCTTGGTTTTTATCATTTAAAAGTCCATCATGTGATGGATACCACTGCCATTACCTTGGTATCAATGATGTAATGCTCCTGTCCACTCCAGGTGCAAAAGCTCTGTCAGAAAGTCCTAATATCCAACTTCGAAACAATTTCATCAAAAAGAGGTTATTCACAGCAAGTTCAAACCACAGCCAACTTGTTTAAAACAAGCTTTCCAAACATGGATTTGAAATCATAACAAGTTGATACATGACACTGGTCCACTCTCAGTGATAGCAATGAGAGGCAGTGGATAAAGGCGAGGGCTGTGCAGTCCATTTCCAGCACTGCAGTCTTGAGTGATTTACACAACCAAGGTCTCAGTCTTCTCATCTATAAGCATGGAACTAAGGAGAACATCTGTCTCTGGAGGCAGATTTAGGTGAAGTTAATGAAGCTTAAGCTCACCTGCAGGGGCTGCTCAATTTGTTATATTTATTTTCTTATTCTGAATAAGCATCCATCTTCATGTCTAACTTTGTGTTCATAATTGTGTTTTTTTCTAAGGAAGCCTTCAATACTATATAAATTCCAATCTCCATAGAACCTGAATACACTTCTATCAATATCCCCAGAGTTATTTTGGTAATTAAATAAAGTAATTTGTGTGAAGCTGTAAGCACAGAGTGTGGGGCACAGTAAATGCTCAGTAAACATTAACTATAATTAAAACAATAAAGTAGATCTCGAGGCAAAAGGCAGTAAACCACAAAGAGGATGGAAGATTATATAGTAGAATTCACACCATTGAAAACTTGGAAATACTGTAATTGCAATTGGAGATTTTAACACACCACTTTTAGCCTTTGTGAGATTTGCTAGAAAACAGCCACAGAAAACAAAGATACAGAGATCAGAATGCTATGATATGGTAGGGTCAATTAAATAGGGATTACTTAGTCTTTTTATATTATGTTCCATGTCAAAAAGACATTTTTGGTTTCCAAAAAGATTTTGTGCCAGGAGGTACCGTGTCATTAATATTTGAAAATAATAAAAAAGTTAACAACCAATCTAACCCTTAGAAATAAAAACAATAAATTTTCTAAATAACTATTGGGTAAAAGGGGAAATAAAAGCTGCCATTATAAACTATTTGGTGCAGGAGGCTGGAAGACAATAAAAGCTGTACATATCTCAAAATTCAGCCTGAGTGCTTAGTCACTGGTGTCATATGGACTCCAGTATTAGAATTCTAGCACCAGTGATTAACTGTGTGACCTTGGGACACAGACTAGAACACAGTCATTCTTGTGGGTAAAGAGTTGGAAGGGGTATTGCAGGTTTTTCAACATTTTCACCCTGTTACAGGTTGAATTGTATCTCCCCTAAATTCATATGTTGAAGTCCCAACCCCCAGTATCTCAGAACGTGACTGTATTTGGAGATAGGGCCTTTAAAGAGGTAATTAAGGTGAAATGAGTGCTCGCTTCAGCAGCACATATACTAAAATTGGAATGATACAGAGAAGATTAGCACGGCCCCTGCGCGAGGATGACATGCAAATTCGTGAAGCGTTCCATATTTTTTTATAATCCAATAAAGATGTTAAAAGAAAAAGGTGAAATGAGGTCATAAGGTGGGCCCTACTCCAATTTGACTTGTGTCTTTATAAGAAGAGGAGATTAGGGGACACACACACACACACAGGGAAGACCATCTGAAGACACAGGGAAGACAGCCATCTACAAACCAAGGAGAGTGGCCTCAAAAGAAACCAGCCCTGTTGACACCTTGATCTTGGATTTCTAACCTCCAGAATTGTGAGAAAATTGATTTCTGTTGTTAAGGCGCTGTGTTTTGTTAGGGCAACCCTAGCAAACTAATACACTCCCCTAACAGAGTGAGCTTCCTTGGAAACCCATCCCAGGCACAGCCCATAATGGCTTAGAGCACCCATGAAAACTCTCTGAAGCTTTATTTTATAAACATAAATAGCTACAAATTCATATCAGTTTAATACAAAATATTTAATGTTAATTTCCAAAAAGCAAAATAGTCAAACCCTACTTCCAGCCACCTCCAGGCTGAGGGATGGGGGAGAGGCAGGGTGTACAGGCCCCAGCTGGGCTGGTGGGTATCAGGAAACCTGGCCAATGGAATTTTCATTGGCCCATTACAAGCTTTCTGGGCTTTGGTTTTCTCATCTGTAAAATAGGGACCATGATTCCTCCCCAGGGCATCCCACTGAATGTTTGTGAAGACTAAAATGTAATGATGAAAAATTTGGGGGTTGGTCTCCCTAATCTGCAGTAATATTAACATGCTCAGAGTGGGAATTCCATGGTAGTCCAGTGGTTGGGATTCCACGCTTCCACTGAAGGGGGCACGAATTTCATCCCTGGTCGGGAAACTAGGATCCCACAAGCTGCAAAAAAACAAACAAAAAAAACCCCTCAGAATTGCTCCAGGGAAAAGATGATGAAGAGGGGAGAAAAGATCTAAGTTTTAGGTTTAGGGACATTACAGGGAAACTTTTGTTAATCTAGATGCGTTAATTGTTGTATATTCTAATGGACATACTTCTGGTTATTACATCAAAGTATAGTCAACATCCCTCAACCTTCCCCTCCTTCCCCTTGGAGGGTAGTGTCAGCTGCAAAGCTAGAGGTTTTCAGAAAGCGACACCTTGTGGCCTTTGTGGTGTACTGTCCTTGCGTATATTGGGCATCCCCCAGGCTCTTTTGCTAAAGGGCTTAAAAGAGGTACCAAGTAATACCCCCTTCCCCCGACAATATATCCCAAACAGGCAGGTTAGTAATTTGACATCTTTAAAACCAATATATTTTACATTATCCTTTAACCCATTTTTTTAGTGAAGGCAAGAGAAACGGATTTTCTATCAACAAAATCATGTATTTCTTGTGTTCAATATAAAGGTCTGTTACATGCAGTAATGAACATGCCTTAAGTTATTTGGAGTTACCTTCATTGTTGAGTTTTTTACTTCTCTTACTATGGAACAATTTCAGTTTTCTCTTATTAAGGAAGGAGTACAGTCTTATTTAAAGTATGTTTTAAAAATTTTAGGTTTTCTGGTCAGGAAAACATCATATAATTTCTAACATTTATTTTTGAGTAATATCATTTTCAATTGATAGTAAGCCCAAAGAATTAATGTTTATTTGACACATTTTATTTTCAAATACATTATTTTATTATTTTGTTCTCCCAGCTTTATTGAGATATAATCGACATACAGCACTGTATAAGTTTAAGGTGTACAGCATAATGATTTGAATTAGATATATCATGAAATGATTATCACAGTAAGTTTAATGAACATCCATTATCTCATGTAGATATAAAATTAAATAGAAAATTTAATAGAAAAATATTTTTTCCTTGTGATGAGGACTCAGGATTTACTCTCTCAATTTTCATATATAACATACAGCAGTGTTATCTTTATCATGTACATTTTATCCCCAGTACTTATTTATCTTATAACTGGAAGTTTGTACCTTTTGCCTTTATCTAATCCCCCCCTACACCCCACCTCTGGCAACCACAAATCTAATCTCTTTTTTTTATGAGTTTGTTTGTGTGATGGTTTATTTTTGAAGTATAATTGACCTACAACAGTGTTAGTTCCTGGTGCACAGCATAGTGATTAGATATTTTTATACATTGCAAAATGATCACTGCAATAAATCTATTTACACTTTGTTACCATACAAAGATATTAAATAATTATTGACTATATCTGTCACACTGTACATTTCATACTGGTGACTCATTTATTTTGCAGCTGGAAGTTTGTACCTCTTAATCTCCCTCACCTGTTTCTCTCCTCCCCCAACCCCCTCCTCTCTGGCAACCACCTGTTTGTTCTCTGTATCTCTGACCCTGTTTCTGTTTTGTTATGTTTGCTCATTTGTTTATTTTTTTGGCTGCACTGCGTGGCATGTGGGATCTTAGTTCCCTGACAGGGATCGAACCCATGCCTCCTGCAGTGGAAGCATGGAGTCTTAACCACTGGACTGCCAGGGAAGTCCCTAATTTGTTTTTTTAGATTCCACATATAAGTGAAATTATACAGTATTTGCCTTTCTCTAATTTTTTTTCACTTAGCATAATGCCCTCTAGGTCCATCCATGTTGTCACATATGGCAAGATTTCATTCTTTTTTATGGCCGAGTAATATTCCATTGTGTTTATATGCTACATCTTCTTTTTCCATTCACCTATTGATAGTCACTTAGGCTGTTTTCATATCTTGGCTATTGTAAATAATGCTGCTATGAACATAGGGGTGCGCGTATCTTTTCAAATTAGTGTTTGCTGGATTGTATGGTAGTTCAATTTTTGATTTTCTGAGGAATCTCCATACTGTTTTCCATAGTGGCTGTATCAATTTGCATTCCCACCAACAGTGCATGAGGGTTCTCTTTTCTCCACATCCTCACCAACACTTGTTATTTGTTATCTTTTTGAGAATAGCCATTCTGATGACTGTGAGGTGATATCTCACTGTGGTTTTGATTTGCATTTCCCTGATGATTAGTGATATTGAGTATCTTTTCATATACCTGTTGGCCATCTGTTTGTCTTTGGAAAAATGCCTGTTTACATCCTCTGCCCATTTTTTAATTGGGTTGTTTGTACTTTTGACGTTGAGTCATATGAGTTCTTTGTATATTTTGGATATTAACCCCTTATCATATAAATTGTTTGCAAGTATTTTCTCTCATTCAGTAGGCAGCCTTTTTGTTTTGTTGATAGTTTCCTTCACTGTGCAATGGCTTTTGGTTTGATGTAGTCCCATTTGTTTATTTCTTTGCTTTTGTTTCCCTTGCCTAAGGAGACATCCAAAAAAAATATTACCAAGACTGATGTCAGAGAGCATACTGCCTATGTTTTCTTTTAGAAGTTTTAAGGTTTCAGGTCTTACATTTAAGTCTTTAATCCATTTTGAATTTATTTTTGTTCATGGTGTGGGAAAGTAGTCCAATTTAATTCTTTCGCATGTAGCTATAATCAAATTATAGTTTTGTCCAGGTGTATGCCCAGGAGTGGGATTGCTGAATCATATGGCAACTCTATTTTTATTTTTGAGGAATCTCCATACTGTTTTCCATAATGGCTGCACCAATTTACATTCCCACCAACAGTATAGGAGGGTCCCTTTTTCTCCATACCCTCTCCAGCATTTATTATTTATAGACTTTTTAATGATGGCCATTCTGACTGGTGTGAGGTGGTACCTCAGTGTAGTTTTGATTTGCATTTCTCTAATAATTTGTGATGATGAGCATCTTTTCATGTGATTTTTTGGCTATCTGTATTATTTGGAGAAATGTCTATTTAGATCTTATGCCCATTTTTTGATTGGATTGTTTGCTTTTTTGTTATTGAGTTGTATGAGCTGTTTGCATATTTTGGAAATTAAGCCCTTGTTGGCTGCATCATTTGCAAATATTTTCTCTCAGTCTATTGGTTGTATTTTCATTTTGTTTATGGTTTTCTTTGCTGTACAGAAACTTGTAAGTTTAATTAGGTCCCATTTGTTTCCTTTTGCTTTTATTTCTATTGCCTTGGGAGACTGAACTAAGAAAACATTGGTCAGATTTATGTCAGAGAATGTTTTGCCTGTGTTCTCTTCTGGGAGTTTTATGGTGTCATGTTTTATATTTAAGTCTTTAAGCCATTTTGAGTTTATTTTTGTGTATGGTGTAAGGGTGTGCTCTAACTTCATTGATTTACATGGAGCTGTCCAACTTTTCCAATACAACTTGCTGAAGAGACTGTCTTTTCCCCATTGGATATTCTTGCCTCCTTTGTTGAGATTAATTGCCCATAGGTGTGTGGGTTTATTTCTGGGCTCTCTATTCTGTTCTGTTGATCCATATGTCTGTTTTTGTGCCAATACCACATTGTTTTGATTACTGTAGCTTTGTAGTATTGTCTGAAGTCTGGGAGGGTTATGCTTCTTGCTTTTTCTTTTTTCTTCCACAGGATAACTTTGGCAATTCTGGGTCTTTCATGGTTCCATATAAATTTTAGGATTATTTGTTCTAGTTCTGTGAAAAATGTCATGGATAATTTGATAGGGATTGCTTTAAATCTATAGATTGCTTTGGGTAGTATGACCATTTTAATAATATTAATTCTTCCAATCCAAGAGCATGGGATAGCTCTTTGAATCATCTTCAGTTTCCTTTATCAATGTCTTGTAATTCTCAGCATGTAAGTCTTTCACGTCCTTGGTGAGGTTTATTCCTAAGTATTCTTTTTTTTTTTTTTTGCTGCGATTTAAAAAGGAATTGTTTGTTTGCATTCCCTTTGTGATAGTTCATTGTTAGTGTAAAGAAATGCAACCAATTTCTTTCTTTTTTAAAAAAAAATAGATTTATTTATTTTTTTATTTTTGGCCACGTTGGGTCTTTGTTGCTGCCCGTGGGCTTTCTCTAGTTGCAGGGAGCAGGGTCTGCTCCTCGTTGCGATGCACGGGCTTCTCATTGCGGTGGCCTCTCTTGTTGTGGAGCACGGGCTCTAGGCGCGCGGGTTTCAATAGTTGTGGCGTGTGGGCTCAGTAGTTGTGGCGTGTGGGCTCTAGAGTGCAGGCTAAGTAGTTGTGGCACATGGGCTTAGTTGCTCTGCGGCATGTGGGGTCTTCCTGGACCAGGGCTCAAACCCATGTCCCCTGCATTGGCAGGCGGATTCTTAACCACTGTGCCACTAGGGAAGCCCTGCAACCGATTTCTGTATGTTAACCTTGTATCCTGTTACCTTGCTGAATTTATCAATTGTAGTAGCTTTTGTGTGGAGTCTTCAGGGTTTTCTATATATGTCATCTGCATATAATGACAGCTTTAGCTCTTCCCTACCAATTAGAATACCTTTTATTTATTTTTCTTGTCTGATTGCTGTAGCTAGGACTTCCAAGTGTTTAACTTCCAAATGTTGAAGAGAAGTGGTAAGAGTTGGCATCCTTGTCTTGTTCCAGGTTTTAGTGGGAAGGCGTTCAGCTTTTCACTGTTGAGTATTACGTTGGCTGTTGGTTTGTCATAAATAGCTTTTATTATGTTGAGATATGTTCCCTCTATACACACTTTGGTAAGAGTTTTTATCATTAATGGATGTTGAATTTTGTCAAATGCTTTTCCTGCATCTACTCAGATGATCATGTTGTTTTTGCCTTTTCTTTTGTTGATGTGGTGTATCGCATTGATTTGCATATGTTGAACCATCCTTGTGACCCTGGGATGAATCCAGTCTGGTTGTGATGTATGATCTATTTTATGTGTTGTTGGATTCAATTTGCTGATATTTTGTTGAGAATTTTTACATCTGTATTCGTCAAAGATACTGGCCTGTCGTTTTCTTTTTTGGTAGTGTCTTTGTCTGGTTTTGGTAGCAGGGTGATGGTGGCTTCATAGAATGTCTTTGAGAGTGTTCTTTCTTCTTCAATCTTTTGGAAGAGTTTGAGGAGAATTGGTGTTAAGTTCTTCCTTTTATGTTTGGTAGAATTTGCCTGTAAAGCCATCTGGCCCTGGACTTTGTGGGGAGTTTTTAAAATTACAGATTCTATTTCACTTTTAGAGATGGGTCTGTTCAAGTTATCTGTTTCTTCTTGATTCAGTTTTGGTGGGCTGTATGTTTTTAGAAAGTTGTCCATTCTGGTTGTTGAATTTGTTGGCATATAATTGTTCATAGTATTCTGTCATGATTTTTTGTATTTCCATGGTGTCAGTTATGATTTCACCTCTTTCATTTCTTTTGTTTATTTGGGTCTTCTCTCTTTTCTTCTTGGTGAATCTGTCCAGAGGTTTGTCAATTTTGTTTACCCTTTCAAAGAACCAGCTGTTGGTTTTATTGGGGTTTTTTTCCTATTGTTTTTAATCTCTATTTTATTTATTTCCTCATTGAATGAGTTCGGAAGCGTTCCTCCCTCTGCAATTTTTCTGGAATAGTTTCAGACGGATAGATGTTAACTCTTCTCTAAATGTTTGATAGAATTCTTCTGTGAAGCCATCTGGTCCTGGACTTTTGTTTGTTGGAAGTTTTTAATCACAGTTTCAATTTCAGTACTTGTGATTGGTTTGTTCATATTTTCTATTTTTTCCTGGTTCAGTCTTGGAAGATTGTACCTTTTAAGAATTTTTCCATTTCTTCCAGGTTATCCATTTTATTGGCGTACAGTTGCTTGTAGTAGTCTCTTATGATCCTTTGTATTTCTGCAGTGTCAGTTGTAATTTTTCCTTTTTCATTTCTAATTTTATTGATTTGAACCCTCTCCCTTTTTTTCTTGATGTCTTGCTGAAGGTTTATCAATTTTGTTTATCTTTTCAAAGAACCAGCTTTTAGTTTCATTGATCTTTTCTGTTGTTTTCTTTGTCTCTATTTCATTTATTTCTGATCTTTCTGATTTCTTTTCTTCTACTAACTTTGAGTTTTGTTTTTTCTTCTTTCTCTAGTTGCTTTAATTGTAAGGTTAGATTGTTTATTTGAGATTTTTCTTGTTTCCCGAGGTAAGATTGTACTGCTATAAACTTCCCTTTTAGAACTGCTTTTGCTGCATCCCATAGGTTTTGGATCAGCATTCTTTTGTTTTCATTTGTCTCTAGGTATTTTTCAATTTCCTCTTTGATTTCTTTAGTGATCCATTGGTTGTTTAGTAACGTATTGTTTAGCCTCCACGTGTTTGTGTTTTTTACAATTTTATTTCTTGTAGTTGATTTTTTTTTTTTTTTTGCGGTACGCGGGACTCTCACTGTTGTGGCCTCTCCTGTTGCGGAGCACAGGCTCCGGATGTGCAGGCTCAGCGGCCATGGCTTATGGGCCCAGCCGCTCCGCAGCATGTGGGATCTTCCCGGACTGGGGCACGAACCCGTGTCCCCTGCATCAGCAGGCGGACTCTTAACCATTGCGCCACCACGGAAGCCCTCTTGTAGTTGATTTTTAATCTCATACTGTTGTGGTCAGAAAAGACGCTTGATATGATTTCAGTTTTCTTAAATTTACTGAGGCTTGCTTTGATCTTTACTGGAGAATATTCCATGTGCACTTGAGTAGAATGTGTATTCTGCTGCTTTTGGATGGAATGCTCTATAGATATCAGTTAAGTCCAGCTGGTCAAACATGTCATTTAAGGCCTCTGTTTCCTTATTGATTTTCTTTCCGGATGATCTGTCCATTGATGTAAGTGTTACTTACATCAATGGACAGACCACTATTATTGTGTTACTGTTGATTTCTCCGTTTATGGCTGTTAGCATTTGCCTTATGTATTGAGGTGCTCCTATGTTGGGCGCATATATATGTACAATTATTATATCTTCTTGGATTGATCCTTTGATCATTATGTAGTGTCCTTTGTCTCTTGTAACAGTCTATTTTAAGTCTATTTTGTCTGATATGAGTATTGCTACTCCAGCTTTCTTTTCATTTCCATCTGCATGGAATACATTTTTCCATCCTCTCACTTTCAGTCTGTATGTGTCCCTAGATCTGAAGTGGGTCCCTTGTAGACAGCATATGTACAGGTCTTGTTTTTGTATCCATTCAGTCAGTCTGTGTTTTTTGGTTGGAGGATTTAATCCATTTACATTTAAGATAATTATCGATATGTATGTTCTTATTGCCATTTTATTAATTGTTTTGTTTTTGTAGGTGTTTTTTCTTCCCTTCCTCTTTTGTTCTCTTGTGATTTGATGACTATCTTTTTTTCTTTTTTTTTCTTTTTTATGGCTGTGCCCTTGTGGCTTGCAGGATCTTAGTTCCTCAACCAGGGATTGAACCCAGGCCCCAGCAGTGAAAGTGCAAAGTCCTAACCACTGGACAGCCAGAGAACTCCCTGATGACTATCCTTAGTGTTGTGTTTGGATTGTTTTTTCTTTTTCGTGTGTGTGTATCTACTGTAGTTTTTTGGTTTGCGGTTACCATGAGTTTTTGATATAGCAGTCTATGTATTTACAAGATTGCTTTAAGTTGCTGGTCTCTTAATTTCGAATGCATTTCCAGTATTCTGCATTTGTACTATCCTCACGATTTCTGGTTTTGATATCATATTTGTATGTGGATGATTTCCTACCTTTATGTATGTTTGCCTTTACTGGTGGGCTTTTCTATTTGTCATTTTCTTGTTTCTAGTTTGGCCTTTTCTTTTCTTCTTAGGGAAGTTCCCTTAGCATTTCTTGCAAAGCTGGTCTGGTGGTGCTGAATTCTCTTAGCTTTTGCTTGTTTGTAATGCTTTTGATTTCTCTGTCGAATCTGAATGAGAGCCTTGCTGGGTAGAGTCTTCTTGGTTGTAGGTTCTTCTCTTTCATCACTTTAAATATATCATGCTACTTCCTTCTGGCCTGCAGGATTTCTGCTGAGAAATCAGCTGATAACCTTATGGGAATTCCCTTGTATGTTATTTATGGCTTTTCCCTTGTTGCTTTTAATATTTTTCTTTGTCTTTAATTTTGGTCAAGTTGATTACTATGTGTCTTGGCGTGTTCCTTTTTGGGTTGATCCTGCCTGGGACTCTCTGTACTTCCTGGACTTGGGTGACCGTTTCCTTTTGCATGTTAGGGAATTTTTCAGCTATTATCTCTTCAGATATTTTCTTAGGTCCCTTTTTTTTTCTCTTCTCCTTCTGGGACTCCTATAATGCAAATATTGGTGCATTTATTGTTGGTGCAGAGGTCTCTTAGACTGTCCCCATTTCTTTCTTTTTTTTTAATTAATTACTTTTATTTTGGGCTGCATTAGGTCTTTGTTGCTGCACGTGGGCTTTCTGTAGTTGTGGAGAGCAGGGGCTACTCTTTGTTGTGGTGCACGGGCTTCTCATTGTGGTGGCTTCTTTTGTTGTGGAGCACTGGCTCTAGGCGCGTGGGCTTCAGTAGTTGTGGCACGCGGACTCTTGAGCACAGGCTCAGTAGTTGTGGCGCACAGGTTTAGTTGCTCCATGGCGTGTGGGATCTTCCTGGACCAGGGCTCAAACCCATGTCCCCTGCATCGGCAGGCAGATTCTTAACCACTGTGCCACCAGGAAAGTCCCATGTCCTCATTTCTTGACCTTCCTTTTTTCTTTATTCTGTTCCGTGTTAGTGATTTCCACCAGTCTGTCTTCCAGCTTACTTATTTGTTCTTCTGCCTCATATATTCAGTGATTGATTCCTTCTAGTGTATTTTTTATTTCAGTTATTATATTGTTCATGTCTGTTTGTTTGTTCTTTAAATCTTCTAGCTCTTTGCTAAACATTTCTTGTATCTTCTTCGTCTGTGCCTCCATTCTTTTTCTGAGATCTTGGATCATCTTTATTATTGCTTATTTTTTAAAATCTATTTTATTATTACTATCATTATTCTGAATTCTTTTTCAGGCAGATTGCCTATCTCCACTTCACTTAGTTGTTCTTCTGGGGTTTTATCTTGTTCCTTCATCTGGAGCATATTTCTCTGTTATCTCATTTTGTCGAACTTTTTGTGTTTGTGGGCTTTGTTCCACAGGCTGCAGGATTGTAGTTTTTCTTGCCTCTGGTATCTGCCCCCTGGTGAGTGAGGTTGGGCCAGGGGCTTGTGCAAGCTTCCTGGAGGGAGGGAGTGGTGCCTGCCCACTGGTGGGTAGAGCTGGATCTTGTCCCTCTGGTGGGCAGGGCCGTGTCAAGGGGAGTGGCTAGGTGTAGTTGTGGGGTCAGGAAGACTTTAGGCAGCCTGTCTGTTGATACATGAGGCTGTGTTCCCACCCTGTTGGTTGTTTGGCCTGAGGCATCCCTGCACTGGAGCCTGTAGGCTACTGGGTGGGGCCAGGTCTTGGTGCCAAAATGGCAACCTCCAACCTCCAGGAGCTCATGCTAGGGAATATTCCCTAGGGACCTCTGCCACAAGTGTCCTTGCCCCCACAATGGGCCACAGCCAACCCCCACCTCCCCAGGAGACCCTTCAAGACCTGCAGGTAGGTCTGGCCCAGGCTCCTATGGAGTTACTGCTTTGCCCTGTGTCCCAGTGCTTGTGAAACCTCATGTGTGCCCTCTAAGAGTGGAGTCTCTGTTTCCCCCAGTCCTGTGGAGCTCCTGCACTCAAGCTTTGCTGGCCTTCAAAGCCAAATGCCCTGGGGGCTCCTCCTCCTGATGCCAGACCCCCAGGGTGAGGAGCCTGACGGGCTCAGAACTCTCACTCCAGTGGGAGAACCTCTGCCATATAATTATTTTCCAGTTTGTGGGTCGCCCACTGGCAGTATGGGATTTGATTATATCACGAAAGCACCCCTCTTACTGTCTTGTTGTGTCTTCTTCTTTGTCTTTGGATGTAGAGTATCTTTTTTGGTAGGCTCCAGTGTTTTTTTTGGTCAGTGGTTGTTCAGCAATTAGTTGTGATTTTGGTGTTTTCATCAGAGGAGGTGAGCTCAAGTCCTTCTACTCTGCCACCTTATCTCCAATCCCTGTAGATGTATTTTTTTGTTTTAATTTTTTAAAATTTTAATTTAATTAATTTTGGCCATACTGCACAGCTTGTGGGATCTTAGTTACCCGATCAGGGATTGAACCCGGGCCCTCAGCAGTGAGAGTGCGGAGTCCTAACCATTGTACCTCCAGGAAATTCCCCCTGTAGATGTATTTTTGATGTATTTGTGGGAGGAGGTGAGTTTCATGTCCTTTTACGCTGTCATCTTGAATACCTCCCAGAATGCGTGGGCTTCTGACACTTCCTTGATCCCTTCCTCCCTCCTCCTTCCTTCTCTTCCTACCTTTTCTTCTTTTCTTCTCAGCCCATTGTTTCATCAATTTATCTGTACTCACGTCTCATAGAAACCAGGTTTTACTAGTTTTTCTTGAAACTACAGAGTAGATGAGATTTGACATTTACTTCTATTTCCTGAGGGAAATCTTTTCCCAAAGTATGTTCAGTCTTAGCTTATTGTATAATGTTTGTCTTTATGCTGTAGAATCTTCATAGACTACATTTTTTCCTACCCAGGAAAAGGCATATTTTATTGAGGTATGTACTTAACGATGTGTGATTATATATATATGGTATGTGTGTGTGTGTGTCTTGTATACGTATACTCACATGTGTGTGGTTTTATGTATATGTGTGTATATACATATATAATCACACATAAATGTACAGTTTAAAGAATTTTCATGAAGAGAATACAACCCAGTGCTCAGATAAAAAATCAGAACACATCAAGCACTCAGGAGCCCTCCTCATACCATCTTCCCCACTGCCTGTTCCTGTGAAGGGTAACCACTATTCTGATGTTTAATAGGTTAGTTTTACTTGTTTTTGAACTTTATATTAATGGAATCTTAGAGTATATTCTCTTTTATGTCTGGCTTCTTTCCCTTCACGTGTTTGTTAGATTCATTTTTGTTACATGTAGTTAATACTTTTTCCCGTTCTCACTGGTATATGATATTCCACTCTGTGAATATACTACATCAAAATTTTTTTCTCTTCTACTGTTGATAGCATTTGGGTAATTTCCAGTTTTTGCTAGCCTGGTCATTCTAAGCAGTGAATATCTTATCCAGGGCTGCCATTTCACCCCAGAAGGGTGAGCATCTTCCATCTTGCTTCCCATGCCTTGGGATGCTAACAGAGTCCTTCTGCCAGATCTTGGAGGCCTGAGTGCTCCGGATTCAGTGGTCAAGGGTGGGAGTGGGGGGATCTGGGCAGCTTGGGTAGAGTTTTGTCTCTGTATAGCTTCTTCCATGCTGTTGGCTTGCCTGGGCTTCAGTGCAGTGAGGGTTTCCCCCTGCTTGCACTGCCCAGGGCCAGAGATGCTCAGACCAGGGTTTAGAGCCTCAGGTGATGGCCTTGGATGAATCTCAAGAGGTGTGCAAATCTATAAAATTTTAAAAGATTGTGTTTTCATTTGAAGATCATGTAAAACAAATTAAATAGGCATATTCTGGGTCATCTGAATCAAGCTAATTCTTATGAGGCTGTTTAAGAAAGTATAAAGAGGGTGTGTGTTCCAGCGTCGGACTGCTGTGTTCAAATTTTCACTCTCCATCCCAGCTGTGTGACCCGGGACAACACTCACGCACTATGCCTGAGTGCCTTTAGCTGTAAAAGGGCAGCAGTAACCGTTCCTACTCTGGGGTCCCTGTGAGATCTAAATGAGATTAAGCCTGCTGAGCCCTTTGCCTAGTACTTAATGAGCATCAGTGCTCAATCACCATTCGATTTGTGTGTATTATCTGGATGGCCTCATGATTGTCAATGGCTCATGAGAAAAAAGAAAGTGGGTTTAATAGAGAAGTGATGTGTTAGAGCTGACTGAAGGACAAATGATATCACAGTGTGTTGAATAAATGAAAAGTTCACAGTAGTTTAAATAAAGAAAAGCAGTGTGATAATTGAGTCATCACACCAGGCAGGCTGAACTCAAAGGGATGTACGTGCCTGGGAGCAGTTGGTGCTCTGCTTGCGTTATGAGCTGCAACTTATTTTTCAGCAAAACGTCATCTATCCCTTTAAATCAGATGTTTTTATTCGTTTTGTCATTTTCTTTGCATTCAAGTTATAAATTTGTTTGGCTTTTATATGAAGGATATAAGCATGAGTTTACGTCTAGTTTGAACATATTTAGGTAACTTGCTTTATAAAAACAATTTAAGTCAGCACTGCGTCTTAAAAGGTAACCCTGTGGTTTCAGATGCTGCCCTAGGTTTTTGGCATTGGAATTCAGGTGGAGGGAAAGCGAATGTTTTTCCTCTTGGCACAGGGCTCTACCTTTCCTGTGGGCGTGGTGGACCAGAGCAGAGAGAGTAGCCATGACCTCGAGTGCAAAGCTGGCTGAGGTGACAGCTCTTCAACACCGCCAGTCTGCAGGCTGGCAGCTTCTCCAATTTTACACCCTCCCAAAGGTTTGTTTGTGGACTTTGTTTTGTGATCCAGTTGACCATGGTGTTACTGCTGTGCTTTATAGTATTTCTGCCTTTGCAGTCAGGATCTTTGAGACTTATGGCTCTAAGGGATAAAATGTTTCCTGTTACTTATGTAACCTAGATGTCAGCAAGGATCATGCTGCCTGGCGAGATCTAGAGGGGATTAATCCAAACTTCCCATTCTTCCCATACCTGGCTCTGGAAAAGGCCAGCGCCTTTCCGGTGCTTCTGTGGATTTCCATGGACCTTGTACTCGTGCTCACCTCTGGCTCCCTGTTCTACTTGTGTAGGGAGCATATTTTCCCCTCTGCATCTTCTTTTATCCCCACTTTGGCTTCCATCCAAACATAGAATTTGTCCTTTTCTTTCATTTCTGCTAAAACCCACGAGACTTTTGCTTGTATAGTAAACATTACTGAAGGTTTAGGGATATCTTGCGGGAGGGAGTCAAGTGAAGGGAAGAAGAGGGTTTATTTTATAGCAACACAAATGATTTGACATCAGATGTTTGATGTTTCTGTTCTTCCAAGTCTTTCAGCCATTCTACCCCCTTCCTCGCTCACCTTTCTCTCTCCTTCCACTCCCAAATTTCTAGTCCTTTCAAACAGAACTGTTCCCGTCTCTTTTTAAGCCTTGTCTTCAGAATCTCACCTTTTCGCCCCCACAGCTTGTCAAGATAGTCTCCCTAACAGTTTCCTTCCCAAAATGCATTCTGTTGTTAGGGAGTTAGATGACTGTCGGCTGCCCCCAGCACCTATCGAAGCTCTTCATTTTACATTCCTCTTGTCTGGGAATAGAACAAATATCAGCTCAGTGCTTACAAAGCACTTTCACCTACATGAGCCCCTGGGTGAAATATCATGCCCATTTTACAGATGTGGAACCAGAAGCTCAGAGAGGTTGAGTGAATCATCTGAAGCCACATAGCCAGCTAAGTGGGGGAGTAGAAATCCGCACCCAGATCGAAGATTTTGATCTATGACCCATGTCATCATACACAGACAGGATGAATGCTGTCTGAACCTTCAGGGATCTGAGGCCACATGGATTCCAGTGTAAATGATTAACATGGGACAACCCAGTTGGCCTGGGGAGGGGGACGGGGGGCAGCCCCAGCAGGTGTGTGCATTTTCCAGGAGTTGGACTGCCAGTTCCCACCCCATGCCTTCCTCTTCCTTCTGTCTCTTGCTGGCTAGCTCCTTCTCATCTTCAGGTCTAGGTATAGAACTGGCTACATAATGTGTGGGGCGCAGTACAAAATGAAAATGCTGGGCCTCTTGTTCAAAAGTTATTAAGAATTTTAAAACGACAGGAGAACATTAAGCTAAGTATGGGACTCTTGGAAGCAACTATACCGGTCATATGCCCACAAAGCCAGCCCTGTATGAAGGTTACCCCCTCCACCCTCTGCCAGGAAGCATCCTCTGGCTCCGCATTCTGAGCTCGGTGCTTATCATACGCTGTCATCGTTTCTTCTTTATGCGCCTGTTTCCGCGTTACTCTGTGAGCTTCGTGAGACCTGTGTCCTGTTCACTGTTGTTTCCTGGTGCCCAGCACAGGCCCTGACGAAGAGTGGGGGCTCAGTGGATGCCCCATTGGGGGCTTGGGGCTCCTGAAAGTGAGACCTGGAGGAACCAGGTGGTGAATAGTAATGTTCAGGCAGTACCCACCCAGGACCACACAAGTTCAGACCAGGCATGACTGAGCCTATGGGACTTGGCAGGGGTTTCGGGCATGGGGTGGAGGTGACGTGGGAACTCATTTTCTCTTCAAGAGAATGTTAATCATTTACTGCCCAGGACCTCACAAACCCTGCTCCTCAGGGCCAAGTAAGGTGTGACTAGCCAGGGAGGTGGGGCACGGGCAGGGGACAAGGGCAGAGAGCATGGAACAGACACAGAGCCCTTCCTGGGGCTACACAGCCTGGCCCACTGACCCTTCTTTAGCCTCCTGAGGCTTCTAAGGCCCCCATGCCCCTTACCCACCCTACCTGCTCAATGGTGTGTGTGGGAACAGGGAACTATTTCTCTAATGTCTCCTCAAAGCTAGGGGAAGGGAAGAGGGCAGAATTCTCAGAAGTTTCAGACAACAAGGAGCCCTCATGTGGAACCCCCTGATTCCCACAGATTTCTTTTGGCTCTAAGTGATGGAAACCCTACTCTGTAAGCAGAAAAAGAGATGTATAATATTAGCTGAAAACTGAGAAGCTCAAGGGCAGATATATCTTTAGGGATTGCTGATTCTTGAGCCCAAATGATGTCACCAGAGCTCAGTTTCTCTTCATTTCTTTCTGGTTGGAGGGCAAGGTTTGAGACCTCCTGAAAACTCTGGCCAAAACCCTGGATGGGCTCTGATTGGCTGGGCTTAGGTAATGAGCACATCTTTGAGCCAATCCCTGTGTGTAGGGATGGGAGCAAGGATGGTCCCTCCAGATTCCCTCCCGTAGGTCCCTCTCCTCCCCTGTGCTGCTGTGCATAGGGCTGTGCTGCCAGGGGAGGGGCAGGAACGGGATGGATCGGCAGAGCAGCCAGTGACCACTGGTGTTTTTTTTGTTTTTTTAACCCAGCACCACCTCCTCTCTGTGTCACTGGCTTCTAAGCCTCTAGAGTCAGGTCCCAGGAGGATCCTTGTAGAGAGGAGACTGCTGAGCGTGGGGAACTGCCTGGAAAGTCAGGGCTCTGGCTGGTGCCCCAGGTTCCCTGTTTCTAGAAACCTCTTCCCGTCTTCCTTCAGAGCAGATCCCAGGGTCGTCTGCACAGCACAGGGTGAGGAGACCACCAAGCAGTACTTTCTCAACTCCAGATTGCCTCTCTTTGAGGCTGGGAAATATTTTTTATTTTAGTTTTACCTCAGAAATAAGCCAGTCATAACCAAAGGAAGACAAAGAGAACCCTATATGAAAGAATTAAGTGCCCGCTGCTTTTGGGTCCTTTCCTTCAGACTTCTTTTACCACAAACCTGTTCCCCAAGGCCAAGCAAGGCATGAAGAACTCTACTGATGATGGTGATGAGCATTTTCTTCAGCCCTGTGGGCATTTCTCTTTTTTCAGATGTATTCAGAGGAAAGACCAAATTTTTTATCAGTTGATTCCATATTTAGTGGGAAAATAGGAAGATTTCTCAAGAACCTGAGGTGGTGGAGAAATGTCTCCCTGCTGTGGTTGTTCTACCTGTGGTTCTGGGTCAGGCGTGAGGAAGGAGCTGGATCTTAAAGCCGGGAAATCCAGGTTCCATGCCTGCCCTCTCAGGACCTTCAGGTCGACCTTGGCTCCTGTCACTGGGCCTCACTTGCCCCACCTGTAAAGTGAGGGGTTGGACAAGATGACCCCACAGTTCCTTCTTAGCTCTTAATTTCTGTGAGTCTAGGTCAGGTCGAGAAGGAAGACCAATCAGGATTCTGGTTCTGTTCCTGCCCTTGCCATGACTCACTAGGTGACCTTGGGTAAGTTCCTTATCTTGTTGGACCTGTTCCCCACCCTTGAACATCCTATATCCCATAGGAGGGCTGTCTAAAAGGTGGTCAGTATTCAGGAGTCCTTTTCCTCAGCAGGCTCACCACTGAGGACCCTGTGTACTAGGAAACTCTAGACTGGGTCCAGCCCCCCGTTATCTGGGGCTCACACCTAGTCACATGGCTTCAGGCCTCCCTGCCCTATTTAGGCCACTCTGGCGTTGCTCTGTCTTCCAGACCCGGAAACCAATATGGACATGCCTCAGCCAAAATGTTCAACTCTGCAAAAGCCTCATCAAGGAATGTTCTGAGCCAGTGGGAGGGCCTGATGCTGGGTAGGACATCGAGGAAGTAGATGTGACTCCCATCCTTGGGGAGCTCATTGTCTGGGGTGGAGAGGAAGGGCCAGTGTGAGCCTTTACCAGGTGTGGTGAGAGAGGGACAGTGGAAGAGAGGATTTCAAGTCGGGGGAACTAAGAGGAGGTTTTGGATGGGACGTTGAAGGATGGGGTGGACCTGAGATGGAGCTGCAGGCTGAGGGCCCAGTGCAGTGGAGGAAGTGCAGACAGTCCATAGCGTCTGGGGGAGGAGGCTGATGAGTCTGGAAGGAGCATGAGACCAAGTCTCCAGAGGCTGTCATGGCCTGGACTCGGGGCTGGGGAGGCAGTGAGCGTTCTAGACTGGTCAGGAACCTTTTGGTTGCAACTGATGGGAACTGAACTTGAACTAACCTAGGCAAAAAGGGTGATTTATTGGGAGAACTGAGAATCTGAGGAAGGTCTGAACATCCCAGCACGGGAAAGACGAGGGTGCTGCTGGCTTTCAGGAACAGCTGACCCGGTGCTTGGACACCATCAGGACCCATCTCTTGATCCTGTTTCTCTGTGCTGGCTTCATTTTTCTCTTTCGTGGCTAATTTCTCTGCATGGGGAAGGGACTTACTGGCCCAGCTCAGGTTCTCACCCCTGGATCTATCACCACATGGTAACAGGCTGCTCTGCTACTGCCTGCAGAAGCCAGGGGAAGGCAGCTTCTGAAGGAAGGGACCATGCTGAGCAGGCAGCCCCAGAGCCTTTCCCTGAGTTTCTTAGCAGGAGAATATGGTCTGATTTGACCTGCACTTTGGGAAGAGTAGGCATTAAAGACAACAGTTTTCTTCCTTTTATTCATAAAAACAAATTTGCAACAATTTATTAAAAATTGATACCATGCAATAGGGGTACGAGAAATTCCTCATTTACATTTGATTCTGGCAGTTCCAGTCTAATTTAAAGCGTTTGTGCACTAACATTGGAAAACACCTTCAGGCTGAAGCCTCTTCGGAAGTGTATGGTGTTTGCTGCATATAAAAGGACAGAACCGTTAAATAGCTAGAGTCACTTCTGTGGGTCTTGTTATTTGTGGGGAAATTTAAAAAAAAACAGGTGACCCTACAGTATCATTAAGACAGAGAATGTACTGTGTGGGTTAACCTAGAAGACTGTGCACGCTCAGGAGTCACAGTGGGTCACAGATGCACACACTCACCTCCGACTGTCCAGTGCTTTTTCTTTTTTTCTCTCCTGCTATGCTGGATTAATATTTCTACAGGTATTGTTTCTGTGTGCGTGTATACATTATGTACAATGAATTGTTTCTTTCCCTTTGAAAAATTAATGTGGTCCTTTAAATCTGGTTTGGTGAAATCAAGAAAGAAAGTAAATACTGTAATACACAGTGAGTAACAACACCGATTTTTAGTGCCTAAACAGACAGTGACTTCAACTTGACCTGTGATGTGTTAACATTTTTTTTCCCCAAAAGCTACAGTACCTCCGTAACCTCTCTTTGGGGGAGGGGAGGGGAACTCTATGCTACGTGAAATAGGGTGTTTTGAAATGTTGGTGATGGTAAGATTCCCATGGGCCCTTTTGTCAAACCCTGGTGGTGACAACACTGTATTCCTGACTTCAGTGGTCTGGGAAGAGATTATTGCCTGCCTGTTGAAGCTGCCATTAGGTTTCTTTAGGGAGTTGAGCGACTGCTCAGTTGTGCAGACGTCCGGGACATTGTCATTCAGGCCTTTCTTTAGCAAATGAACCTGTCCCAGGAATGTCACAGAAATCATCGGGATCCACCTCTCTCCAGCCAGGTGGATACTGGTATAGGGCTGTGCTGGGAGCTTCTCTGGGCCACAGCCCCATCTGTCCTGAGGGCTGAAGGTCATGGTCATCCTGATACCTCATGGGTCAGGGCCGCTTCACTGTTTGGTATGAAGCTTTCCTGGATGAGATCAAGTTTTGATCTTCAGAGTGACCCTGTGAGGTAGGGCAGGACAGGTGTTATTTCAACCCAAATTTGTTAGAGAGGGGAAACTGAGGCTCAGAGAGACACAAGTGACTTGCCCAAGGTCATGGAGGGACTTAGCAGTGGAGCAAGGGCTTGAACCCAGGTCTTTGTGACTCCCAGGCCAGTGCTCTTTGGGGTTCGTTTAAAAGGGAAGAGTGATCTTATGAATGAGAATCAGTGTGCTGATTGATCACCCCTGGGACCCCCCAAGGGCAGAGCTTGCCGGCTTGTCCCAATGAAGGCTGCCTTCTGGAAGTTAAGGGAAGCCCGCAGCTAGCAACTCTCTCCCCGCGACTACAGGGATGTCTTCTGGCAGATGCCCCCGATTCACTTTGGTCAGAAACAAAGTCAGTGGAAAAAAACAAAACAAAACCCCAGCCAGCCCTTGGGCCCTGATCAGAGAGGTTAAAGTGCACAATCTTTCTTTATCGTGTTTGCTGGGAACAGACATTCTATGATTAGCTCGGGTGTCCCCCTTATTATGGGGAACACCTGATACGAACACAAGGACATGGCTGACGTGGTGGGTGCATGGCCGACTGTGGGTGAATGCTGCAGAGCGTGTCTGCAGTGACGTGCCCTAAATCCCCACGGTCCCGGAACGGGTGTTATTGTATTAATGTGTGGCATTTATCAGAGAGTAAATCCCACCGGGAGGCATGCGAGTCAGCCTGCTCCGGTACCCCAGCCCTCGGCCCGCAGAGCTGTGCCTGGCTGCCCCCCCTGTAGACTCCCTGTTCCAGGAAGGCTGGGGTTGGCTGGACTGGCAGCTGGGAGCCTGGCTGCCCTGCCCACCTCCTTCCCCAGAGGGGAGAAGGGCTGGCTTGGGGGGCCACAGCCGGTGGCATGTGTGCAGAGGCAGAGGCGGTTTCTCCAGAAGCCCCTCGCCTCTTTTCAAGGCTGCTCAGGGCCACTCAGTGACTTCTAGCTGGAGTTCTAGTGACTTTCTCCTTGTCTAGGATTTTTTTTTTGCCAAGTTTCAAATATCCTAGCTCCTCCTCCTTTGCAGACATTAAGGAAGAAGTCATTTTCATTCCTCTTCTTTGTGAAAGAATGAAAACTTCACAAATAAGGCGCGAGGTCAGGTGCCAAGTGCCCCCCATCTTGTGCACTCCGTGCCATCGAGCAGTCCCGCAAGGCCAGCCGTGGCGCCAGCTTCTCCACGGCCAGAGCTGACAGGGTTCCTGTAGCAGATGCCTCTGCTCCGTGTGGTTCCGTCGCGGGGGAGGCCCCGGCCCCAGGCCTCCCGCCCTCACAGGCCCGAGACCATAACTCGGAAGGAGGGTGGCACGTGTCTGTGGCGGGGGCTGGCGGTGGGGCTGACGCAGGGGCTGACGCAGCTGGCGTCCACGCCTCCAATGGACGGGAGGTAGGCGTGGTGGAGGATGGGGAGCTGGAGGGACAGCCGGCGCTGGATGCTGTGGCAGGGAGAGAAGGAAGGGGGGTGTTAGTGAAGGCTAGTGGGCTGCTCACCAGGAAGGCCTTTGGAGTCGCTTTGGCTAAGAAGCTGATGGTGGTGCTAAGAAGCTAACTTCTCTCTGAATCCAAGATCTGTCCATCCTGTCATCTAACCACTCATCCATCTGGCAGGTGTTTAATGCAGGCCTGCCTGTGCCAGCTGCTGCCCCGGGAATAACCAGAGCAACGGCAGCAAGGAGGAGGCAGGCTTCTCGAGCTTCCAGTGATTTTTAAGAATTAGGTCTTGCCCTTCGAAAAGGGCTTTGCTGCAAACCCAGACAGCTCTCATTCGCTACTCTTGCCAGTCCCCGAATGGCCTTGGCTTTGGGTTCCATCCCGGAAAGGCTTCTCAGCTGCTCTGTCCTTATTGGCTTCTCTGCCACTGTCTCTTGTCCAGGACCTCAGTCCCTCTTGCTGGGCCAATTCCAAAAAGGTTCCTTCCTGGTCTTTCGGCTTCTTTGTGACTAGCGTTTTCTCTCCAACACTGGGATGGGGCATTCAGGGCTCCCCAAGATCTGCCTCTTGTCAAATTCTCCAGGTGAACCTTCTACCCCCTCTCCCCGAAAACCTTACCCTCTGGTGGCTAGTTTCCCCTAAAACCCTGCTTACGGGGAGGCATCTTCCATGCCTCTGCACATGCTGTTTCCCCGGCCTAGATAGCTGCTCCTCTGCTTTCCCATCTGATGACTGCTTTGCCTCTAAGATCCAGTTTAAATGTCATCGTTTTTGTGCTAACCGCCTCAGAGAGTGAGCTCCTTCCTTCTCTATGCCCCCAGAACAAGGAATTTCTGGTAAATTCCCAGAAAGGCAGCCAGAAAAAAATCTGAGGCCGGGCTGAGTCAGGGACTGGGTAACCAGGACTGATGGAGGAGCGGAGTGAAGAGGGAGCAGCCTTCTGACTACCTGCTCACCGCCACACCCTTCCGCTTGCCTTCTCATCAGTCCTCATGACCAGCAGGCAGGAGAGTAAATCACCTTATTTGTTGTGAAGGCTGCTTTGGCGGATGTGCCCAGGCCACTGCTCCCCTGCTCGGCTGTGTTTTCTGCAGTTTTCCACTGCATCTGGGAAGTTGCATTCCCTGAACTCTCAGGCCTCCTTGTGTTCCCCAGGCCTGGCCACTCAGGTGGCAAAAACCCCAGACCTTCACAAAACCCAATAGGCAAAAGAAGCACTGCTGTTCCCATTATAAAGATGAGAGAAGGGTACAGAATTTGTGTAACTTGCTCACAGAAACAGCCAGAACTGGGGAAGGTGTGACTCTTGCTTCTTCTGTTGAACCACAGTGCTTTGTGGGGTGGCAAATCAACTCACAGAGGCTGCCTCAGCCCACCAGGGTGCGCCCTGGCGTGTATGCATTGGTGGGGTTCTGAGATGGATGGGGACAGATGCAGTGCTGCCCCCACTCCCTAAGGACCTGCTGTCCAGAAGGGCTTCTCCCAAGAGACCCTTCCCAGGTGCTCATGAGAGATTAGTGTGTTGGAGACTTCATTTGGAAATTAAAGTTGAGCTTGTGTAATGTCATTGGTGTTGGCAGAGTCCAGGAAAATGGGGAGCTGAAGAATGAACTTGACCTGGGAAAGGGTGTTCTGTCTGAGCATCCCAGGCAGGGTGGGCATCTGTGTGGGGTTGTCAGAGCCACACATTCTGCTGTCTGCTGGGATCCTGTTTGCCTTTTCATTAATTCATTGCCAAAAACCTACTCAGTGCTGGAAGCTGTGTTCAGTCCAAGGGACATAGAAAGGACTTAAACCTTACCCTCAAGGTGCTTGCACTGTAGTGCAGGCAGCTAATAGGTAGACCACTGATGAATGCCATGTAACCATCAGTAATTATATTGGACTGTCAGCTGCGAGGCCCTGGAGCTAATTGGGTTGAGAGGCTACTAGCTCTAAGACTAAATGGCCCCAAATGACACTGCAGTTGGTGATTGGGCTCCCTTTGCTGGTTTCTCTCCCCTTGTTGTCACTTCCCAGGGAACAAGTTTCAGAGTTGACATTTCTAATTGCTGCTTCTAATTACTGTAAACTGGGAAGAACTAAAAATTGCCAGTGGGGACAAAGCTACTGGAGATGTCCAGGTCTTTGCTTAGAGGTCACCTCACCAAGTTTGCTCTGACCTCCCTGTGTAAAATTATACTCCCTAACTCCTTTCCTGCTTAGTTTTTCTCCAAAGCACCTATCATTTAACATAACATACTAGGTTTTGCTTTTTTGTTAAGTTATTGTCTTCCCAGATAGAATGTAAACTCCATGAAGGGAAGGATTTTTGTCTGTTTTCTTCAGTGCTGTGCTTGATACATAGTAGGTCTCAGTAAATTGGTGTTAAGTAAATGTATTCATTTTATATGTAACAAAGGCAGAGAACATGGGATTTGATGTTGGAGAGACCCAAGTTCAAATCCTATCATCTCCTGCATTTAGCAACTGGTAAGCTTTGGCAAGTCACCTCCCCTCTTTGAATATTAGTCTTCTTACGTGTAATATAAGCAGTGTAATTTGACCTGCATCATGAGATTACTGTAGAGTTCAAATAAAGTAATGCATATGAAAACATGGTGCCAAATGTAAACTCTTGTGTAGGAGGAATGTAGTCTTGGGCAGTAGTTCTGAAGGAGAAGGTACTTACTGTTCTGGGGAGTTTATATCTTCTATAGGATCTTTGCATGTTCGAGAGGGCTCTGTCGTGTTCCACTGTAGCTGGGGATTTTGATCGAGGTGGTTTTTTAAAATGGCCTTTCCCCCATCTGAATGCAAAACAACAATACTGCAATAATTCTGTAAACTTAATTTTTAAAAATCAACAGTGCAGTCATTTTTAGGATACTGCCCAAGGAGAGAGAATGCAAAAGAGCCCATCTTCCCTTTGTGTTCTCTAAGCCATGGTCCCTGAGCCGCTCTCCTGAGACCAAGGCAGGGAGCCGAGAAGCCCCTGTCCAGGGATGGAAGTGGCGTGCTGGGGATGTGGATAGAGTGCCGTGGGACTTCCCTTTCTCCAAGAAAAAAAGGGAATCGAGTCGACCAATGTAGGCAACATAACTTAGAAATGAGAGGTTCTAATATGAAGGTCCTTTTCACGGGTGCATTAGGAATATAATGACAAAGAAAAAAAAGAACTCCAAGGTATATTTTCCATAAGATTGCTAAGTCTGAAAAGAATAATAATAGTAAACTGCTGGTGGGAGTATAAACCGGCATAATCTTTCTGGCAGGTACTGTCAGTAAGCATCAAACACTATAAAAAGTATGTCTTTTACCCAGAATTTCCACTTTCAGGAACTATCCCAAAGAAATAATTAAGGATGTTTGTGAAACTATACAAAAGATGTTCAAATCCACATTGTTTACAATATCAGAAAGTTGAAACTAACCCGAATTTGTCGGGTAATAATGGATTAGTTACAGACTAATATGTACGTATGGGGCCTCCCATTCACAGAAATACTGTGTAGCCACAAAACATGATGCTCTCAACCATCTTTGTGCTTCAGAACCACCTGGAGAGAACTAAAGAAATATGAAATATAAAAACATGGCCCCCACCTAAGAGATGTGGATTCATTTGGTTTGGAAAAGAGTATGGGTGTTGGACTTCCCTGGTGGCACAGTGGTTAAGACATGGTGCAGGGGACATGGGTTCGAGCCCTGGTCCAGGAATCCCACATGCCGCAGAGCAGCTAAGCCCGTGCGCCACAACTACCGAGCCTGCGCTCTAGAGCCCTCGAGCCATTACTACTGAAGCCCGCGTGCCTACAGCCCATGTTCCGCAACAAGAGAAGCCACTGCAATGGGAAGCCTGTGCACCACAATGAAGAGTACCCCCGCTCGCCGCAACTAGAGAAAGCCCGTGCGCAGCAACTAAAAGACCCAACACAGCCAAAATAAATAAATTTATATTAAAAAAGAGTATGGGTGTTTCCTTTTTCTGCTGCAGGGTTAGGGTTAGGGCAACCTTACATGTGTGTCATTTTGCATCCATGTGAATACAGTCAATCCTCTTCATTCATAGATTCTGTTTGTGAACTCGCCTACTTGCTAAAATTTATTTGTAACCCCAGAGTCAATACTCGTGGTGCTTTCACTGTCATTCGATAACACACACAGAGCATCAAAAATCTGAGTCGCTCTCCCAGCTGAGGTTGAACAAGGCTCTGCCTTCTTGTTTCACCTCTCATATTATAAATAAGTATCCTTATTGTGGTCTATGAAGTACCACGTTTTTCACATTTTTGTGCGTTGTGTTGGTGCTTTCGCTGTTTAAAATGGCTCCCAAGCCTAGTGCTGAAGTGCTATCCATCGTTCTCCTAAGCCGTGATGTGCCAGATGGAGAAAATGTGTGTTAGATGTGTTGTTCAGATATGAGTTACAGTGCTGTTGGCTATGAGTTCAGTGTTAATGAATCAACAATGTTTATTAAACAAGGTGTCTTCCAGTAGAAACACACATAAAACAAAATTATGTATTGATCAGTTGATGAAAATGTCCACCTGGGAGAGGCTTGCAGGAACCTAACCCTGTGTCTCCGCTAGGAATTCACAGTTCACAGGGACTTTGTAGAACACGATTACTATGAGTAATGAGAGTTGACTGTATATCCTTAGGATAAATTCCCAAATTGGAGTTGTTGGGTCAGAACAATTTCTATTTCGGGCAGCAGTGTTTCGCCACCTGTTGCCTCCCACTCTCAGAAACGTTTTGATCTCTGATCTTTGTTAGTCTTATAGGTAAAAATGGTATTTCACTGCAAATTAATTTGCATTCCTTTAATTAGGAGGAAGACTGAGCATCTTTTCATAAACATAAGAACCACTTGTATTTCCTTTAATGAGAACTCTTTTGCCCATTTTTCTTTTGGTTTGTTGGTCTTTTTCTTATTAGTTTTTATATAGTTATATATACTTTGTATATAATTACATATAATTTCTTTTTATATAAGAGAATAAGCTTATTACCTGAGATAATATTTTTTGGCTTAGTTTGATTTTTTGACTGTACTTATGATGGCTTTCACATTAACAAAATTTCTTTTGTATTTAAATTCATCAACTTTTTTTTTATGGTTTCTCTGTTTTGCATCAAACTGAAAAGGTTTCCCTCCTGCTGAGATTACAAAAGAAATTCTCCTATGGTTTCTTCTAGTACATTCATGGTTTTCACTTTTTATATTTAAATCTTTTATCCATCTGGAATTTATTTTTGTGTAAGTTGTGAGGTAAGGATCTAACTTTATTCTTTTCCAGATGGCTACCCATTTATCCCAATGAAATTTATTGAATAATTCATTTTTCTCCACTAATTTGAAATGCTCACCTTTACTAGATACTAAAATAATCAGGAATAATTTTTATTCTTTCAGTTTCCTTGTTACTTATCTGAATCTAGACATTTTTAAACAATCAACATCTAATATAATAAGAATTATATAATAATTCTTTTGTAATAACAATAAAACTAAAGATTTTTCATTGATTTAAACAAATTTTATAAAATTAATGAATATATGCTAATGACAAGATGCAAACAGTAGAGAAGTATATAAAATGAAACATAAAAGAATCCCTTCTCAGCCACTCTCCACACCTATTGTCCCTTTCCCACAGGTGGATACTGTTAACAATCTGGTGTTTGTTCTACCAGACCTTTTAAAAAATGCACTTACACACACACACACATATACATGTGTGTGCATATTGTATCATAATGCTTGTCTTCATACTGCTTTTCTCATTTAGAGATCTTTCCATATCTGTACAAAGAGATGCACCTTACTTTTTAATAACCGTATTATATGCCTTGTTTTGCTGTATCATAATTCATGAAACCACTCCAAATGATGAACATGTAAGTTAATTCCAGCTTTTCTCGCCTACAAGTAGTGTTATGATAAGCACTATGCATCTATACCTTTGAACCTGTGGGATTATTTCCAAGGGGAAGCCTCCCGCTAGGGGAACTGCTAGTCAAGGGGCTTAACATCAGACATTTGGAGAGTGCCAGACCGACTTCCAAAACATTGCAGGAGAGTGTCCATTTCCATACGCTCTTATCAACACTGGTAATCTTTTTAAAATTGTGCCTAAATGTAGGCAAAAAATGGACTGTGTTATTTCCCAGGCGGTTGGTGGGATCGAATGTCATGTCATCTTACTGACCATTCCTTTCCTGTACGTTGATGAGGTGTGTTTGAAACTGTGAAATGTCGGAAGAATTATGAGTACATTATTCACTAAGAACAATGTGCCCCCAGTCAGAACGCTGGGAATGCTGGCCATGTGGGGTACACATGGAACTGGAGCCCAAGGGACTGAGAAAAAGAAGCCCCATGCATAGGTGGATCCCCAGGTGGGGCTCCAAACAAACACTGAACTGCGCTCAGTAGATGTGGGTTCCAGATACTCCAGCTTGGCTTGTGTGACTTCAGACCTGCCCCACCCCCCTCTCTGAGCCTCAGTTTCTTCATCTGTAAAATGGATGGCTAGTGTCTCATACCCAGGGGTCCCACCTCCTCTTACCTGTGCTCTCAGTGAAGTTCCCCAGGTTGAGGATGTCGTTGAGTTCTTGGTAGTGGTTCTGTTTAATGTAGGTGGTCTTTTCTGGCGTGTCCTGCAGCTGCATGGTGACCTCTTCCAAGTCTTTGTCCAGCTAGAAAACAAAGGCTCCCGCTGAGTCAGAGCCCCCGGCCCAGCCCCTGACCTGGCCCCAGGTGGAAAACTGAGTTTTCCCAACTCACTAGTATAATCACAAATCTTTAAGAACTCCTTTCTTTCTGAGGATATCTTGAATCGGGCATTGCTGGACCCCAGAGCCTGGGCTAGGTGGGTAATAAACTCCTGTCAGATTCTGACAAACCGTATCTGTCTAGTTCATGTTCCTCTCGGTTCTTGCAGCCATAACAACGGTAGATGGGACTGCACAGCCATGATGTGGGGATGCTCTAGAGGGGACGTGGTGGGGAGCGGCAGCCCGGAAAGTCCCTGCACAGGGCAGAGGGACTCAAATGGGAGGAAGGGGCCCTGGCGACCAGTGCTGTGGGAGGTACCTCTGTGATCTTCATTCGCAGGCGATGGTTTTCTGACTGCAGGCCCTCTAGGCGGGACGTGCTTGCTTGGTTCACGCTGGTGACTGAGGTGGAGGTTTTAGAATCTTCTTTCTTCTGATTCTGAGTGAACTGGAATCGTCTGTTCTGAGTTGCTGCGTCTGGGTTTGTTCTCAGAGTGATGAGCTGAAAGGACAAAGGTGGGGCTGAAAAGAGGACCCTGGGGCCCTTCCTCCCATGCCCATCCAGCTGCTTCCAGCGGGTCCTGCGCTGGAGGCAACATGGGGCCCCAGGAACGACACAGGCTGGCAGTCTGAAGCCCTGGGCTCAGACTTGTTTCTGTCCCTCGTTTGTGTGTGCCCTTGGGCAGCCCCCTTCCCCTTGCAGAGTCTCGGTTTTCTTCCTTGCCACTAGATGTCTGGTCTCCTGATCCTGATTGCACCCGCATCCCAGCTATCCTGCAGAGGCCACCCAGGGCCCCTCAGGCCTGGCTCCAGCTGAGCCTCACTCTACCTTAGCCCAGCTCCACGTAGAAAATAAACAGCTGTAGGTGACAGCTGTGAAGACAATGGGAGGAAAGTGAAGGCTTGTGCTTGTTAGAACCATGGCCACGGCCTCTGTCCACCAGGACCTATGGTTCAGAGGTGAGGGGCAGGGATGGAGGAAGGATCTTTACCAGGCCAGAGGCATTCAGGGCAGAGGGCTAACCATGGTGCTGGGGGGTGAGGATGGTGATGGTAAAGGAAGTCCAGGGGGAAGAAATGGCATATGCAAATGCAGGGAGGCCTAGGGCTCAGGGCTCTTATAGAGAAGGGCAGTTGGATGGTGGACAGAATTCTCTGGGGGAGACAAGGAGATCCAACGGTCCTGAAAGCCAGCCCAGTGTCGGGGACTTGATCCTGGAGCCAGGAAGGCAATGAGGAGCTACCAGGGGTGGTGACAAAGCAGAGTGACCCCGTCAGAGCTGGGCTTAGAATCATCTGGCATCTTTTACAGGGTGGAGAGGAAGTCAGAATGCAGGCAGAGAAGCTGTGGTGTGAGCCTGGAGCCTGGGAAAGTGTTGACTACTAAAGGAGGGAGTGTATGCCAGAGGTGTTCTAGAGCAGAGCTGACACTGCTTAGGGACTGACTGGGCGCCCAGGAGGCTGGAGGAGCCATGGGACCCCCAGTGATCTCTCCTCTCCCCTTTCTCTAAGGCAGACACTCCCTAACTTGGGTCAATGACTTCTCAACTACCTCTGTTTCCTGCTGCTGCTTTTACTCTTGAGACCCACCAAGGTCAGGTTTTCCTCTACACAGATCAGCCTACTGCAGGGGTCAAGGCCTCTGATTCACCTGCCCACTGCTGGGTAGGATAATGTTTGGAAAATACCTCTCAGGTCAGCCCTTCAGACGAATGAAAAACATAAGTGGTTGTTAAAAATGGTTATTCCTTTTGACCCACTAATACTAATTCTGTGACTCTACCTTAAGGGAATAATCGGAAACAAGGAAAATGTATTATGTAGAAAAAAAAGTTCATTTATAATATAAAAAATCTGCAAACAACTGTAATGCTCACCAGTAAGGGATCAAGTGGTTGAGTAAATTATGGAACGTCCCCTCAACAATGGTTATCAATGTGGGAAGATACAAAGGGCAAAAGTTAAGTTAAAAAGGCAAATTGCAAAGTGTGCTATAATTACAGCTATATCTGAAAAAGCATCAGTGCCCTAAGCCATTAAAAAAGAAGCTGGAAGGAAACACATCAAAAATATTAACAGTAAAAAACCAAACCAAAACATTAACAGTGATTATTTTCGGGTGGCAGGACTGTGAGATTTCTGAAAAATCTGGTTTTTTGCTTTTCTGCATTTTCCACACTTTCTGTGATGTGAATTGTGTTCATCATTTAAAAAAAAAAGTGTATAAAACTTGTAGAAAGTGAGAGAAACACAGCAATGCCCTTGTGATGGAGTCAGAGGCCAGACGCCAGGGTGGTGAGGGCGGGGCGATTGCTGGCACCTGCCCCATACCTTTGGCACAAACACCAGGCAGAGGGTGATGGTGCTGCAGAAGATGATGACCAGGGCCACAATGCAGAACTGCACGTTAGGCTGGTCCCGGGTCAGGAAGGAGACGGCAGCCCCGATGATGCACATGATCCCCACGTTGTAGACGCTCATCCCAATGTACTTGCTGTCATTGAGTGCGGGGATGCTGACGTTTCGGGTCTCCCAAGCTAAGAAACAACCGAACAACTGGAACGGTGGACAGAAAAGGGAGACGGTCGTTACCAGGTGGCGGCATACACTCCTGCTCTGAGAAGCTACTGAACTGAGGGTTATTCTGTTCCTCCCCACTACTCTGAAGTGGGGGCTTGGGGGGAGGGAGGCTGGGGGTTTGCTGCTGGCCAGGTCTTCTGGATAATCTGTCTCCACAATCTGTCTCCACTTGTGGCCCTGGGTTGAGTCCTGCCAAGGAAATGCAGACTGGGGTGTTACACTGTCTGGTCCTCCTTCACCTCCACCACTGGTTCACACACAGACCCACAGGAGGCCACAGTGGGAAAGAACTTCAGACACAATCTCAACCACATGCCCTCCCTCTACAGAGAACCTGAAGGCCCAGAAGAGAGGAAGGGGCTTGCCCAAGGCCACAGAGCAATATGGTGGCAACAGTGGACTGTGTCTCTAGAAGTTAAGGCTAGTCTTTTTTCTGTTAAACCAGGCAGAGCCCCTGTGTCTGGGACCCCCCCAATGCACATAGCCACCCAGAGTAGAGAGACTACATTTCCTAGCTGTCCTTGAAGCTAGGTGTGGCATATGACTGGGTTCTAGACAATGCCATGTAGGTGGAAGTGGTGTGTACAAGTTCTGGGAAGTGTCTTTAGAGGAAAAGGCTGTTCCTCTTCCACCTTCCTAGCAGATGGAGTGGAATGTGATCGTGGAGCTTGAGCAGCCATCTTAGACCATAAAGTCATCTTAGACCATGATGTGGAAGCTGTATGATGAAGATGAGGAAGACAAGATGCAAGGAGCTCAGATTCTAGTAGCCTCCACACCAGCCCTTTTGCTTACCTGAGAAGGCAATTATCTTTTTAAAAAACTACTATTATTGTGGGTTTTCTGTCACTTGCAGCTCTACTGCTAACCAATACATTTCCAACAGAAATGAATAGGGTAGAAGTCAAATGTGATGTAAACTAGGGTGTTGAGGGTTTAGCTATCATGTGTTGTCTGAGGGGAAGGCAGGCTGCAGAGAAAGTGCAGATGGAATGCTGGGTAGAATGGTGGTGTGGGCAGGAGGGAGAGCTGACCACAGCTGCTGACTGCTGTAGGGGCTTTGGCTGTGGTCCAGCCCCTCCAGGAGGCTGTCCTGCAAAGGCTTCCTTTCCCTCTGGCCTTATCTCTGAAGTCTGGGGCATCCAACACCTGCATGAACCATGTAACATCATCCCAAGGGCCCACACTATCTCACAGGGCTTCTGTCCAGATGAAATGAGAGGATGGATGTGAAAGCATTTTGTAAACTGTTATATCCATTATAAGAGTAAGTTAATTATTTTGTAATTGGTATTTTTTACAACCATAGTTGTTTTTCTCTCCTTTAAGTGTGTTATCTCACAGACTGATTTATTATTATTTTCAATTCCAATTAAAATAGGAACCAGAAGCCCAGGAAGCATATACTGAGTGAAGGATGGAAACCACGCTGTTGAAAGCTTGCTTTGTGCTGGTTCCTTCGTGTGCGGTGCCTTCAATCCTACAGCTGGGTGTGGCTTTCCACATCCTGGAGGGGAAGAAGCAGAGGCTAGGCAAGGCCAAATAGCCTGCCTGGGGTCCCTTGGCGCTGTGCGTCAGGGCTGGATGGGTGCTCCAGATGCCTGCTTTCACAGGGGCTCTGTGTGCCTCCTCTCTGCCACAGAGGCCGATCGCGGCTTCACTTCACTGTGGAAGGATCTGAGGAGGGTGCAGTTGCAGGCATGGTTTGCACAGGATGTGAAGAGAAGATTCAAGGGTCAACCCAGAATAAGGTCGTGTGGGACTGCCCTTTCAAGTCCTTCCTAACTTTGAAATTCCACAGTCGTGTGAGGTGGGCTTGGTATGTGATCTTTGTGTAACAGATGAATGGAGTGGAAAGAGTATTGGGTTTGGAAATTGGAGGTTACCAGGCGGCCTTTGGCAAATCATTTAACTTGTCTGAGCCTGATTTCCCCCATCTCCAAATGGAGATGATTCCACTCATCTCCCACAGGATGTGAATGTGTGCTGGGTACCAACAGACTGCTGTCAGGGAGCAGGACAGTGGCAGCTGGGAGGCACACTCACAGTGAAATGGGGACATTATTTGTACCTATCTCATGTGATGGTTGTGGGACTGAAATGACACGTGCCAGGCACCGAGACTGGCAAAGAGCCAGTGCTTAGTCCTGGGGGCTCTGTTTATTTTTATGTTGATGGAGGCGCTTAGGAGAGAGAGCTCTGGCAGAGAAGCATTTCCCCCACTCTGCCTCCTGCTCTGCACCTACCATGAGAAGCCCCTTATAGGCATAGACGATGCCAAGCCAGATGGTCATGTGGGTGTTCTCGCAGTGCTCTAGGAGAGGGCGGATGGAGATGTCCCGTCCTGCCGGGTCCGGCTGTGCGAAGAGAAAACAGAAACCCAGGGATGGCACTGGGCACCCTCCCAGCAGCCAGGTCCCTGTTTCATAGCCCTTTTCCCTCCCATGAGCCACAGCCAGTGCTACCATCCAGGAGGCCTTTTGGACCCCATCTCTGTGTTCCATGGGACTCAGGCCTCAACCATTTTTGACTGCCTTCTGTTTGTTGGTCGTGATTCAGCTCTGACCTTCAGTTATCTGAGTTCTTCATGCATTTCCAGCTTGAGTCAGAGCTCAGGAGTAGGGACTGGGTCACTTCTGTGCCCCTAGTACCTAGCACAAGACCTGGCCCAGAGCAGGCATCTTTCTATAACATTTGTTAAAAGAGTAAGGGTGAGAATGAAGCACAAAGTTAGGTGTGGAGGCCTTCAGGTGTCTCTGGAATTAGGTAGTTGGGAGATAGTGTCTACTGGCTAGACCAAGCACGGGGCCTGCCAAACCCTATAAGGAAGGAGATCTTCTTGCCCACCACCTCCATGGAGGGAGCAGTGGTGGCAGCTGTGTTATGTACCACATGATGCACTCTGGGCCAGAGTTGATTGGACAAGGGGTGGGCACCTGACCTTAGGTAGCCAATCTGAGGCTTGTCAGGGACATATGAGGTTTCCTAGTGCAAAGTGCTCTGCCCAAAGAGGGGTGGTGGAGAGGATCCAACCCAAGCACCATTCTCTCTCTCAGGAATTTGAACTGAGAAGCTCCAGGAGAGAATCAGCCAGATGGTGGCAAGAGGAGAAAAAGACAACAAGGGAGTGAAAAAATATATACTGTAGGTATATATATATATATATATATATATATTTTTTTTTTGGCGGTACGTGGGTCTCTCACTGTTGTGGCCTCTCCCATTGCGGAGCACAGGCTCCAGACGCGCAGGCTCAGGGCCGTGGCTCACGGGCCCAGCCGCTCTGCGGCATGTGGGATCTTCCCGGACCGGGGCACGAACCCACATCCCCTGCATCGGCAGGCGGACTCTCAACCACTGCGCCACCAGGGAAGCCTGGTAGGTATATTTTTTTAATGAACTATTTGAGAGTAAGTTGCAGACATCCTGGCCCTTCTTCACCCCTAAATATCTAGCATATTTTTCCTAAGAACAGGAGATTCTCTTATATAACCACATATACCTACCAAATTCAGGAAATTTAACATTGATACAGTATATTATCTAATACACTACCTATTTTTAAATTTTGCTAATTGGCCCAATAATGTCCTTTAAGGACCCAGTCCAAATTGCATTTACTTAGCATGTCTGTAGTCAGCCTTGGAATCAGCCCTTCCTCCTTCAATCTCAAGACCTCACCAAGCCCAGAAATAAACCCACACACCTACAGTCAATTAATCTTTTTTTTTATATAAAGTATAGTTTACTTACAGTACTATATTAGTCTCAGGTGTACAACATAGTGATCTTATATATATATATATATATATATATATATATATATATATTTTTTTTTTACATCTTTACAGGAGTATAATTGCTTCACAATGGTGTGTTAGCCTCTGCTCTATAACAAAGTGAATCAGTCATACATATACATATGCTCCCACATCTCTTCCCTCTTGCGTCTCCCTCCCTCCCTCCCACCCTCCCCCAGTCAATTAATCTTTGACAAAGGAGGCAAGAATATAAAATGGGAAAAGGTCTCTTCAGCAAGTGGTGCTGTGAAAGTTGGACAGCCCGCATGTAAATCAATAAAGTTAGAACACACCCTCACACCATGTACACACAAAAAACCTCAAAATGGCCTAAGATTTAAACGTTAGACATGACACTATAAACCTCCTAGAAGAGAACATAGACAAAACATTCTCTGACATAAACCATACCAGTGTTTTCTTAGGTCAGTCTCCCAAAGCAGTAGAAATAAAAATAAACAAATGGGACCTAATTAAACTTAAAAGCTTTTGCATAGCAAAGGAAACCATTAAAAAAACGAAAAGAGGGATTTCCCTGGTGGTGCAGTGGTTAAGATCCACCTGCCAATGCAGGGGACATGGGTTTGAGCCCTGGTCAGGGAAGATCTCACATGCCGTGGAACAACTAAGCCCGTGCGCCACAACTACTGAGCCTGCACTCTAGAGCCGGTGAGCCACAACTACTGAAGCCCGCGCGCCTAGAGCCCGTGCTGTGCAACAAGAGAAGCCACTGCAGTGAGAGACCCGTGCGCTGCAACAAGAGTACCCCTGCTCGCTGCAACTAGAGAAAGCCTGTGCGCAGCAATGAAGACCCAACGCAGCCAAAAATTAATTAATTTTTAAAAACACAACAAACAAAAAAAACCCCCGAAAAGATAGGGACTTCTGTGGTGGTCCAGTGGTTAAGACTCCGTGCTTCCACTGCAGGGGACGCGGGTTCAATCCCTGGTCAGAGAACCAAGATCCTGCATGCTGCTGGGTGGGGATGGGGGGACCAAAAAGACAACCTATGGACTGGGAGAAGGTATTTGCAAATGATGTGACCGACAAGGGCTTAATCTCCAAAATATACAAACAGCTCATACAACTCAACAACAAAAAAAACCCTATCCAAAAATGGGCAGAAGACCTAAACAGACATTTACCAAAGAAGACATACAGATGGCCAATAGGCACGTGAAAAGATGCTCAACGTCACTAATTATTTGAGAAATGCAAATCAAAACTACAGTGAGGTACCATCTCACACCGATCAGTATGGCCATTACTAAAATGTCTAGGGGCTTCCCTGGTGGCGCAGTGGTTAAGAATCTGCCAATGCAGGGGACACGAGTTCAAGCCCTGGTCTGGGAAGATCCCACATGCCTCAGAGCAACTAAGCCCGTGCGCCTAGAGCCCGTGCTCTGCAACACGAGAAGCCACTGCAACGAGAAACCTGCGCACCGCAATGAAACGTAGCCCCCACTCACTGCAACTAGAGAAAGCCTGTGTGCAGCAACAAAGACCCACCACAGCCAAAGATTAAAAAAAAAAAAAAAAGTCTACAAGTAACATGCTGGAGAGGGTGTGGAGAAAAGGGAACCCTCCTACACTGCTTGTGGCAATGTCAGTTGGTGCAGCCACTATGGAAAAGAGTATGGAGGTTACTCAGAAAATAAAAATAGAATTACCATATGATCCAGCAGTCCCACTCCTGGGCATATACCCGGACAAAACTATAATTCAAAAAGATACATGCACCCCTATGTTCACAGCAGCACTATTTATAATAGGCAAAACATGGAAACATCCTAAATGTCCACTGACAGATGAATGGATAAAGAAGATGTGGTACATACATACAATGGAATATTACTCAGCCATAAAAAAAATGAAATAGTGCCATTTGCAGCAACATGGATGCAACTAGAGATGATCATACCAAGTGAAGGAAGTCAGAAAGAGAAAGACAAATACCACATGATATCACTTATATGTGGGATCTAAAATATGACACAAATGAACTTATGTATGAAACAGAAATAGACACACAGACATAGAGATCAGACTTGGGGTTGCCAAGGGGAAGGGAGGGAGGGAGAGGAATGGACTAGGAGTTTGGGGTTGGTAGATGCAAACTATTACATTTAGAATGGATAAGAACAAGGTCCTACTGTATAGCATGGGGAACCATATCCAATCTCCTGGGATAAACCACAATGGAAAATATAAAAAATATAAAAATTAAAAATATTTTTAAAATGCATGTGTATGTGTGTATAACTGAGTCACTTTGCTGCACAGCAGAGATGGGCATAACATGGTAAATCAACTACACTTAAAAAAAAAAGACCTCAGCCTACTTCAGTCTGTTATGTCATTGATATTTCAGGTCATTTATCTTGTAGAATGTCCTTCAGTTTGGGTTTGTCTGAATGTGTTTTCATGACTGAATTCAGGTTATGTATTCTTGGCAGGAATTCTATGTAAGTGATGTTCTCACCTCCTCAGTGTTTCACATCAGGGGCATTTGATGGCACTTTGTCCCATTATTGGTGATGTTTTTGATCATCTGGTTGAGGTGATGTCAGCCAGATCTCTCCACTTCAAAGGTACCATTTCCCTCTTGTAATTAATAAATAATCTGTGGGAGATACTTTGAGACTGCGTGGGTATCCTGTTCCCCCACAAACATTAACTCAGGGGTTGCAGCTTCCATTGATGATTCCTATCTGAGTCATATTACTTTGGTGGCTGCAAAATGGTGATTTTCTAACTAACATTCCATTTAAATACTTGGCAATATATTGTAAACAAGATCTTTCCTCCCACTCATTTATGTATATCAGTATAGACTTATGGGATCCTTTTAGATTCAGTGTCTTATAATCCATTACTACTACTATTCATTTTGTTCAAAATTTTCCAGATTTGGCTAGTAGGAAACCCCCTCATGCTGTCTCCTGTGTTTTTTCAACATGCATGTCCCCATAATTATTTTATTTTTTACATCTTTACTGGAGTATAATTGCTTTACAATGGTGTGTTAGTTTCTGCTTTATAACAAAGTGAATCAGTTATACATATACATATGTTCCCATATCTCTTCCCTCTTGCGTCTCCCTCCCTCCCATAATTTTTTTGAGCACTTTTCTACCTCTTGGCACAAGAGGTTCCAGGCTCTCCTTGTATCTTCCTTGCCCTAGTCTTGGAATCAGCCATTTCTCTGAGGAGTCCTGGTTCTTTGTAGCAGAGAATAGTATTTAGAAACCGAAATCTGGGCACTGATGTGCTCACTGTTCCTAGGGTATCATTACTTCTAGGCCCCTTTACCTATCTATCTATCTACCCATCGATCTACCATCATTCTATCTCTTTATCATCTATCTATATATAGATATAAACCCAACACCACAGTGTTCTTGCTTGCTCTCCCCCATTCCGTATTTGCATCTTTATTCTCTTACAGTGAGATCCCTGGTTTCTAACAACATCAAGGTATTCACTCATTTTCTCAATTCTATAATAGACACAAAATAGTTTCAAAATTGCTACATCCATACACTACCAACAACAAATTTACTAAGGTGAAGATGTCCTTGCAAATCTGTCTTTAGCACAGATCCCACTGAGGGTATCTCATCAAATAACTGTGTTCTGGATGTTGCCTCTTAAGGCCCAGGGTAAAGCCACACTCCTGAGGGTAAGGGGTAGGCATGCCCAGGGTCAGTCACTAGGAAGAAGGGCCACATTGGTGGGATCCAGGGATGTGAAAGGCAGGCCTTAAGCACATGGGGGATGGAAACCCTATTTCTCTTAGCCCTGCTCACTAGGCCTGACCTTCAAGGCATGCCATTGCCTGGGTACCTGTGAGTTGGGGAAAGATGGTGCTCCCATATGGATACAGAAGGGGCTGGGAGGGGTGGAGCCCGAGGGCTCAGGCCATTTTATGGCTAGATCATCCAGCTGCATGTTCGCTCAGGCTTGATTTCCCTTTCTTTGTCCCAAGCCACAGAAAGCCTTAGGTTAGCCTCTTTGGTTCCATGATCGTTGAGTACACACACAGGCTGGAGTGCTACAGGGCTCTCTGCAGTGGTGGCAGTGGGTATTTGTGAGAGACACCCCAGGGAAAGGTGATCCCCAGGAACCATAGTCAGAGTTGCCAGGGCTAGAGATTTCCCCTCCACTGCTACTGACCCAGGAGCTGAGCTGGATTCTAAGAGTGGTGGGGGTTTCCTGATGTCCTTTCATTGTGTAATTGAGGAGACTGAGAAAGGACTTGGTCCCAAGGTCAACAGTGACTTAGTGGCGTAACTTGGTTTTCTCCAATGTCTGACAACTAAGCAGACCTCAGAACGCAGTGGCACAGGCCCATTACGGCCATGCGTGAACAGCAAATCCATTAATGATGACAGTGTCTATTGTTCTACAATGAAAGGCAGTCATTTATGATGAACTCTTAGATTCTCTTTGTAGAGAGGACTGATTCTGTCATACCCCATTGTTCAGTGTAATGCAAACTCTGTTCATGGGAAGCTAACAATGATTGCCTGGCTTATATACCTCCAGTGACAGAGTCCCCTCCCTCCCACTCTCGGTGAGATGGTTGCAGTTTTTCTTTTATTGAACCAGAACCTTCTCCTCTTATACGTCCAGCATTGATCCTCGTCTTTCCTCCGGGGCTCCTCAGAATGGTATCAAATTCTCTCCTTAAGTCTGCACACTCTTCCTCATGAGGGGAAGATCTGCAGTGAAGGTACATATCACCTCCCCCCACAAGTCGACCTGGTCCTCCTGAACTGCTCGAGTTTACTATTGATCTGAAAACCTGAAATTGAGCTCAACACTTCAGGTGGTACTAAGCACCCTTGCTTCAGATCTCCTTGCCTTTCTAAATAACTACCTTTCATTGGTGATTCATATGTTCCTTATGGTTGATTAAGACCCCATAGGTAGTTTTCGTGGAACTGCTGCTAGCTCTGTCTTCTCACTTCTGCAGCTGACATTCCAGCCTGGTTACCTTTTACCTCATTCGTAGCCCTCTCCTCCTCATAACCTCCATCCTGGTCTGCTCTGACTTCTTCGAATCCTGAAATCCCAATTCTTATATCTGGTCTTTCAGTACCCCATTTATCTCGTTAAGCTTAAGCACAGCCTTGCCTGCAGAGGTGGAAGGGCAGCAAAAAAACAAGGGCCTGCCCAGAGTTCAGAGAAGTCATGATCCCAAGGGTGAGCAGAGATGCTTCTACTCCATCTCCCAGTACATAGGCACCGATCCGGAAACAAGCCATAAAAACCTCCCAGTCATCAACGTCACTTTCACACAGCCCCAGGGCTGTGAACACTGGACACAGAGTGTCAGTGATTCAGGTGGTTTTATGAGTGATGAAGTTTATGTACTCATGAGGCTGGGGGATGGGGAGTCTGAATAAAGTCAAATGAGTCCTGCATTGAATCTCAAAGCAAACTGTAAGAGCCATGCCTTTTCTTGTATGATCCATTGTGCCTGGGACTGGAGTTCAGAGTGCTCTGAGCAGTCACACCCATGGGGAGAGATGCCTGACCAGGCAATGGGAAAGGGCAGGAAACCTGAGCCCTTACTTGGCGTCGTTGTCGTGCACCAGAGCACCACTAGAGGGCACCAAACAACCGTGCGGAGGGTCCACCCGGCAGCCATGGATCACCCTCTGCTGGGGACACAGAGCTGCTTCTGTGGCTCGGTGGGGCTGCAAGTGTCGAAGCCGTCAGCAGCATCCTGTGCTACTCTAGAAGGCACTCACTGGCCTTAAATGAGGCACTTTGGAGGACCACCACCCCGCCCCCCACCCAGGGCAGCAGGTGAAGCAGAGTAGGGGGGAGGTGTGGGGAGCTGCTGGGGAAGGAGGGGCCAGAGGGCCCAGGCTGTACCTGGCCATCGCACTCCCCCTGTTCCTAGTGTGGGCTGGCCACACAGCCCGGCGCCAGTGAGCACAGGGCACTGACCCCTGCAGATGCCATGCCGGGATCTGACAGGGCCTGAGCCAGGATTTTAGGCCCAGTTCTCTGTGCAGTTGTGGACTACAGCATTTCCACTGGCCTAAGAATGTTTCCCTTGCCCTGGATAACTGGCTTACAAGAACTTTCAGCTTGCTTTTTTCTCTTCTTTATTTTCCTTCCTTATTTGTTGCTCACTTGGGCAATTACCTAAGTAATCATTCACTCATTCATTCCATAACTATCAAGCACTACCGTCTGCCAGGTACTGTTCTGGGCATGGGGAAGGCAGCAATAACCAGGGCTGACAAGAGCCCTGTCCTCATGGGTCTTCCATCCTAGTAAGATCAGGACGGCTCCATGAGAGATGACCTCAGAGGGGAAATGGGCTGGCCTCAGCAAATAACAGCCACCCTAAGAACACCAAGAGCTGCCTTGTCATGAGTGACAATAATGTGCTAGTTGCAAAGCTGTGAGCTCTACACACGTTATCTTGTTGAAGCCTCATAAGAATCTAACAAGGTTGGACTTCCCTGGCGGCACAGTGGTTAAGAATCCACCTGCCAGTGCAGGTGACACGGGTTCAAGCCCTGGTCCAGGAAGATCCCACATGCCGCGGAGCAAGTAAGCCCATGCGCCACAACTACTGAGCCTGCGCGCTACAGCCTGAGAGCCACAACTACTGAGCCCACGTGTTGCAACTACTGAAGCCTGCGTACCTAGAGCCCATGCTTCACAACTAGAGAAGCCACCACAATGGGAAGCCTGCGCACTGCAACGAAGAGTAGCCCCCGCTTGCCGCAACTAGAGAAAGCCTGCATGCAGCAACGAAGACCCAATGCAGCCAAAAATGAGAGAAACAAAAGAATCTATCAAGGTGTTAACCTCATTTTACAGATGAGGAAACTAAGGCACAGAGAAGTTAAGTAACTTGCCCTAAATCTCCAGCTAGTGTCAGAGCTGAGATTCGTTTGATTCCCAAACCAATGTTCATTCCTTCCTCACCACATGCATCCCCCAACTGCCCTGCTTCATATTCCAAGGAGACAGTGGGTATAATACCTGCTCTGTAAATTGTGAGGTGCTGCTCATGGGAGGAATGACTTAATTGCTAAACAGTCAATAGAGGCCTCCCTGAAGCCCCCGGAGCTCTGCAAAGGCTATGCTTTGGTGCTGCATGAAATCAAGCTGTCTGCAATGGCCGGAGGCTGCAAGTACTCACACCTGACTCCTGGTCTAGCTGCTGCTCAGCAGGAGGCAGGCAGACGCTGCCCGGGAAAGCCTCCCCCATCTGTGCAGCGAAAGGGGAGCAGCTGGCCCGAGAGTCCCTCCGCATGATGCAACTATTCACGGTGTAGGTCAGTGGCCCCTACAAACATCTGGCTTTGTCAAGCTGCACAAATGGACCAGCAAGGGTCTGGGCATGGCTTGAAACATTGAGGCCTGAAAGGTCAAAGGGCTGGGTCCTGTTATAGACTTACTGGGTGACCTTGGGCAAGTCCTCGCCCTTTTGTTGACTTCAGTTTCCCATCTGCAAATGAGCCTATGAGTTAATTTACAGTATAGTTAATGTAAGCCTGAATAACTGAGGGATGACTATATTTGTCTTACATTTCACGACTGTATTTGACCTGCATTCAGTCATTCAGAATCGACTTGATCAGTATTTCTCATGTGCCTGCTGTGTGCCGTGCACTGTGCTTGATGATGGGGTCCGGGTGTATAAGACCCGTAGGATGCTTGTCTTCCTGGAGCGTGCATTCCAGTGGAGGGCACAGGAGGTTGACAAACCATACGGCACAGCTACGAGTAGAGGGGGTGATAAGTGTTCCTAAAGAGAACAACAAGGCACTCTGAGGGCTACTAGCCAGAGGACCTACTTCAGACCAGGTAGTCTGGGAAGGCTCTTCTGAAGTGGAGACATTAATCTGGGACCTGAACGGTGGGAAGACGAGCCATGTGAAAACCTCGGGGGAGAGCATTCCTAGGAGAGGGAACAGCAACCAGGCAGGACCTGAAATGGCAAAGACTTCGGCATATTTTAGGAACCAAAAGGAGGCCAGTGTGGCTGGAGTGCAATAAGTGAGGGGGCCAGCGCTGCTCCTCACTCCATAATCTGCACACAAACCACCTGGGGGGCTTGTTAAAATGCAGATGGGTCAGTAGGTCTGGGTGGGCCCCGGGATGCTGTATTTCTAAGCAGCTCCTAGGGGATGCTTGATGCTGCTGGTCCACGGACTGCCCTTTGGACAGCAAGGCCTTAAAGGATCTTAAGCAATAGGGTGACATTTGGTCCTCAGCTTAGCAGATCTCTGGTTAAGAATGCAGACTCCTTGAAAAGGGAACCCTCCTACACTGTTGGTGGGAATGTAAGTTGGTGCAGCCACTGTGGAAAACAGTATGGAGGTTCCTCAGAAAACTAAAAATAGAATTACTATATGATCCAGCAATCCCACTCCTGGGCATATATATATACCTGGATAAAACTATAATTCAAAAAGAAACATGCATCCCTATGTTCATAGCAGCACTATTCAAGTAGCCAAAACATGGAAACAACCTAAATGTCCACCAACAGATGAATGGGTAAAGAAGATGTGGTACATATATACAATGGAATATTACTCAGCCATAAAAAGGAATGAAATGATGCCATTTGCAGCAACACGGATGCAACTAGAGATGATCATACTAAGTGAAGGAAGTCAGAAAGAGAAAGACAGATACCATATGATATTGCTTAGATGTAGAATCTAAAATATGGCAGAAATGAACCTATCTATAAAACAAAAACAGACTCAGACATAGAGAACAGACTGGTGGTTGCCTAGGGGGTGGGGGAGGGATGGAGTGGGAGGTTGGGGTCAGCAGATGTGAGCTTTTATGTATAGGATGGATAAACAGCAAGGTCCTACTGTATAGCACAGAGAACTATATTCAATATCCTATGATAAACCATAATGGAAAAGGATATTAAAAAAAAGAATGTATATATATGTATAACTGACTCACTTTGCTGTAGAGCAGTAATTAACACAATATTGTAAATCAACTATACTTCAATAAATAAAAAAGAATGTAGACTCCTTTTGTCATTTGCATGCCTCTGACACAGAGTGACAGCTAAGCACAAGGACAGACTTGACACAGCGTGTCTGTGTGTTCAGAACCTGAGTGGGGAGGGTGAGGAGTCCGGTGGTGGGCATGAAGGGTGCCACGAGCTTCCCCTGTGATCATGGGGTTCTTGGCTCTGGTCCCTCGGACCTCTTAGGCTGCCACTGCTGTGGGTAGCTCAGGTTCCCAAGCACCACCTGGCTAGTGCTTCTTTGAAGGAGGGGGTGTCTTCCACCTTCTGACCAGCTCCCAGAAGCTGGCTTTCTGCCTCTTTTTTTTTTAAATTTCAAAGCTGATTTTTGAAATATCTGGTAGAATTGGTAGATTTTTCTACTGGGGGTGAGTATATGTGTGTATATAAATGTGAGTTTGAGTGTGTGTGGTACGGAGAGGAGGGAGGATGTCTGACCTTTCTGGGCTGCATTTCAGAGTCTTGAGATGCTTCTCTTTTCCTGGGAAGGCATGTGAGTCAACACTGCCTCTTTTTGGGGGGAAGATGGGGGGTGGTCCCATCAAGGAAACCTGGCAGGGAGAGAAAGGCCCCTGGGTTCAGATCCCAAGTCCATCACTTGCCGGCTGTGTGACTGTGAACACATCTCTAAGCCTTTCCGAGCCAAGATTTCCTCACCTGCAACCTCCCAGGTTTGGCAAGATGATCAGAAGAGGTGACTAGTGAGTTCAGCAGGCTCCTGAGACTGGAAGGCCCACTCCTTATATGTGAACCATCATCGTTATCTCCCAGCGCAGGGAGTCACAGAGCCCTGGAGCTGGGAGGACCTTCCGGATCCCTCCCGGCTGGCTGCTTATCTCCACAGCAGCAGCTCCACATCTCCAGGCAGCCAAGCTCTAAGCTGTCACTTCAGGGTAAGATTTTCTTGTTAGACTGTTTGATTACGAGTTTGGGTGAATTTTTTTCAGAACCCCAAATCGGGAAGGGACCTGTGAGATCACCCACAAGGGTTTCTCTACGGGGGAACTTCCGGCAGCTGTTTTCTTTGGAGGGCGTGTGATTCTCTGTTGTGAGGGACTGTCCTGTTCAGTGCAGGGCACTCAGAACCCCTGGCGCCTGGGCACTAAATGCCAGGAATGCCCTCTAGTCACCGTGTCAGCCAAAATCCCTCTCCCCTGGCTCCCCGCTTCTAAACACTAAGGGGATTATGCTCTAGTCCAGTTCCTCTTTTTACAGACAGAGAAACTGAGGCCCAGAAAAGGACTCACAGCAAATGGGTGACTGATTAGAGACACAGACGCAGGTGTCCTGACCTTGGTCCCATGCCCTGTGCGCTGGACCATGCTGCGGGTTGTCACAGGGGGAGCCAGCCAACCTTTATCGGGACTTACCCTTCCCAGGTGCCAGACGTGGCCAAGTCAGCCCCCTGGAGCTGGCCTGAGAGCCAACCTCTGGCTTTTGGACTTATTCAATCTGCTGGTACTATGCACCCTTGCTCAGGTGTACTGGGGCAGCTTCTAGAACAGCAGGCATGGGGCCCAGAGCCGCTCATCCTGTCCACACTGGCCACGTCCCTCACGGAGTCCCGCTTGGCGGAGGAGAGATGAGGTAGGGGAGGTGGCTGGGACCTGGCTGAGGAGGGCAAGGAGCCCGGGCTCAGCATTAGGATGCCAGTGGGCCAGCACCCCTGCCTGGTCCTGTTCAGAGAGACATCCTGAGTTTGACCTTGGAATCTGGCAGGAAATTCTGTGGCTGTGTAAGGGTCATAGCTGGGGTGACGACTGTTTTGGGGAAGTTAAGGGCTGACAAATGCAATAATAGGCCCTAACATTTCTAGCCCTTTGCAGCTCATAAATGCATTCATATTAGGATCTCTCTTTGATTTTGACCTTAAAAGCCAGGAATTTTATACCCGTGTTACAGTTGAGGAAACTGAGGCTCAGAGAGGACAAGAGATTTGCTTAAGGCGACACAGCAAGTCAGAGGCAAAGCCAAGCCAGACTTCTTTCCTGCAAAGCAGGTGGGGGCATCTCAGCTTCTGTGGCTTGGCTCTGTTCCCCTCCCCATGGAGGTGGGCCTTCAGGGGTGCCCCTGCTCTCTGTGGGCCTATGTCTGAGGCTTCTGGGGGCAAGACTGGAACAGGAAGAGCTCCTGGGTATCTGCCGCTGAACCCGAAGCCAGGAGGTGCTTGCTCATGGGGGCGCTTCCACAAGGCACACTGTGAATGGGTGACGGCACTGCTGCCTCCCAGGCGTCAGCTGTGTGGTCTGCAGTGCCTGCCTGGCACGAGGCGGGGGCATCATGCACTGCTCAGCGAGCCTGACCCGCGCTGAGCAATGACAGACGACCAGGGCCGGAACAGGCACTTCCCCAATGAAACGATGGCCCGGTGACTGGGGGCAGGGAGGCGGCTCCGCACTCCTCAACAGACAGTCACCAGGGAACGGCTGGGCACCAGGGTGGGGAGTCTTCCCTCGGCTCTAGAGCAGAGAGAAACTCGTGCCCCTCGGGTAGTGTGCAGGGCCAAAGGTGTGTTACTTCACCTATACGGTGTTTAACGTTTTTAGACTTCACAGGTAGTAGTAAAACCTCAGGTGATTCCACATGAACACCCAGATTTCTGGCTTCTTTTGGAAATGAGACATTCGGCAGCACAGGGCCTGTCTGTGTGCGTCACTGCTCGTGAGCCGGGCGTGTCTGCCACCCTCCCTCATCTGGGCCGCCTGGCCAGCACAGCTCCAGTCCTTGTTCCAGAGTCAAGCGAATGCTTGGAAGGCGTTTTAATTCTAAGGATGTTTCTGAAGTCAGTGTGACAACTGTTCTTCAGTTGGTAAAAGAATTGGAGAGAGAGAGGTGATTGAAAGCAGTTGATGTAGGTGAGGACAGCTGTACTTCAGTGTTGGAGAAATCACTGCTGTCTTAGCAGCTGACAAGAATTTCCCTCGGGGGAGCTGCGAGTTTTGTGCAAAGTGCCAGCTCTGGGAAGGTGAGTGCCATGGGCACCAAGTGTTCAGAGGAGGCCAAATCCACCCCGGGAGCCAAGACAGATTTGGTTGCTTCTGAGAGGGGAGTAAGGAGGAGGGAAGCTGGCTGGGCCACATGTTCCTTCCCCGCAGACTTCTGCACCTTCAGGAAGTTCTCCTAAAATTCAGGACATGTTTGATGGGTGAGAGGGAAACGCTGGTGAACCTGGCAAAGGGCCTGAGACTTGCCCTGAGGTGCTGTGGGTAGAAGAGAGACTGCATTTGTGAGCCAGGAGCTGGACTGTGCCTCAATCTCTAGCAGGCTCGCGATGTCCTCAGACCTCCCCACCTTGGGGGCTGAGGCAGTTCTTCCCGAATCTCAAGGCCCACAAGGGCCCAGCCAACACGGGAATATGTAGAAATGTGGGTTAACTATTCCTGTGATCACCTGATTTTTGTAGAAGCAGCGTTACTGAGTAGAAAGGTCTGTGGGCCAACCACGGGCAGGCAAGCCCCTTCCCTCTGAGTGCCAACGTCTGGCGACTCTGCGGTGGCAACCCCAGACGGGAAGCACACACCCTGGCTCAGCTGCCTGGGGTCTGGCTTGCACCTGCGCTCGGCAGGACCAGGAGGCCTGGAGCCCTCATGCTCCGCCTGGCGGGGCCGACCATGTTTCCCGGGGTGCGCGTGAGAGCCACTTGTGCCTGCACGGCCTCTACCCTGAGAGCAGAACCGCGCTTTCTTCTTGTGGTCCTGGGACCTGCCTGACCCCCCATAGCTGGGTGTCTGGGCCTCGGCCAGGGGTGGGGGATGGGGGGCAGGGGTGAGTAGAACAATGAAAGGAGAGCAGACAGACGAGAACAGAAGAGAAGGGAAACCTGTGTTCCTCAGATGCCAACACGGTACAGTAAGACTGAGATGCCATAAACTAAGCCCTGAGAACAAACAAAAACAAGAGGGCTTAATGAGGCAACAGTCACTCCGTCTGTCCTTCGCACCAACTGATAAATGATGAGGGCAGAAGCCCCGCACTTCCTGATCGCTCCTCTGCTGCGAGGTACTCCACCTCCCCCACCCCTGCCCTGCCCCAGCCTGGCCCAAAGCTCCGCACCGCTTTCTGCTTCTCAAGCCATTTGGCCCCTTTCTCTGGCCCTTCAGTGGAGTTCTCTGAAGAGGGTGCCTGTACCCCGTCTACGTTCTCTACCTCCCACCACTCACCTCCAAACCACTGCAGTGCTCCCCGTGGGCTCTGAGACCTCCTAGAGCCACGGGCACAGGGCCCTGTTTAGTCCTCTGCTCCCGATGCCACCTGACTCTCACTTCCAGGCCCTGTCCTCTCCCGGTTCTTTGGGTCTTTGCCCTCCTCCACTGTGCCCTCTCAGCTCCCTGCACTCACGCCCTCTGCCTGCTGATCGGGGCCCCAGCCCCTCCTACTTAACCTTTCCCAGTCTGAACGCATCACTTTCTCACTTAGACCTTCCGTTCCCCCCTGGGTTTGCTAGCTCAGAGAGCTGCCCCACATCCACCCAGGTCAGACTGGACCCTGGGCCGCCTCCCAGGACCTCCTTACCTGTCCTGTGCCCTTTGCCCTCCCCCCAGCTCCTCCTCCAGAGTGATCTTCCACACAAAGCTAATCCCACGTTCAGAGAGCTTCAACGGCTCCTCAAATCGCAGGAAAGTCACCCGGACCCACGAACCCGGCATCGTGACCCTCTGCGATCAGCCCTGGCATATCTGTCCAGCCCTGACTCCTGTCACCTCATCCATAGCCCAGTCCCATAATCTCCCTCCTGGTCCTTTTCTGAGCCATTTCCTTGTCCTGGGATGCCCTCCCTTCACCCCATTCCTCCATCTTTGAAATCTTCCTAGGCCCTCTCACCCCAAGTCTGCCCATCCAAGGCCCTCTGTGCTTCCTGCCTCTCTCTTTGGGGAGGGGTGTGGCCTCGAAGTAGAGATAACTGTGTTGGACTTCCTCTCCTCTACCTGCTGTGCCATCCCCTCCACCACTTGCACTTCCTCTGTCCCCCGACGTGTGCTGACTGCTCACTGCGTGCCAGATTCTGGGCTAAGCGTGTCATAAACACTGTCCCACTTCCTCTAAACTGTCGCCACAGGAGTGAGCCCTAGTACAACCTCCATTTTAGGGGATGCTGGATAAGGCTCAGAGAGACCGAATCACGGGCTCAAGGTTACACAGGCATTCAGCGACTTGAACCCAGGTCTGCCTAGCTTCCCAAACCTTTGCTTTAGACACAAATCCAGAGTTACCCAAAAGGGTGCCTGGTCACTGGTGTGCCACGAATGGATTACAAAGCCCCAGGACGGTGCTCTCCTCTGTCTCGGGGCACAGGGGTGGGGCCAGTCACCTCCAGCCACAAGCAGCCTCTGTGGTCACCCTAGTCCTATGAGAATATTGCTTCCTACGTGCACCACGATGTGGAAAAGGATGGGAAGCCCGACCTTAAGCTAGACTTGGTCCTGGCCCTGAGCTGGCCCAAGGCAGCTCGCTTACCCCATACTTTCAGCCTGGCCTGGGAATGCCTGCTGAAGCCCGCCCCCCAACATCCTGCAGCAACCCCCAAGCCAAAAGGCCTCCTTGTGTGGGTAATTCTCCCTGGCCTGGGGTGAGATCTGTGGCCTCCAGAAGTGAATGGAGCTCCCAGGGCCCTGCTCAAGCTGCCCAGCTCAGTCCTTGGCCAGGCTGGCCTCTCTCCTGCCCAGCCTTTGGACCTAAGGCAGCTGAGCTGGCCCTGCTCAGCCCTGGCCTGGCCATGCCCATACCTGTCTCTTATCACCCTTTCACGGGGGTCTGCTGCTAACTCAGGGCACAACCTGGCTGGTGGTTCACGGAGACTCCCTGCTGTCAAGTCCAAGGCCAGCTTGGTGTGAACGGGAGGTAACAGAACTAGGGTGCAAAGATGCTCTAAATCAGGAAGCTGGAGCATTGGGAACCTGGAGAGCGCTACTATACTCCACCGCTGCTGTGCACGACTCTCGAGTTTATGCTTTCCAGTGTCACCAGATCTGCCTAACGCTAGAAGTTTAGCCTCACTGCTATTTTGCATAGAACCCTGAGCCCAGGAATAGACCGTAACTCACCCAGGGCCACACAGCAAGAAATCCAAGGACCTGGCACTTGAGCCCAGGGATCATGACTCCCAGCCCAGGGTCCTCCGTTGTTTGTGCTCCTCCCTGGAACTCTGGATAATTCTGGGAGTCCCAGCTCACCAAAGAAAGGAAGGTGGCTACCTGGACGAGGCTCCAGCGTTCCCTCTCCTGTTCCCTCCTGCATCTCAGATTTTACGGTTTGCCGGCAGCTAAAGGCAGCAAGCAGGGCGACTCCACAGTGCCCTGGTGTAATGGACAGCCACCTTCCTTGCCTCTGGGTGAGGGTCTGGCCCAGGTCTGTCACATGTTCACTCTGAGCCCCAGGTTCTCTTCTGAGAAGTGCTAGAGTCACCTGCTTTGTGGGTTGTTCTGAGCGTCGAGCCAGAGCACGGTAAGCCATGGGACTACAAAGCCGAGACACGCGCGCCCCTGGTAACGCATGCGGGAACAATGCATCCATTTCATTTGCCTGTTGCCATTCAAGGAAGCAAGTGTATTGGGAACCCCAAAAGCACAGTGTTGCGAAGACTGTTCCAAAATAGGGTGTTGTAACTGGTGCTGCTGCCACTGCTGCCCGTGCGTTGGAATCCCCGGGCCGCAACGGGCTGGGAGAGCGTGCATGACCCTTCTTTACTCTACAGAGGCTCCTTTTCTGGGTCAGTTTCCTCTTCCTCTGCACCAATGATGGAGTTTCCAAGGTGAACATGATGCTCCAATTCATCATAAGTATAAAGCTGTTCTCAACTCATCTCACACACACCCATTAGCAACAAACAGAAGTCTTTTTAGGCCACATTATTCTAGTTTGTAGAATCATGCAATCTCTGGGCTTGAGGAGACTCAAGCATCTTCTTTCACTTCCCTTCCTTAGTGTGCAGTCCCTGCCAAAAGCTTGTCCAGCCTTTCTTTGCACACCTCTGGTGATGAGACACTCACTACCCTCTACGGAAGCCCAGTGAAGTTTTGCTTAGGTCAGACTGAAAGGTGCATGATCTTCCCCTTCCTATGCTGAAATCTGTGTCACCAGAACTGCCCCCACTGGTCTTGGCTCTGCCTTCTGGGGCCCTGCAGGTTGTGACTCCTCTCTTGGATCCAGGACAGACCCTCTGAAGTACAGTGACAGCGACTGTGTCCCTCTGAGCCTTCTCTTTGCCGGGTTGACATAAACCCTTCCTGTATGGCACAGTTTTTTATTCTTTGCCCATCCTGGACACCCTTCATCTTGTCACTACCTCCATAAGGGCTATGGCCCAGATGAGAACACAGGTCTCCAAGAGGATCTGAGAGGGTGAGACTGTTTCCCCTCCCCACACCTAGGGCCCTACTCGCCTAGGGCTGTCCTCTGAGCTAGCATTGGTTATGTTGCAGCCAAACTACACCATGAAGCTTGGCAGTCCGTATTGTCAATGTCCACATTTAGGGAACAACAGCTGGGGGGGAGGGAATAGCCCTCCCCCACCACACACACACACATCTAGTGTTCCCTAGGGATCTGTGGAACCATAGATCACGCGAAGCGGGACCCCTGAGAGTTTTCTCAGCTGTCCAGAAGAAATGCACTGGTGGCCTCCTTGTCATCCCTCATGGCACTTTAGGGTCACCTTTTCCATGCAGGATGTGCTGCCCAGTGTGCGATTCCAAAAATAGGCTACCAAAGGCTACTTGTAAGTTACTTTACTGATCTCACTGAAAAATAATTTAAAAGACCCAAATGAAAGGAGGAGTGGGCAATCCAGAGGTGAGATGGGCTTGGGGGAATGTATCAATAGATGTAAGGAGGGTCGAAGTTCTACATTTTTCCTATGAACCAAAGAGTGTGATGTGGCTTTGGCACAGCATAAAGTAAGCAATAATCCCTTCTAACTTTAACTTAGCGTTTTTCATATATATAATCACATGTGCCCCTCTAACACTCCAATGTAACGTAGGATAGGAAGTATTAGCTCTATTTTACAGATGAGGAAACTGAGGCTCAGAGAGGGTAAGTGGACTGACCAAAGGGAATGAAGGACTGGCAGAGGCTACAGCTCCCTGGACATTCCATCTGCTGGCCCACAGTTCTCAGCCCCTGTACATTAGTGGGAGTCACATGACTAATTCTGGCTGGTGGGCAGCAGAAGTGACATTTGACCCTTGTGGGCTGAAGCACAGAAGAGCTGTTTGCAAGATCTGTGGGCTGCCCTGTGTTGAGGCCCAGATAATGGAGATGCCTCATGGGAGACGGTTGCCCTGGAGACCACCTGGACTCACAGGTGTACCTCGTATGAGTGAGAAGTAGAGCTTTGCTGCATTCAGCTGCTAAGATTTAGGGGTTCTTTATTACCACAGCCTCGCCCAGCCTATCCTGATGTATATAAAAGGGAAGTTATTTGTTTTTATGTTATCATGTGTCAGACACTGTGCTAAAGGACTTTGCACATATCCCCTCATGCAGTCCTTGAAACTGTCTTGTGAGAAAAAGATTATTCTTCCTCTTTACTGTATGGGAAAACAGAGACACAGAGAAGAGCAAAGTCACTTGCCCAGCATCACACAGCCACTAAGGTGTGGGCTTAGAACCTGAATTTGGGTCTCCCTGATTGGAAAACCTCGATGAACTCTGGTGACTTGCAGAAACAGATGACTATTGTATTCCTACACCCTGATGGACTAAATGCTTTCTTTGAAGATGGAAGATTGCACAGATTGCTTTTCTCATTCAGATTTTATGCCTGAGTAAAAGCCTTGTGCTGTGATTTATTATAGCAACACTGATTTTCCAATTTTAAGACAACAATGCAGCTTGAAATAAAATGGAAAGAAAACACTGAAACATTTGAAAACTTTTCTTTACATCCTTATTACGTCTTGCTTGAACTATTCAGGGCCTGCCTCATTTTCCCCTCCTTCCTCCAGTCTCCCCACCATTCTGATTGACTGTCAGAGTCACCTTTGTAAAACCAAGTCTAAGCGTGTTCCCTCTGGCTCAAAACCCACGAAAGGGCTTCTCATCCCCTCCATCAGCACTTCCTAAATTATATTCCTCCTATATGTAATGTAAATACGCTACATCCTACAAATGAAAAAAGAGTTTCATGGGCAAAGAAGTATTGGAAATGCTTATTAAAAATATTATTAAAAGTTAAAATTAAAAATTTTTAGTTAACAATTGTAAACTGTAGGACTTTGCAAAGATTTTAACATGCTAAAGCCCATTGTACGTTTCCAAGAGGCAGATTCATTGTTTCTGGCATTTCTTAAACTTTTGGACCATGAAATCTCCCCATTCCCTTTTATCTTGGGATACCTAATGGGATTAGTATTCCATGCCGTATACGGGAATATGTTGGCTTTTAGGATAAAGTCTGGACTTTGCAGCTAACATTCAGGGCCTCCCAGGATCTGCTCCCGGGTCACCTTCCAGTCTCATCTCACAAACCCCTGCCTCCCTCTACCCCAGGGTTCAACTCCTCTCGCTCCTCCTCCTGGACATCTCACTATGTGTCACTCAGTGCTAGCTCGTGGGGATCTCCGAGCTGTGACCTGGAGAGGAAACAAGCATTGAGGAACAAAGTCAGAAACTTAACACAACACAGACTCTGTTTGGGAGAATGTTAAAAACACTTGATTAGTGACGTGGCTGAGATGAAAATGGGAATGATGACTGTGCGACTAATTGAAAGCCATGTGTTTACTGAGGCTCAAAGAATCCCTTTTAGAAGTGGGAACTGGGCCCACATATGCCAATGAACAAGGCAAAATGGGTGCATGCTGGAAACAAAAAGCACCAAGATATGCTGGGCAGAACCAAAGATATTAATGTAATTAATAAAGTAATTAACATGTACAGGAATGCAAAAGCTGCCAGGAGGCTGATAAGACAGGGTTATTAAAAAAGAATGAGCAGTGTAGCGGGGAAGTGAAATTAAGTTTTGCATTTCTTTTTTATCACAGACCCCCAAAATACTCTATGAGTAATAAATAGGCCTTGATTTACTGCAAAAATACCAATGAGGCTGGGGACAGAATTTGCTGTTGACCCTCTCCCTGGCAAAATAAACCAATCAATCAATCACTCAGTCAGCCAGTCACTGAGAATATGGGGGGACCTGCATCCAGTGAGGTAGTTGAGGGCAAGGTGGTTAAAGATCTCAGACCAGAGGTCAGACTGCCTGAGCTCTAGTCCTAATTCTGCCACTTAGAAATGCTGAAACCTGGCTGTGGCTATTTAGCCTCACTCTTACCATCTGTAAAATGGGTCTAAACACAGTACCTCCTCATAGGAGTGAGGATTAAATATACTGATATGAATAAAGCCCCTTGACCAGTGCCTGGCCCCAGTGAATGGCTCAGACAGGGTCAGCTGTTACTATTATCATCCCCGCAGCTACCACCCTGCAGCAATCCACCCAAGGAAAAGTTCCAAGTTAACACAGATTCAGAAAATGTTTGAAAGGATTCGTTAAGAAAACTCATGTCCCCTTCCTCTCATTTCTCCTCTGTCTGGTTCCCAGAGCATTCAGGAGAAGGGCAGGAAGGTAGAAACAGACACATGAGGACTGGTTTAAACTGGTAGGTTATCCCAGTCACTTCTCTGGCTTTGGGACTTTGGGTAAGTCTACCCTCGATTTCTCCATCAGGGAAATGAGGGGTCTGTTCAGGTGATTTCTTAAGTCATTTCAAGCTTTGAAATTCTATGAGTCAACATTAGTCATACAAGCAAGCATCGATTACCAAGAGCAAAAATGACCCTCCTTGGAGGCTCCTTCTCCTGCTCCTCCTCCGCTGTCTTCCAGCTCTTCTCCTGGCACCGGGGTCCTCCTGGGCCCTCAGGCTAGGAGCTGCAGAGTCATCGGGCTACTACACCTCCCTCATCAACACGTCCACCTGCCCTGAGCCCTCTGCCCATCTCAGCATCAGGACACCTCCGCCCCAGCCCTTGGGGTTTAGGCTTTCAGGCCCTCACTACATCACTTCCCCAGCCTGTCCCTCCCTCAGAGGTCTGCCTCTCCCACCCCTTTTCTCCTTTTCTCCGATTTTTATGAAAAGCTAAATAGTACAGGGAATACTCGTGTACTCTCTTCCAGGAATCAAAAATTGCTAACATTTTGCCATATCTGCTCTCTCTCTCCACACACACACTCTCCTCCACTAAACTATCTGAAGGTAAATTTCAGACTCCATGCACATAACCACAATTTTATCATATACCTAAGAAAAGTAACAACCCCGTAATGTCATCTGAGAGCCAGAGTGAACTTTTATGAAGGGTTCCTCATGCTGCTCTACTGCTGAAATTCCTTTAACGGCTCCCCATGGCCTCCAGGTCACAGTACAAGCTCCCTTCAGCTCTGCACTTACTTTCTGTCCACAGGCAGCCAGATCCAGTTGATTCTTGAACTTCTCCCCAGACATACCCTCCACCTTCCTGCTCATGGATTTTCATCCTCCTGGAATGCCACTGCCTCCAATATTTTCTCCTGGAGCTTCTGCCCATTATTTAAAGCTCAGCTAAAATTCCATGTTGTCCAAGGAATCTTCTAAGGTCTTCCAGTTGAAATGTATCTTTCTTTTCATATCTCCATAACACGTGGGAAGCTAGTATGATGACATATTTCATACATGGAGGAAGGCAGAGACAAAAGCCTTACAGAGAAATGTAATTAATCCCTGATCAAACTGTGCCTGAACTCCACATCACCTCTGGAATTTTCCAGGATGCCAATGTGTTCCCTCTACTGTGTACTCCAGTTTGAGTTACTTGCAGCCCAAAACACCCTAATGAATACTGTAGGGATTAGAGCTGACAATCCTTCAGCCTTCTAAAGCTATGAAGCAACAGTAGAAAAATCCAAAGCATTACACACCAGTTACATTGGACACTTGCTGTCCCCCAAGACCATTTCCCCCTCCTCTTACCCTTGCTTTGGAATGCCCTCATATACCTTGTCCTGTCTTAAAAAAAAAAACAAAACTGAGATAAAACTCAGAAAAATTCACTATTTAACCACTTCAATTGTAAAGTGTACAATCAGTGGTTTTTAGTGTGTTCAAAATGTTGTTTAACCCTCACTACTATCTAATTCCAGATAATTCTCACCACTTCAAAAAGAAACCTCATACCTGTTAGCAGGCATTCCCCATTCCATGTTCCCCAGCCCCCTAATCTACTTCCTGTATGTATCTGCCTATTCTGTACATTTTACATAGACGGAATCATACAAGATTTGGCCTTTTAGTGTCTGGCTTCTTTCATTGAACGTAACGTTTTCAAGGTTCATCCGTGTTGTAGCATGCATTCCTCTTTATGGCTGAATAATATTCTATTGTCTGGATATACCAAATTTTGTTTATCCATTCATCAGTTGATGGACATTCAGATTGTTTCCACTTTTCAGGCTGTTATGAATTATGCTGCTGTAAGTATTTGTATACACACTTTCACTTCTCCTAAGTATACACCTAGGAATGGAATTGCTGGGTCACATGGTAACTTTAGTTGTTTGAGGAACTTCCAGACTGTTTCGTGCAGCTCCTGTTTTCTTTAACTATCTAAGTCCTACTTGTTCTTTCAAGAACCGAAGGGAAGAGTACGCTCCTCCTTTTTATGACACATTTCTCAAGGTAGGATGACTAGCCACTTCCTCTGTGATCCCCCACGGCTGGAGGCTAAGCTATCCCAGCACTTACCACCGCGCTGACATTGTCAGTTTACACATCTGTCCCTCCTGGACTGGGAGTGTCCCAAGAGCAGAGCCTGTGCCTTATCCATCAGGGCAGCCCCAGCATCTGGCACATAGTGAATGCTCAGCAAATGTGGGTTTGGTGAATGAACGAACGGCACGTCTCTCTAGTGCCCTCATGGTACAGCTTAGCTTCACGAAGCCTTCTTCATAACAGAGGGTGGGCTGCGCTGAGAGCCTCCTGGATGTGGGTGTGAGAGCATGTGGGTGGCGCAGGCGTACGGATGCATGAGAAGGCATGTGGAGGGGGAGTGGGAATGTGCTACGTGGATGCATGCGGTTCAACAACACTTGCTTGAGTTCAGAGAGCACCATGGAATGAGCCGAATGAGACTGATCCAACGGGCTTATCTTAGAGGGGGAAGTGAGGACAATAGATGTGGACAAAAAAGTAGTTAGGATGCCTGATCACAGGCAGGTGCTTGAGATAATCACAGATAACAGGCCTCAAGCTGGGGTAGAGCTCTGCTCCTTATGAGGCAATTTCCCATCCATTATCTCATTTGAGAGGCAGCTTGGGCCGTGGAAGGAGCATGGCTTTGGGGAGCAGCTGGCCTGGCTTAGAGCTTCTGAGCCCCACTTGCTACCTGTGTGGTCCACAGCCCATCACGTGGCTCCGCACACCTCCACGTGCTCAACCGCAAAATGGGAAGAGAAATTTCTCTGCTTAGGGTGGTCGTGAGGATTAAGTGGGCGGAGTTTCAGTGGAAATGCATTAGAAGGTGTAAATCTATCCACAGGAAGCAGCATTGCTCCTCAAGACCTCCCTGGGAAGCAGGCAGAGAAGTTATGTTACCTCCCCTGTGGAGTTGGAAAGTTCTGAGTCAGGGAGTGGGAACAAAAGTCACAATGATGGGTCACCTGTGTGTCAGGCTTAGTGCTAGGCACTTGAACATGTGACCCCAGTCAATGCTCGTGGTAAACCTGTAAAGGAGCAGTGGATATTTCCTTATGGGCACTGAAGCTCAGAGAGGGTGATTCACTCACCCAAGGTCACACAGCTAGGAGGTGGCAGAATAGGGAGCAAACCTTGGATCATAGTGTTTACAGCTACCTCATTATTCCTCCAAAGCCCACAGTGCAAGAGCCTGGGTTGGTGAATGCATTCCATTTCTTTGGTATGTGAATGCATTTCCAGAAGGCTGCCATATATATTTAACAATTGGTATGAACATGCAGTCTCTCGTCAGCTGGCTTCCTGTCTGCTGTAAGACGCAGATAAGAAAGAAACAGCTGAGTGGACACAGGAAAATCCTCCACACTGGCTGGCAGAAATCACTCCAGCCTGGAGTTACCTTTCTTTTCTTTTTTTTTTTTTTCTTGTGGTACGCGGGCCTCTCACTGTCGTGGCCTCTCCCGTTGCGGAGCACAGGCTCCGGACGCGCAGGCTCAGCGGCCATGGCTCACGGGCCCAGCCGCTCCGCGCCATGTGGGATCCTTCTGGACCGGGGCACAAACCCGCGTCCTCCACATCGGCAGGCGGACTCTCAACCACTGCGCCACCAGGGAAGCCCATGCAGTTACCTTTCTTGATTTAATTCTCTGTGACTTCTGTGTCTGAATCATGTAAGAAAATGACTTCCTGGGTGAAATAATAAAATGCCAGGCATGGATGTTCATAGTCTCACTCTGGCACCTCTGGCGATAATGGCTCAGAGGAGCGGGCTTTGCATCTGGGAGTCAGATTCGATTCCTCTGAGATTCCTAAGCCAGGAACATGCTGGCCTGGTCTCAAGGGGCCCAGTGACAAGGAGTCAGACACGGAAATGGCAAGAGGAGGGACTAGTTTTGAGAGGGTTCAGGGCAGGGCTGCCGAGGATCAGGTAATAAACAATGCTCTTATAATTGCTAACCTTCATTGAATGCTCTCTATATGCTGGGCACAGGGTGTGTTCATTATGGGCACACTGTCCATTCTAATCCTCCCAAAAGCCCTATGAGGTGGGTATTATTAGTATCTAGACCTGTATTATGGATGAAGAAACTGTGGGGCTTCCCTGGTGGCACAGTGGTTGAGAATCTGCCTGCTAATGCAGGGGACACAGGTTCAAGCCCTGGTCTGGGAGGACCCCACATGCTGCGGAGCAACTAGGCCCGTGAGCCACAACTACTGAGCCTGCGCTCCGCAACAAGAGAGGCCGCGATAGTGAGAGGCCCGCGCACCGCGATTAAGAGTGGCCCCGGCTTGCCACAACTAGAGAAAGCCCTTGCACAGAAACGAAGATGCAACACAGCAAAAATAAATTAATTAATTAATAAACTCCTACCCCCAACATCAAAAAAAAAAAAGTTGTCAGAAGTTGTGGTCCTCAGAAGTTGTCACTTATTGTACTAGCTTCCTAGGGTTGCCAAACAAATTTCCATAAACTGGGTGGCCTAAAACAAAAAGAAATTTATTCTTGAATAGTTCTGAAAGCAAGAAGCCTAAAATCAAGGTGTTGGCAAAGCTGCGCTCACTCTGGGGGCTCTAGGGGAGAATGCTGTGCCTCTCCTAGCTTCTGGTGGCTCCAGGCATTCCTTGGCTTGTGGCTGCATCACTCCGATCTCTGCTTCCATCTTCAAGTGACCTTCTCCTTGGTGTCTGTGTCCTCTCCTCATCTGCTTCTTTTAATGACACTTGTTGGATTTATGGCCAATCTGGGTAATCCAGGATGATTTCATTTTAAGATTTTTAATTTAATTACATCTGCAGAGACCCTTCTTCTAAATAAGGTTGCATTCACAGATTCCAGGGGTAAGGGTGTTGACATATTTTTTTTTTTTTTGCAGTATGCGGGCCTCTCACTGTTGTGGCCTCTCCTGTTGCGGAGCACAGGCTCCGGACGCGCAGGCCCAGCGGCCATGGCTCATGGGCCCAGCCGCTCCGCGGCATGTGGGATCTTCCCGGACCGGGGCACGAACCCGTGTCCCCTGCATTGGCAGGCGGACTCTCAACCACCGCGCCACCAGGGAAGCCCAGGATGTTGACATATCTTTTGTGGGGTCACAGTTCAACCCATGACACTTACCTAACTTCACACAGTAGGTGGCTGACCTGGGATCAGAAGTTAAGCCTAACTCCAGAGTCCATTTGCTTGACCACTATGAGCTAAATGCTACATACTTCCTTGCTGTGTGACTGGCCATGCTATTCAACGCCTCTGTGCCTCAGTTTCTTCACCTGTACACCAGAGATAACAGTGGTAACTACTGCATGCGGTTGTTGTGAGGATTAAATGAGTTGATAAAGGAAAGCCCTTGGAACAATGTCTAGCACACAGTATGAACTCAACAAAAGCTCTGTTATTATTATTTTTGCTATTGTTACTACCAAGATATGCAACTTCGTTGGCATTGTGGATGAAGGCTGAGCAGACCAGCTACTGAGGACGAGGCTGGACCTGGAAGCAGTGCTCTCAGATCTGAATTTGCTGGGTTTGAACATCTGCTCACAAGTGCTTCACTCTTCATGAAATATCAACCAGATAATCACAGATGTGAGAGAGATTTAAATATCTGTAAGAGAACACTATGCATAATGGATGCTAATAATTTTGAAAACATCAATGAAGAAAATGTTTCTTTAGAACAAAACCAAGGGACTTCCCTGTTGGCGCAGTGGTTAAGAATCTGCCTGCCAATGCAGGGGACATGGGTTCAAGCCCTGGTCCGGGAAGATCCCACATGCCGCGGAGCAACTAAGCCTGTGCACCACAACTACTGAGCCTGTTCTCTAGAGCCCGTGAGCCACAACTACTGAGCCCATGTGCCACAACTACTGAAGCCCGTGCGCCTAGAGCCTAAGCTCTGCAACAAGAGAAGCCACCGCAATGAGAAGCCCGCTACCACAACGAAGAGTAGTCCCAGCTCGCCGCAACTAGAGAAAGCCTGAGCTCAGCAACAAAGACCCAACTCAGCCAAAAATAAATAAATGAATAAATAACTTAAAAAAAAAAACCCAAGTAAAACACGGGACTGATGCAAAAAGAAGCAGGAAGTATGAATAAACCAACAGACCAATCCCAGCAGAATTGATTCCAAGTCATCTAATACCACATGGTCTGGGCTGGGTATTTTTCTAATATTTAAGTCCTCTCAGGCTGGTCAGTTCACCTCTCCAGCCTCAGTTTCCTCATCTCTAAAATGGGGCTGTCAAGGTGCTTTGTAAACTGTGCATACTGTAGAAATGCGAGGCACTATTATTATTACGGTATGTGTTTGCCAACTGTTGAGCACCTGTACCCATGTGGGACAGACTTGGGGTTAGGGACCCAGTCCAGAGAAGGGCAGGGGAGTGGGTGGGCTGGGCACTGAGAATTGGGATGATGATGTTGCTGTCCCCTGAGCTCTTAGGAGGGGCCCACAGGTTGTGTCAGTGTCTTCTGAACTGAACTGAGCATCTGTGGGTCGTGTGGAGTATTCCACCCTATGTCAAGGTCAAAGTGACTCAGTATTTGCAGTTTAATCCACTGTTACTTTAGGGAGACACTCCAAGCCAAACAGTGGCAGAAAATAATGAACATCCCACCAAGTGGCCAACGGTTCTATTGCAGAGCCACTGTGGGTGTCGAGGTGCCCTGACACTGTGGTTCCCTTGTCCCTTGCTTCCTTGTTGGTTTCTGTGGTTGGTGGCTTCCTGCAGCTGTTTTTTTAACCCACCTAAAGTTCTGGTCTGCAATTTGCTCACCCTCTGCCTCTCAACTGCAATGAAAAATGCTACAGAAATAGAAAACTCGTAGTTTTCCTTTCTTTCCTATTCCTTGCTCTCTGACTTTCACTGGGGAAACAATTGTTCAAATGATGATTCAAGGACTTTCAGGAAAACATGAGACTGGAGGGGCTCATTCAGCTCTGTGGGATCCACACATGTGAACCTTCCCAGGCCCCACCTCCCAGTCTGCATTTCCTTTGTCACCATCACAGTCTCTAGCTGGGAATTGGGGTAAGGGTTGGTAGGGGCCATGTGGACTTCAGGTTTCTTGGATTCAGGTTTTTCTTCCCTCATTTTTTAGCCTTAAATGTATTGTCCTGGGTCGGTTTCTAACTCTGGTATCCAAAGTGCAGTCCTGGGCCCTTCCTATAGGTTGGTGAGGCTCTGGTTCAGAAAATTTCAACCCTGGCTGCACACCAGAACCCATGGCAATTTCTAAAAAATCCCAATGTCCAGGCTTCTTTCTAAATCAATTGAATCAGAATTTCTGGGGGGTGTGACATGAGTACCAGTATTTTGAAAAAGATCTTTTCTGGGGTGATGTGGCCAGGATTGAAAACCACAAATCTAGCCTATCTTTATGTAAAGAACTCTTACAACTCAACAACAAAAGGATAAGGAATTCAATTAGAAATGGGCAAAGGACTTAAGTAGATATTTCTCCAAAGAAGATCTACAAATGGCCAATAAGTACAGGAAAGGTTGCTTAACATCATTCATCATTTGATAGTCATTCTCATCAAAACCACAGTGAGGTACCATTTCACACCTATAACCAATCAACCAGGCAGATAAATAACAAGTGTTGGTGACAATATGGAGACACTGGACCCCTCATGCATTGCTGGTGGGAATGTAAAATGGTGCAATCACTGTGGCATGGTCTAGCAATTCCTAAAAATGTTAAACAGAGTTACCATACGACATAGCAATTCTACCCATCTCTTTCTCTCTCTCTCTCTCTCTCTCTCTCTCTCTATATATATATATATACACACACACACACACACACACATACATACCCAAGAGAAGTGAAAACATATGTTCACATAAAAACTTGTACATAAATGCTCATGGCAGCATTGCTCATAATAGTCAAAAACTGGAAACAACCCAGATATCCATCAATTGATGAATGGATAAATGAAATGTGGCACATCCATATAGGGGAATATTATTGAACCATAGAAAGGAATGACGTACCAATACATACTACAACATGGAAGAACCTTAAAAACATTATGCTAAGTCAAAGAAGCCAGACACAAAAAGCCACATACTGTATGATTCCATTGATATGAAATCTCCAGAGTAGCCAAATCCACACAGCCATGAAGTAGATTATTGGTTGGCAGGGGCTGGAGGGAAGGGGAGATAGAGGGTGATGTGTAAAAGGAACAGGGTTTCTTTTTGGGGTGATGAAAATTTTCTGGAATTAGATAGTGAGGATTGGTTGTACAGCCTTACGAATATACAATATTAAAAAACACTGCAGTATACATTTTAAAACTGAACTTTATGGTATGTGAATTATATCTTAAAAAAAAAAAGATAGGGCTTCCCTGGTGGCACAGTGGTTAAGAATCCGCCTGCCAATGCAGGGGACACGGGTTCGAGCCCTGGTCCAGGAAGATCCCACATGCCACGGAGCAACTAAGCCCGTGGGCCAGAACTACTGAGCCTGGACTCTAGAGCCCGCGAGCCACAACTACTGAAGCCCGCGTGCCTAGAGCTTGCGCTCCGCAACAAGAGAAGCCACCGCAATGAGGAGCCCACGCACCGCAATGATGAGTAGCCCCTGCTGGCCACAACTAGAGAAAGCCTGCGCGCAGCAATGAAGACCCAATGCAGCCAAAAAAAAAAAAAAAAAAAAAAAAGATATATGTCTGCCATGGAGAATGGCTTGGAAGGGTCTATGAGTGGAAGCAGGGAACATGCTTAGAAAGTTGTGGCAACAACAATAAACAACAACTTAGTGGCCTACACAATAAAGGTTCTTTACTCATTATCCCTGTTGTCCATTGTGTGTCAGCTGTAGTTCTGCCTCATAGTGGCCCCTCTGGGATGCGAGATGGTGGGAGATGATGGTACTTTGGTCCTTGGTGGCAGCAGTGAAGACGGACAGAAGTGATGGATTAGGATAGGATTCGACAGTAGAGTATGCAGAACTTCTCAGAGAATATTTCATTGATCTCATAATAAAATTGCCCTAAGACTGGCTTCATTCAATTGTTCAACTGATATTATTTATTGAGTGTGTACTATGTGCCAGGCACGTTTGCAGGTGCTGGGGATACAGCAGAGAATAGTATACAACTCTGCTCCCTCCCTATTCTCATGGAGCTCACATTCGAATGGGGGGCAGCAGCTGTGACAGTGATTAGGAAGTGGATGGGAGGCACTACAGTAGTCATTATGGCTGAACATCGATACCTGGTTCTTTCTCTCCTGGGCACATAGTAGGACTGCTCTTTCCTGCCCCACTGAACCCAGGCATGGAGAATTAACATGATAGGGCCGATGAAATATGAGTGGAAGTGACATGTGGCAGTTTGGAGTGGAAGCTTTAAAAGTCACTTGCCATACACTCTTTCCCGATGCCACAAAAACTGTCCCAGAAGGTGCCCACCAGCTGTGTCCTGGAGTGAGGATGCTATGGGCGGAAGCTACAATGGATCCTCTATGAACAAGTGCTATGATGAGTGAAGTCTCTGTTGTTTTAATCCACTGAGTTTTGTTGCTGTTGCTGTTACCACAGCAAAACCTAGCACACCCTGTTCTCTCTCACTGTTCACCCTCTGAGGGACATTACATCCAAACACGATCCTGGCTCATATTTTAGAAAAGTAAGCCCAGTAAGTCAAACGTAAGACCAAGAGTCTGCAGACATGTGTCATGGAGAAGACGACAACCCACCCTGTGTGCATTTAATTTTGCCCATCAGACTGCAGTCCTCGAGGGATCCTGAGCACAGCACACAACAGGCCCCCCATAAATGCTGAAGGAGCGCCGGGATGACACATCATTTCCAAAGAGGTGGGTTGGCTGGAATTCCCCCACAAAAAAGAGGGAATGCTTCTGTGGGTGCCACAGCCTGTGTTTCTGCCAACATGGACATGGGGGAAAATCATCAAAATTTAAAGGTAGTCTTTGCTCAAGAACTGGAATGGCTTTAGCAAGACACAAGTGGTCAGAAGAGGCCAGTATTGCAGATAATTTTCCAGCTGTTCTGCTCCATGGCACTTGAAAATTCCTAGTAAACAGCCCACCCCCTGCAGAGCACCTGGACAGGTAGAGACCAGAGAATTTCTTGCCTCAGGGCTGTCCCCTGGTGCAATGGCTCTGCATCTTTTGCTCTGTGTCCTGAGGGGCCTCCGGATCCCAAGTACCTCCTGAAGACACTAGGGAAGCCAGTAAGGAAGCTGAAATAAACTGCAGTCTCCCATGGACCTAAGATACCTTCTGAGGCAAGATGTTCCAGAAACCTGGCTGTGGCCGGCAGAGCTGTCTGTCCATACATGGGGTCCACAATGCTGACTGCAGCTGGGACCCTTGCCAGAAGGAGGTTGTCTGCAGGCATCTTTAGAACGTCTCTTTGGCATATCATTCCAATTAAATCTCATCTAGCATTTTCATTTTAATAACTTAATCTGGAAGTTACACCTTGCCTCCTCTCCCATAGGGGCTGAGGCAGCACAAAATAAAAGCCCAAACACAACAGGACAATTAAAAATAAAGACAAAGGATCAGAAGGCGAGATAATCCTCCCGGAACCTGAGAAAAGATGGTTATTGTGGCTGAGGGTTGAATTTGGCTCCAACTTTCTGGCAGCCAAGGTTAAAAAGAAAACAGAGTGGCTTATTCAGTTATGATTGCTTGATTGAAGGAAGGAAGGAGATACAAGTTCATGGCGGGTGGTGGTGGGGAAGCACAGCCCATTTCCTGGCACTAAAGTCTGTGAGGATCTATCCTGTGGATCTTTATCTCAGGGGCATTAAGTCACAAACTGAACAATAGCCTTTTATGGAAGATGCTGAATCATTCTTCAATTGGCAGCTTTAGCCCCGTAATTGGGCCCTTGATAAAAGGTGACGGTGTAATATTAAATTAAATTGCAGCTTGGCAAAGACATTTCTTGGAGAAGCCGGCTTAATGGGCCCAGACAGATGGGTTGAATTCGGACATATGGAGGCATGGGGAGAGAGTTCTAGGTGGAGGGAACAATTTATTCAATAAACATTTACCGAGCACTTACTGTGAGCCAGACCCTGCCAGTGGGTGCTGGGGACACACGGATGTCCTTGGCCTCTGAGGAGGTCACAGACTAGGAGGGGCCAGGTGCACAGACAAATAATTACCACTGTTGTGACCAGATGAGGGGGCCAACAAGGGTGAGGCGGGGGCCTAGACAAAGGCATCCAAGGAAGCCCACTGTTCCAAATGCTCCTGGAGAAGATGCTTCTGACTGCCTCTTGAAGGTCAAGTAGGAATTTTTTACATGAAGACAGGGTATTGGGGTGGGAAGGAGGGTGTTCTGGGTAGAGGAGGACAGCAAATGCAGAGGCGGGGAGAGCGTGTGACGTTTTGGAGACGTGCCATTAATAAGGGGAGCTGAACAAAGGGAGCGAGGGAGGCCGAGAGATGAGGCAGGGGAGGCAAATGAGGCCAGGTCACTGGGTCATCGAGGTCCCCTTGAACTGCTAAGGAGTGAGGGCTTCATCCTCTAGCTGATGGCGAGGATTTTTTTTTTTTTTTTTTACATTTTTATTGGAGTATAATTGCTTTACAATGGTGTGCTAGTCTGCTCCATAACAAAGTGAATCAGCTATACATATACATATGTTCCCATATCTCCTCCCTCTTGCATCTCCCTCCCTCTCCCCCTCCCTATCCCACCCCTCCAGGCAGTCACAAAGCACCTAGCTGATCTCCCTGTGCTATGCGGCTGCTTCCCACTAGCTATCTACCTTACGTTTGGTAGTGTATATATGTCCGTGCCTCTCTCTCGCTTTGTCACAGCTTACCCTTCCCCCTCCCCATATCCTCAAGTCCATTCTCTAGTAGGTCTGTGTCTTTATTCCTGTCTTACCCCCAGGTTCTTCATGACATTTTTTTGATGGCGAGGATTTTAAACAGCAGAATGGCATGGTCAGAACATCAGATGGTGTAGTCCTCTCCTGGGAGGAGTTAGTCAGGCTCACTGGGGTGGCTCTCAGCTAATGAACCCACCGGAAGTCCTTGCAGAGTCCCACTACCCTGCCTGGGGCGAGGTCTGCATCCGGGTGGGGCCTGAGGATGGCCATCCAGAACCCCATGGATGACTATGGATGAGAGACCTGTCCTACTGTTCAGGGCTGGTGGCGATGACCCATCACTTGGAATGTGACCTTGGCATCAAAGCCTTGGGCCACCAGGTTGCCCATGTGCAGCCCAGAGAGCAGGGTTCACCTTGACCCTTAGCATGCCCCTCACCCTGGACATTCTGTTGTCTCTTTTTTCAAAATAAATAGTGTGAGATGGAGCTTGGACAAGCTTTATGAAGATACCAGACATTCTGAAAGTGTCTGCTTTAGGATTGGATTTTTTTCAGAGCAGCTGTAGAGGGAGGCAGAAGATAAGAGTTAAAATTATTTAAAACTCTATGTATTTGTCTCTTCCAATATCCATTTCCATAGAAACATAACTGAAATAAGATGCCAGTTTCAGAGCCAAGGGCGGTCCATGACTTCCAGATACCCCATTTGCTTCGAAAAGCACGGTCAAAGCATGGAATATGGAGGAAAGGCTGAAATCCTCCTCTGTCCCACACTGCCCTTTACTTGGTCACTGCCCTAATGGCCAGAAAGGCACAGAATCCAGAACACAGGCGGTTCTTGAGGCAGGCTGTCAGGCAGCCGGTGTGGACAGCCTGCTGCCATTTCTGTAAGTGAACGTCACACACGTACGGAGCTCCCGTGGGTGACCGACTTGCACGTGATTCTGTCTCTGCTGCCACCTGTCTGGGAAGCGGATGGGGGGAGGCTCAGGGAGCAGAGGCAGCCTCAGGATGCTGCCTCAGTGGCTGCCTGGGGGTCTGTGGGGGTTCGACATTGGTGGCCTTTAGTGCTGTCCGCCATCTCCTCTCCATTTCAAAACCATTTCAGAATGGTCAAGTGGAGGCGTAGGTGGTGGCCTGGTAGAGAAGAAAGGCTTGGGAAAAAGCAAAGAATCCTTCCACCTAGATTCACAGGCTGTCTTCACACCATCAGTATGCACTGCTTTCACTTCAGGGGAAATTATCTCAAATTATTTTCCTTAAAAGCAAAAAAAAAAACCACCAAAAACAAAAACCCACATGGGTGTGTGTGTATATGCACACACATACACAGTGTCAATTCTTGGTTTTCATCTTACTTGATCTAAAAGTAGCGTTTGACACGATTCATCAAAACTTCCTCCTTGAGACATTTTCTTCATCTGGTTTCCTAGACACCAGGCTCATCTGATTTTCTTTCTGTCTCTATGGTTTCTCCTTCTAGGTCTCCTTTGCTGTCTCCCTTCTACCGCCTGGGTCTCCAAACATGGGAATAATTGAGGGTCTGTCCTTGGTCCCTTCTTGTCTACATTTAAATGCCCCCCAGTACTCTCACCCAAGGCTTTGTGTCATCTATATGCTGACTGCATCCAACTTTCCATCTCCAGCCCACACCTCTCCCTGAACCCCACACCCGTATGTCCAATACCTATTCACCATCGCCACTAGTATTGTAGGTATACAAAAAAGGAGAGTTTTTCCCTTTTCCCAAGAATATAAACTGTATTTTAAAAACCTTTTAAACATACTTGGCAGATTTATCCACCCCTGCTACCTGTGAAATGCAGAAACAGCCAATCTTCCCCTCAGACTCCGTAAAGCAGAGGAAGCAAGGTGCAATGCAGGAGTACTGAGGACGGGGCCAAGTCATTGGGTGGAGGGTGAGGGAGCCTGTCAGTCCTTGCCTTGGTCTGGAGCGTTCATCTCTGGAGACCCCTCCTTCCTTCTTCAAATTCCTCCTGTGCAGGAACAGCTTTCTCTCCCTTGCTCCTATCTGTGGGCAGCCCTCTCTCCTGGCTACCCGCTTTGTTACTGACCACTACATCAGAGTCCCCTGCCCTGGCTTCTCCTCTTGTTCCCATCACTGCTTAGTTATTCCTCGGGCTCCAGTCAGGACATCTTCACTCTGACTGTACCCACTCTCTGGGAGACCACACTCATCCCCACAGCTCCCGTCCTCAATGTATTAACTGCCCCTCCCCCAAATCTCTGTCTCCTGGACAAACTGCTCCCTTGTGCTCTAGGACCCTGAATCCAATCTTCTTTCTGCCCAGAAATGAACCCCTCACATGCCCTCCAAAACCCACTCCTCATTCTGCACCTGACCTCGGTGATGGGGTTCGCCATCCACCACCCACTCAGAAATCCGGGCATTGCCCTTGCTGCCTCCCTGCCCTCCTTCCCCCTTAGAGTCAATTAATCACCAAGCCTTGTCACGTCTGCTTCCTTATTATCTCTCCAATCCACCCACTTCTCTCTGTTCCCACTGCAACTGCCCTGCTTTAGGTCGCCATCGGCTCCTGCCTGGATTACTGCAGAAACCATCTCTGAGCCACTGCTGGGCCTTCAGCCTCACCCCTTCATCTGTTCTCACCCTGCCGCCAGGTCAAACCTGATCATGTCACTCCCTGATTAAATGTCTTTCATTTTGAATTTTAGACTCTTCTGCTTAGCACACAAGGTCCCTAATGACCCGGGCTCTGCCTGTGTCATCATTTGTCCTTCCTGTCACCTCCCCAAAGGCACCCTCAGCTTTGGACAGCAGAACCACTTTGTATATATTTTTAAACCATTTAGGAAAAAAAATGATATACTAACATCACGTTTAATGTTGAGAAGCTAGGTGCTTTCCCTCTGAGATCAGAAACTAGGCAAGGTTGTTCTCTCTCACCGCTCCTATTCAACATTGTACTGGGAGTGCTAGCTAATACAAAAATAAGACAAGAAAGGAAATAAAATGCATATGGATTGGGAAGGAAAAAACAAAATTGTCCTTTTGTCAATGACATGACTGTCTATGTAGAAAGTCCCAAAGAATCAACAAAAACCCTCCTGGAACTAGCAAGCAATTATAACAAGGTTGTAGAATTCAAAAGACTTTTGTAAAAACAAACACAAAAACAAAAACACAACACCATTTATATGAGCACCAAAAACAAAATAAAATACTTAGGTGTAAATCTAACAAAATATATATAAAATCTATATGAGGAAATCTACAAAGCTCTGATGAAAGAAATCAAAGTAGACTGAATCACACAACAATGTAAAGCAATTATACTCCAATAAATATGTTAAAAAAAAACAAAAACAAAGTAGATTGGATCAAAGTAGATTCCATGTTCATGAATAGAAAGACACAATATTGTTAAGATGTCAATTTTCTCCGACTTGATCTACAGAATCAATGCAATCCTAATCAAAATCCCAGCAAGTTACCTTGTAGATATTAACAAACTGATTCTAAAGTGTATATGGAGACTTTTTATAAAAGACCCAGAATAGCCAACACTATACTGAAGAATAAAAGTCAGAGAACTGATATTATTCAACTTACGTGACTTCAAGGCTTACCATAAAACTATGAATCAAGACAGTGTGGGATTAGTGAAAGAACAAATAGGTCAGTGAAACAGAATCAAAGTCCGGAAATAGACCCACACTAATACAGTCAACTCATCTATGACAAAGACACAAACGCAATCCAGTGGGGAAAGGACAGTATTTTCAACAAATGGTGCTGGAACAACTAGACATTTACATGCATAAAAGTGAATCTAGACAGTGACCTTGCACCTTTTACAAAAATTAACTCAAACTTGATCATAGACCTAAATGTAAAACACAAAGCTATAAAACTTTTGGAAGATAACAGGAGAAAATCTAGGTGACCATGGGTTTGGCAATGAGTTTTCAGATCACACCACCAAAAACATGGTCCATGAAATAAAAAATTGTTAACTTGGACTACATTAAAGTAAAAAATTTCTGCTCTGCTAAAGACAATGTTAAGGGAATGAAAAGACAAGATACAGACTCAGAGAAATTATTTTCAAAATATATATATGATAAAGTTCTTGTATCCAAAATATACCAAGAGGGAATTCCCTGGCGGTCCAGTGGTTAGGACTTGGTGCTCTCTCACTGCTGTGGCCCTGGGTTCAATCCCTGGTCGGGGAACTAAGATCCCACAAGCTGTGCGGTACGGCCAAAAACAACAACCACAAACAAACAAAATAGACAAAGAATTCTTAAAACTCAACAATAAGAAGACAATCTAATGAAAAAGTGGGCAAAAGATCTGAACATATACCTCACCAAAGAAGAAATACGTGTGGCAAATACTGTAAGTATATGAAAGGATGTTCCACATCATATGTCATTAGGAAACTGTACATTAAAACAACGTGGTACTACCACACACTTATTAGAATGGCTAAAATCCAAAATACCAACAACACCAAATGATGACGAGGATGGAGCAACAGACACTCCCATTCATTGCTGATGGGAATGCAAAATGGTACAGCCAGTTTGCAAGACAGTTTGGCAAAACTAAACATACTCGTAGAATATGATCCAGCAATCCTGATTCTAGGTATTTACCCAAATTAGTTGAAAACTTATGTCCACATAAAACCCTACACAAAAATGCTTATAGCAGCTTTATTAATAATTACCCAAACTTGGAAGCAACCAAGATGTCCTTCAGTGGGCAAATAAACTGTGGTGCATCCATACAATAGAATATTATTCATTGATAAGAAGAAATGAGCTATCAAGTCATGAAAAGACATGGAGGAATCTTAAATGCATATTGTTGAGTCAAAGAAGCCAGTCTAAAAAGGCTACATGGTGTATGATTCCAACTATATGACATTCCGGAAAACGCAAAGCTATGTAGACAGTAAAAGGTCAGTGGCTGCCAGGGGTTGGTAAGCATAGAGGATATCTCAGACAGTGAAACTGTTCTGTATGACACTGTAATGGCAGATACATAATTTTATGCATTGGGCAAAATCTATAGAATGTACAACACAAAGAGTGAATTCTATGTAAACTATGGATTCTAGCGAATAATAATGTGTCAGTATTGGTTCATCAATTGTAACAAACATACCACATAATGCAAGATGTTAATAATGGGGGAAACTATGGGGTGTGGGGTGGGACATATATGGGAACTCTCTATGCTTTCTATTAAATTTTTCTGTAAACCTAAAACTGGTCTAAGAAATAAAGTCTATTAATTAAGCATAAAAACTCCTTTAAAATGATAAACATCATGTATTTAGAACAGTATCTAGCACATGACAAGTGCTATATAGATATTTATTATGTACAAATGAATAAATGTGGAGCCGGGATGCCTCCAGTCGGACTCCAGAATCAGAGTTTCATTCCTTGGACACTTGCACTGAGAGAATCTCTTCCACGAGTTATTCTGGAACTCTTCTGTTATTCTCAAACCCTTCATCTTGTTTATTTACTTCCAGCTGCTATCAGAATCTGTGCAATCTAAAGTGACTGTACTTATTTGCATGTTTACCGTCTGCCCCCCCCACTAGCTCGTGGGCACCATGAGCTCAAGGTGTCATGCTGTTGTGCTCACCTCTGTCTCCCCAGCGAGGTGAGGTCTCCCAGCATGCGGCGGTGCTGGGCTGGGTGGTGCGGCAGAGTGATCTGTGTGGCCCAGGAGGGGTGGGTGGGGCAGAAGTGCACTCAGCAGGGGTGAACAGCATGCTAAGTGTCCTGACAGGGGATGCCTAGATGCTGGGGACCGGAGTGGGGAAGAGCAGGCGCTTAAATCTGGTGGAGCTCAGGAACACATTGGCTAATACAGGGGCCTGGAACTGAAGTTCATTTACTTGTCAGAGAAGGTTCTGGAAGGGGGGACAGCATGGGCAAAGGCCTGAAAGTGCAACACAGAGCAAGGCCTGTGACTGGCATCCTGAGATGTTTAGTGTCCAGAACGACCAAAGGCATCCGAGGTAGGTGTGGTCTGAGGGGAGGAGAGAACAGACCACAGAGATCTTTGATCACCTATCCCCCAAGCATAAACTTTCTCTCTCACTGGGGGTTCTGGAGCAAACAGCCCTTGAGGAGAACTTCGGAGCCCTTAGTCCCTGGGCACACTGTTCAACCATCATGCTGCGTCTCACAGAGGAGGGTCTGAGGGAGATCAACTGATAGTTCAGCGATGTTTGGTGGAAAAATGGCAATAAACCGACAGGGCTGTGGGTCGACAAATCAAAGGTTCTGCTACCATGGCAACAGAATGACAGGGCAACCCTAAAATTAGAGGAGAAACGAGGATCAGGCCAGGAAAGGTTTAGAGAGAAATCTCCACAGATACTTGGAGGGAAACACAGAGACAAGGTGTGGGGAACTCGAGCCAGGGATGTGGCTCTCCTCCAGCCACCCCCCTTCAAAAGTCTAGATGCCGCGGGCAGGACCCCCTTCCTTCCCAGGCTCAGTTTCCTCATCTACACAGAGAAGCACTTCCGTGGCACCCAGCTGCTCCTCAGTTTGAAAAACATTCCCTGAAAGGTCTGGAATGGGCTTGCGTTGTATGTGTGGAGCCATGGAGAGCAGCAGTACTTACTACAGAGAGCAAGGAAGAAAGGTAATGTGGGTGGTAGCAAACTGTTCCTCATACTTATGGTCTGCACAAGGTCTACCTCCTGTAAACGGTCCAGGGGGACAGGCTTCCTGGATTTATTTCCAGAGTCGCCGACTCTAGCCCTGCAGCCTCTCCCACCACAGCCAGATCCCAGGGGATCCTGTGCACGCTCCGCCCCGACCTTAACCTTGAGCGGAGGTGACAGTGCCCTGCCGCGTCGGCTGCCACTGGGCTCAGCATCAACCGAGCGGGGTCTGCTCTCTGCCCATCTGCCCCAGCTCCAGGTCCTCCTGTGGGCTCCGCCTGACTCGCCTTTTCTCCTTCCCTGATATCCTGGGCGCTCAGTAGCCTGTTACCTATTTTTAGGCTTCGTCTGCAAAATGTGAAAACACTTCTTTGCCCAACCCACTTCACAGACCAGTGACCAAGTGTCTGCGGATACACCTGAAAACTATGAGGTGCTGTTGTGTATTGAAAGGCAGGGTGGGGGAGTGGGGGAGACGATAGTTGGTGGTGTTGCCACTAACCTGCTAGGTGACCTTGGGTGCCTTATATAATCTCTCTGGGTTTCTGTTTCCTCATCATTAACATGGAGTTCAGGATAGCACCTATTCCACAGAGTTACTGTGAGGATTCAGTGAATTAACACACACATCTAGCTACCAGCATCACCACTGCTATTACTGTTATTAGCATTATTGCTTGTGATTATCATCACCCCAGGCTCTCCCTAGCCAGGGGGCCCGGTTGGCCAGTATCAGCCCTTCCTCCTGTTGATAGCCTGTCTGGATTTCCAAATCCTGGTGGTGGGTGGTGAATTCCCCTGGGATGGAGTTGGGGGCAGGTCTGCTCCTTCGCCAACTGTGCAGATGAGTGATGACCAGATGTCACCTCCCCTCTAGCCACAGCCCGTCTGTGCGAGTGACTTCAGCTGAGCTCCTGCCCCCTTGGCCCGTGAGCACAGCCAGCGCAGGTCTGTCCTCTGCCAGGTCTGATTGTGCCTGTCTGGAGTCCCGCTTCCTCCCCGGATGGACACGTAAGGCAGTGAGATGGAAGCGCACAGCCTTAAATCCTTCCCCTAAATCTGTGCTGTCAGGAAATAGCGTTCTCTGCCACTGCTCCAACTGCATAACTTCTTACCGGGCTGAGCGAACCCTCTGCCTGTCTCCAGACAAACGAGGCCCGGCATCTTATTTGCTAGAAAACCCTTCTTGTCCAGAAGGATAAAAACTTCTGTCTTCAATGCATAAAATGACTGTTTCCAGTTTAGTTTTATTGATAAAATTCACACTAAATCCCACAAAAAGATTTCCCTAATAGTGCAGTGAGAGAACTGGAGGAAACTCCAGTCTTCTCAATAGAATCTGCTACACCGTAGGGAAGTCATACTGTACAGCCACCGCCGTTCAGCAGGCTCTTTCCGACAAAGGCATGTTTAACACTTCTAGGAGGAAGTCGACAAAACTACAACTTCCCTAATCTTGAACTTCTCTAACTGGAGCATCCTAGGAAGACCAGTGTGAGTTAAGAGCAAGGCCCAACGCAAGACTACTAAAATATATATTTAACGGTACTTTTATGTAAGATTCTTCTTTTTGGCAACACATCACTTTGAAGATGCTCTAGTAACTGGAGGAGCTATCAGAGTGTTTATTCCCTACTAGCACTCCTTAGGGAACTCACTTTAAAGGAGAGATTAAAAATGCAATGTAATTTCTAGGCTGATGGATCATATAAATGGGGGCTTCTACAATGTGTAGAGAATATACTGGTTTAAACGACCCAACATTTCCCCTCAATTCTGCATATATTAATACACCTAGACAAATTCTTTCACCATTTTTTTCCAGGAGTGAAGACCTTATATTTGGCCCTCCTGAAATAATATATGTCTCAAATGGAAGGAAACGGAAATAATGAGACGTTCCTGATAGGGAACGTGGACCCACGTGGACCTATGATGATTTCCCCGTAACCACCTCGATTTCTTCTCAAGAAGCGTACCTGGGGCAGTAAAGGAGATGTGCTGCCTTGCCGTCCCCGGGGGGCGCCTGGGAGCAGCATAGGCCTCCGTCCTGCTGGTGCCAGGTGCTTACCTCCATGCTGTACCTCTCCACCGTCCTTCTCAGGGGGTCCACAGCCTGCCAGCAAATCAGGATGCACAGGTCAATCAGCAGCATGCCCCCAACGATCACGAGCAGTTTCTGGTCCTTGATGATCTGCAGAGAGGGCAGGGGCAGAAGGGACGTGAGAGAGCTTCCCAAACAGCAGCCGAGGGGCCAGGTCAGGTGGGTGACTGAATGGCGTCACCCCCAGTTTGAAAATTTCCTCAGACTCCCCATCGCCCACAGGATAAATCCAGCCAAGCTCCTTTGCTTGGCATTCAAGGCCTTTCATGAGCTTGGCTTGTCCATGCCCCAAACACACACATATACTTAGTTAAATTTGAGGACTCCCAGGTTCTGGCCCTGCTGTAATTTTCACCCCAGGCCTTTGTGGGTGCTGGCTCTTTTGTCTGGAACACTCTTCTTTCTATGTGGCAAATAATCCTTAGAGACCCAGATTCATTTCGCCTCCTCCACGAAGCCTCCCTAACTCCCACAGCAGAACTAACTACTCCCATAGCACTCTGTTCCCATACTTAATCATACTTAATAAGTTCAATACTTATACTTATGAATAGTAATAGTCATAACTACAAGAAAGAGAATAAATACAAATGCTAACATTTAGTGAACACTTACACTGTGCCTACCTCTAGGTTGACTGTTTTACATACAGCATCTCATACAAAGGCAAATACTATTATTATTCCCAATTTTCAGATGAAGAAACTGAGGCTAGTGCTGGGGGCCAAGTAACTTGCTCAGTGGAATATAGATACTAAGAGGTGAAGCCTAGATTCGAACCAAGCTCCTCCTCTCTCCAGAGTGCACACCCTCAAACATTTACAGCACCTACCAGGTTCTACAGTGACCAGATGCTATATTAAGTTGTATACACATCGGCCCTCCTCAGTAAACTGGGGAACCCCTGACAAAAGGGAAGCCTGTTTTATTTATTTGTTTGCCCTCAGCACCTAGCAGGGCCTGGCATGCAGTCGATACTTAGAAGTTTGCCTGGTTGAATTGAGATGAAGGAATATATAAAGAAGAAATATAATTCCCATCCCACTTTGCAGCTTGGGGTATCTTTATTACACTGTGAAGGTCCCACCCCACTTTATGTCCGTTTGATGGGGATTGGCCTGGGGACAAATGCTGTCTGGGGCAAAGCTAACCTGTATTTCACTCATTGCATGTTTACGTGTCCTCACCCCCCACCCCAATGCCAAACAAAAGCTAATGTGATGAAGTAGTTCTAGAAAAGACTATAGAAAAATAAACAAAACTGAAGCAGAAGCTTAAGAAATATCGCCAGGTCTGGCTTTTAATGATTAAAGCCATCCTTAAAGGAGAAATAGAAACTCAAGAGACTTCTCTGTGGCCAAACTGTGAAAAGAACAAGAAAGTACTGCTGACTTACTGCCAAAGAGATCAAATCCACCAAGACCACTTTACCTGGGGGTGGGGCACTGGCAAAGCCCCCTCTGAGATTTTTCAGAAGCATTCAGTGAACCGCTGATAGCTTGTAGAAACCTGGTTTAACCCCTGCCCTCAGGGGAACCAGGCAGCTCCCTGTTAGCCTTGAGAAATTGGGCCAAAGGGAAGAAATGCCTGAGGAGCTGAGGACTTGGAGGACAGGCTGGAAGGGGCCTCCCTGCTTGATGCTCACCCAGGGCTGTTTGAGCCCCAGGCATTTGCACACACTGCACCTGACCCCTGGAAGTTCCCTCCCCCACCTTTCTGCTGGTTCCCTCCTACCCTGATTTCAAGATTGAGCCTGAGCAGCTGCTCCTCTGTGAATCTGGGCGTGCCCTGCATGGGGCCCATGCTGCAACTGTGTTCCTATCAGAACCGAGGCAGTGACCATCCAGTCTCCCCTCTGTGCCCTGGTGCCTTGTGCAGGGGCTGGCTCTCAAACCTTCTTGAGGAACGTGTGGAGAATGAATGAATGAGCTCTCAGGAAAAGGCCAGGGGAAAGTGGTGCTGTTGAGCAAGTTCAAGGTCACTGTCTCCTGCCTAGGGCTCAGGCTCTACTTCCTATAAGGCACCACCTGCCGCAGGTTCCTATCCTTTCCCAGGCATTTGTAGGTGCTGGTTCTTTCGTCTGAAACACCCTGTTCTTTCTGTGAGAGGCTCTGTGTGGCTGGGTGTGCATGGGGTCGGTTGGGGGTGGCTGGAAACAGGGCTGGCTGGAGAGAGAGAGCCTGCATGACATGTGATGGGGCCTCATGGGGGCCACTGGAGGTTTAAGCGTCTTTGAGCATCAGCGTGATGGGGAGCTCTCTGCAGCATTAAGGGGTGAACCTGAGGCGGGATCCTGCAGGAGGCCAGTTAGGAGCTGGGGCCATTGTCCTGATGAGGCCTGATCCAGAGCAGTGACTACCAGATGGACAGGAGGATGCAGATGCCACAAGCACCGGGCAGGCAGAGTTGTGGGCCTCAGCCTCTCAGTCCTCTCCCCCTCCCCAAACTTCCCCAACCAGCAAGTGCCAGCACCTCCAGGTCCCTCCCTCTCTGCCAAGTCTTTCCCACGAGACATAAGGGGTACTACTCTCCCCACAGTCTAAATCCCAGGAGGCAGTGAACTTGAACTTGCTCAGCAGTACCACTTTCTCCTGGCCTCTTCCTGAGAGCTCATGCATACAGGAGTACGGACCACCTTACACTCCAGCACACCACACCTCAGGTCTGTTGGGACTGCACAGTCTACACTGGACAAGAAGTAGTACATTGAAGGGTAGGGCTGAGAAACATGGGTTGGGGCCACCCTCAGTGAGCCCCTACAGGGGAGAGACCTCCCTTCTGAGTGGATGCTGCACCTCTCCTGCTGCTGCCTGAATAGGGAAGGCACGCATGCAGCACAGAAGATGAGCATCAGAATTTCTCTCTGGTAAATATGAGAGCCAAGTCCTCCCAATTTTAAGGCTCACGTATGAAGTGTGAGGTAGCAGAGTGGCAGTGGAAAGACAGGACCTGGGATTATGTGGACCATCCCTTGTGACCTGGTGTGACCCTAACAAATCACTTCCTCTCTTATTCTGCATTTCTGATTTGTAAAATGGCAAGGAGTGGGGAGGTTCACGTAATATCTCTAAGTACGGTGCAAAAAAAGAACACCGTTTTGGATCTATAAGACCTCATTCTAATCCCAGCTCCTGTGAAATGTTATCTTGATCAAGCTGTATGACTCTGTTAGGCTTATTTCCTCCTCTAAAAGTGAGACCGGTGAGCTCTAAGCTGCAGAGTTGGTATAAGAGTGAAATGAGGTGATGTATGGAAAGCACCTAGCACAACATCTGGCTCAGAGAAGATGCTCAACAAATGGGCTGCGTAGCTACCATTACTTGGGTTTTGAGAATGCATGGTTCTGTGTTTATGTGGAGGACAGTGACATCTAGGGGCAAAGGGTGATACTGCACCTCAGCTCTGCTAGACTCAGGGCTAATCATCACACAGACAGGCCCAAGGTGGGAAGATCCTGAGAGTAACAGGAGAGGACATGTCTAATTTCCTTTTGGTACCACTTCCAAAGCCTGGCACTTGACCACTGTTTGTGACTAAATGGATTTAGTTTAAGTAGTTATGGATCACATTTGATTTATTAATCACAGGAACATTTATTGAGTGCCTACTCTGAATCAGGTTCTTTTCTAGGCACTAGGGCTGCAGCAGTGAGCAAAACATGAATATCCTACATTCATAGAGCATGCATGATAGTGGGAGACTAATAATGAATAATTATACAAATACCCCATACGTATACACAATACAATGCTAAAGAGAGGTGACAAAAATAATCTTTTAAAAAGATCTAAAAATTTAAATTTAAAAAATAGCACTGACCTAACCCTACAAAGTCTGAGCACCATAGAATACTAGAATTAGGCAAGGCCATGTCTCTAGTCTCACCTCAGCTTCCCTGACTTCCTTTCTTATTTTTCAGCTTTCTCTTCAAAAGCTGCACACACTTTCCTCGGTTATGTCAGTGCACACTGATGCCATGAAACTGAGTACTCTCTCTGAGGCCAGGAGGTTACTTGTGCTCCATTCTCACTGAGTGAGAGATGAGAGTGAAGTCACCCAGGAACGATTAAGCACCCAGTTCTGGCATCAGATCTGAGTTTGAATCTTACTAACTAGCTGGGAGACCTTGGTAAGTTTCCTAACCCATCTGAGCCAGTTTTCTCATCTACACAATGGGGAATGATGACCACACAAACCACTAGATTACCAGAGCCTGGCTTACAATTACTGTTCAACAGATGTTAGCTATTACTAGTAAACATCACTTCCCATGGTTGTTTAGAGCAGAGATCAGCAAACTACGAATTTGGGCCACTGTTTGTCTTTGTAAATAAAGTTTTATTGGAACACAGTCATATCCATTTGTTTATGTGTTTGCCTTTGGCTACTTTCATTCTACAATAGCAGTGTTGAGTGGCTGTGACAGAGACTGTATGGCTTGTGAAGCCTAACATAGTTACTGTCTGACTCTTCACAGGAAAAGTTGGCTAACATCTTCTTTTGGGAAAACGGCATTTCTTTATTTTTCCAAAAAACTTCAGATATTTTGACTGATTCAGACTGGCCTTCTACTAGGACCAGATTATTGCCTACTTCCAGGGACGCCATTCCAGAGGGAATACAGTGTGAATGGTGCCCCCTGGAGTTGTACAACCAGAGGCCCTGCCTTCCTGCCGTCACTCAGATGACGGACACTCTCTTGGCATTTTCCTGAAGCTGAGCCTGGATGAAGGTCTGAGAGGATGGCCCTATGTTATTATTTGCAACCGTATCAAGTCATATATGTAGTGAAGTTTCTTTGTCCTCAGAAAACATCTGCCCCCACAACATCTCATCTCTGAGTTACCGCTCTAGTCTCAACGTTCCAATTTGGTCCTAGTAAGAGAAGAGGCAGAATAAAGACTGTGGTAGTGGGCTTCCCTGGTGGCACAGTGGTTAGGAATCCACCTGCCAATGCAGGGGACACGGGTTCAAGCCCTGATCTGGGAAGATCCCACATGCCTCAGAGCAACTAAGCCCGTGAGCCACAACTGCTGAGCCTGCGCTCTAGAGCCACAATTACTGAAGCCTGTGCTCCTAGAGCCCGTGCTCTGCAACAAGAGAAGCCACCGCAATGAGAAGCCCACGCACCGTGCACAGCAACGAAGACCCAACACAGTCAAAAGTAAATAAATTAAAAAAACACTGTGGTAGTGAGGCTTCTCAATTCAAGATTTTACGATTGATACTATAAAAATACTGAATTTAGAAGCATTAAGTCACCACATGTCAATACCTCCTTTAACAGGCTTCTTTTTCTTTAATGTCTTTCAAAATGTAGCCATATGGGGTGAAGTTTGTGTATGTGTGTTTGGGGAGGGTGTGACATGGTGGGTGGAGGGAGGATGAGGTGGGAGACAGGGAAGGAAGAAAAGGGTAAAAAGACTGAAAAAGAAGTGTGAGATTGCATTTTCAGATTGAGGTAAATCTTGTATATGTGTCAGTAAAAAAAAATTAAGGGCTTCCCCGGTGGCTCAGTGGCTAAGAATCCGCCTGCCAGTGCAGGGGACACTGGTTCGAGACCTGGTCTGGGAAGATCCCACATGCTGCGGAGCAACTAAGCCCGTGGGCCACAACTACTAAGCCTGCGAGGCACAACTACTGAGCCCATGTGCCACAACTACTGAAGCCGGTGCGTCTAGAGTCCATGCTCCACAACAAGAGAAGCCACTGCAATGAGAAGCCCGCGCACTGCAAGAGTAGCCCCCATTCACCGCAACTAGAGAAAACCCGTGCACAGTAACAAAGACCCAATGCAGCCAAAAATAAATAAATAAATTTTTTAAAGTGCATAAGAAAAAACATTAAAAGAAAAATAAGAGGCTCACTTTAAAAAATGTTTAAACTTAAAAAAAACCAATAAAACAAAACAATGACAATAAAAACCAACCTTGGCTATGTAAAATGTTGGAGCCATGGAGAATTCAATCCCAGTTTTGACCTGCGACTGCCACAACCCTTTAAAAACAATCTCGTTCCCAACTTGAGTTTCTGATCTGTGAAAGGTATAAATTTCTCTTCTATACCCTTAACCTCCTCTAATTTGGCTGATAAATGATACTCAGCTGTAGCGCCACAAGGCTTTTCCTGGAATAACTGGAAAGCCTAGAGCAAAAACTGTCTCACACTGGAAAGGTGTATTCATGTGGCCTAAATCATTTTCACAACAGGCTAAACTGGTGACCAAATCTTGTACTCAAAGACTTTGGCAGTTTTTCAGACAGGCCCCTTCCTGGACGCGTGGGCCCACCACCTGCCTGGGCTCTCACTTTGCCCAGACCCCTGGGGTGGGGAGAGTCCCCTTGTCCCAGGCAGCCCAGCAGGCTGTGGCCACATCACAGCCCCAACTCCCATGGCGCTTTCAGACAACTGAACTCCTGAAGTCTTCCCTGGCATGTTTTGTCAATTGTTGCCAGGCAATCTGAGTGTTCTTGCTTAGTGATCACATGAGTAATAGAAAATAAAGGCCAGTTCTCCACTGCCAATAATAATGTGCATGAATTACATATTGACACAAAGAAACGAACACTGTGATTCTTCAAAACCAGGATGGACTTGTCATAAATGGCAGAGCCACAGAGCAGGAGGGGCCCAAGAAGTTACCTGGTGGCTGTCAAACTTTGGCTTGTATCCGCTTTGCCAGGAGGGCTGGTGGAAACACACGTTCCTGGGCTCCAGGAACCAGATTCTCAGGGCTGGGCGAGCTGAGAAAGCGAATTTCTAACAAGCTCCCAGGTGATGCCAACAATGCTGCTGGTTCAGCTTGCACTCTGAGTAGCCCTGATCTAGACCAGAGGTCTCCCACTCTGGCTGTATATTAGGATCACCTGGGGAGGTCTAGTACTCCCAATGCTCAGCTCCAGCCCGGAGGTGTGGGCTGGGCTGGGTTACTTCTTGTAGTTTTCAAAAGCTCCCATTTGATTGTAATGTGCAGCCAGGTCTGAGAAGGACCAGGTGGCCAGGCTCCTCATATTACAGACAGGAGGGAGTTGTCACAAATGCTCCTGAGCCCCAGTGAGAGGAGGGATTTCCAGGTGAGCACAGGCAATGGGTGGCAGAGCCGAGCTCTTTCCTCCCTCTAAATGCAGCCCATAATTGTCCTAAGGTGGTCTGGTGTGGGGCACAGGGTGAAGGGAGGGCACACCCCCCCCATCTGGAGAGCAGCTCCCTGGCAGTGAAGGGGCAGGCAGCGAGGCTGATGAGTGACAGGTGCCACTGGGCACCAGGCAGAATCACAGCTCAGGAGACAATGCCATTTCAATACTTCACCATTTTACAGATAAGGAAACAGAGGCCCTGAAAGATGAAGAGGTTTGCTGAAGGACCCATGGCGGGTCAGCAGTGAAGCAGGGAGTAGAAGCCTGCTCTCCTGCTGTGTCTGCTGGCCCTACCACCTCGGGCTCACTTGCTGTCTGCCACAGGCGTGATGGCTTATGACCCAGGTACTCGGATGGCAAATGCAAGCTTGGGATGAAGAACTGGAACAACAGGCACCACGTTCCAGAGTGGGATGAGGTCACAGTGCAGGATTTTCAGAGGAGATGTCTGTAAATGGGTTATACACCCATCAGGGATTTTAAAAGTGTGTGTGTGGGGGTGGGTAGAGTTGAATCAAGAAGAGGATTTTTGGAAAGACGTGTCATGATGCTATCTCACCTCATCCCCAGGTGAGAGGACGGGGGGTATGCTTCCTCCTTGACCTCAAATCAAGAGGGAGGCTTAAGGAGAGCACTCAGATGGCTTGATTGCTAAGGGCTCCCTGCAGCCTGGGGGACCTGGTGAGCTGATGCCTCACTCCTGCCTGAGAAACCCACGGGAGGATAACGGGCCAGTTGCTCCATGGATGGAGCGGAAGAGGGGAAGTGGCTACAGTGGGATCAGCCACAATCCTTGAGTTTGTAGGAGCGAAGGATGTGTGAGTGCTTCCTGAGCACCAGGTGTGGGCCCTGGGCCAGGTAGAGCTGTGTGGCCTGCCCAAGGCAAGCTGGAGGGGCGGGCCCAGGAGTGGGGGACTGCCACATGTCTGTGGAAGGAGCCACAAATGGCCAAAGGGGGGAGTATTTCACCCATGTTGGGGCCACTGCAGGAGAGTAAATCCCAGTAATGGGGGCTTTGAAAATTCCACAAAAGGACTCCATGAGAGCCTAAAGGGTGTGCTTAACCAATGCCAGGCCCAGCAAGATGGATGCAGCTCCTGGCAAGTGAGGTCCTTCCTGCCCCTTCCACCACTCGAAGCCCCAACTCAGGAGGGTTCAGAAACCCTGGGAATGGGACAGGGAAAACACTCAGTCTGGCAAAAGAGAGAAGCAGCCCATCGCACCCCTTCTCCCAGGGCAGGTGACTGGCTGCTTCAGGCCAAGCTGGGGAAGGAAGAGGCGATGCCTTTGAAGGCAGTTTGAGGTTTTGAATATTATGATGGACTCCACATATTAGCTGTTGACCAGAGGACCTTCAAAGTCATGAGACTTGCCCGAATTTTTATCTTAGGAGCAAGGGAAGAAGAGTGCCAGCCATCGGAAGAGTTAGAAAGGACAGTGAGGGGAAAGCTTCTCTATGACTACATCCTAAGAGTCAAGCTTAATCAACATGATGGTTACAGCCAACCACAGAGGTGGCAACTGCTTTCCTCCCACACGAAGGAAGGGCTCCTGTCCTCTAAAGGCCTCTTTGAAAATGGAAGCATTAAATCAGGCCCCTGCCCTGTTTCACTCTCCTCTTTCAAGGGCTCCCCACTGCCCACAAGTTAAAGTTCAGGTTCCTTACCGTGGCTCCTGCCTTCCCCTGTGGCTTCCTCCTGTACCCTTTCCCCATGAACCCCTCAGCAACGTGAACACACCCCTCCCCTCACCAGGCCTCTGTGCACACAGTTCCCTCTGGGAGAGGGAAAACTCCCCAGCCTCTGCTTCCTACTCACCCTCCAGGTTTTAGCATAGGTGTCACTTCCTACACCAAGCCCTCCCTGGGTGCTATACCCCAGTATCCCCCATATGCACCCAACCAGCCCTTATCACCTTGCATTGTAAACGCTTTGTTAGCTGTCTGATGTCCCCAGGAGGCTGAAGGTGTTGGGGGCTGGGGTGGAGGGCTGTGTTTAGCTTGAATCCCCAGCAAATAGCCCAGTGCCTGGCATACAGTAGGTGCCTAATAAATCTTTTAAAAATAAATACTAAATGAACATTGCAAACACCCTGCAACAGAAGGAGGCATTACCTTCTTCTTCATTTTCACGTTTTTGAAGATGGCGTGGACCCTCCATGTCTTTGCGAACATTGCCCCAAAGGCGGTCGTGTAGCCCACGGTGAGAATCCAGGTCCTGACCTAGAGGCCATGAGAAAACAGAGGCATTAACATCTCCTGGGGGACGGACTTCATCAGTTAGGAGAGTGTCCCAACAGGGGGACTCTAGATGGGGACAGATGCTCTACTTTACATACTGTAGAGTTTTACTAGCATCAATAGTCCTTCAATCACATTTCAATCTGATAGAGGCTTAGTTCTATTGGCCACTCGCCAGACCAGGGCCAGGGCCCTGGGCGCAGAGGCATATGAGATTCAAATCCTGCCTTTCATGGGCCCACAGCCCAGAGGGAGCCAGTCATAGACAGAGGCACAGAGGCCCCCAGGACCACTGAGGCGCCACTAAGGGGTTTCAGACCAGCCCTCTGATCTTCCCTCCCTCCTTTCCTTCTCTGACAGCCTTCTATACGGGGAGACAGGCCTGCAGAGGTGCTCCCAATTGCTGATTTCTCTGCCTCCTCACCCAAGTCTCTAGGAGACGAGGCAGTCCCAGGAACCTCTTCCACAGGACTCCCAGGTCCTGGGTTGTGGGCAGCGGGGAGGGCTGAGCACTGAGCTGCAGGGGCTGAGACTGGGCAGGACAACAGGCCTGCATGGCCCTTCTCCAGTGCTAGTGACCCAGCCACTCTGGTAAAGCAGGGCAGAACTCAGCCAGAACTGGCCCCGGGGATGCCTGACTGGCAGCTGCACCAGCCCAGCTCCTGGCCATCGTCAGGGGCTGCTCATTGAGGGGGAAGGCCAGAGGAGAGGGGCTGTGACCTTTCCACTCCCACCAGGGGCCCGTCTCCTCATGCTTTTGGAGAAAGAGAGGAGCGATGCTGCCTGGGTCCCTGCTCAGGACTAAGGCCTTATCTGGCTCTCAGCTGTTCCACAGCACCAAAGTGTGCCCTGATCCCCAGCCCCGGGCTGGTGGCTGCCACAAACTTCCAGCCCTGATAGGAGCCAACAGCCTGATCCTTGCAGGCTGGGTCACCACCTGTTAGGTCTTGGGGGCCTCCTGGATGCCCACTCCCCACCTGCACTGCCATTGTGGCCAGACCCCAGCCTCTCCCGAGTCCACCCTCACCGGCTGGTCTGGATACCCTCCAAGAACCAGGAGACTCCCCTAGCTCCAGGTTGGTCCCCACATCATGGCCCAGGACTGGGCTGTATGCCACTGGGTTCTGGGGCCTCCCACTCACTGGGACAAAAAGGCTGCGTGCTCCGTGAGCTCTGGTTCTAGACTATGGTCTTTCCCCGGCTCTTTCTCAGCTCCGTTGAACTAAGTTCCCCCTGAAAGGTCCCCACCTGCCTCAGCTGAACATAGCAGGAAGGTGGGCGCGTTAGGAGAGAGAGAGACAGTTGGGCTGGAGTGGACAGGCCGGGCCCTCTGTGTCCAGAGCCCAGCAGGTTTGCCCACCTCAGTGCTCCCATCCAGCCCAGGGCTACAGGCAGTTATGTAGGAGGTTCCCAGACATGCTCCCTTCAGGGAGTCCCTTCACACTGCCTTTCTAGCAACTTGGTTCTCTAGCTTTTCAGAGACAGGGCATTTCCCCTTTCCATTTTATCTGTAAAAATAGGAACTGGTTGGGTAGATGGCAAGACCAACCCCCTAAGGTAGGACAACAGCATTACCTCGATTGTTCAGAAACACAGATGGGTGAGGTGTGAATGCTGACAATGGTAAGGGTGAGGACTTAACCTTCTTCTTTTTTTTTTAATTTCAAAAATTTCTGACAGGCAAGAACGAATCACAGTACTTTAGAGAAGGTGTAGGATGGCCACGTCATTACCCGTATTATAAAACAAGGATGGAAGAAAAGTAACAGAATAGAGACAGGGAAGGAGCCAATTATTCGGAATTTAGACCTGAGCTTATTCAATGACCAGATCACACATTCCTAGCCTATCAGAGTTGCACAGGACCTTACAGATCATTTCATTCATTCATTCATTTGTTCACCTGTTCATTCAATAAGGATTACTGGGCCAGAAACTAAGTATACAATGATAAAAACAAACAAATAAAACAACAACAACAACCAAAACCAGAGTGATTTTTTGGAGTCATCAACTGAGTTGAGAAAACCCCTTTGTAGATGAAGAAACTGAGACTCGGGGCATTAAGGTATTTCTCCCAACCACACCACCCAGCTCCAGAGCTGAGCCCGGAAGTCAAGGCCTTGACCCAGTCCAGCCCTCTCTCCCCGACATCATGCCACCTGCTCCTCAGAGAGTCTCCTTACCCCAATCAGGTCCATCCCCGCCTGGGAGGCAGCTGTCAAAGGGACAGCACACTGGGGGAGTAGCTGACCAGCCTGAGAACTGGCTGATTTCAACACACTTTTAGAGCTAATGGTTGACATGACTGTGAAGACCAATGGTCTCCAAGCCCTTTTGATCATGTCTCCCTATCAGAAAAACAATTTTAAACACGAACATATACGAACAAGGAAATTTTTAAAAGGATGGTAAGAGATGAAATAATATGGTTATTTTTACCTCATAATGTGGCAGACAAAGATCTCTTATTTTGGGTTAAAGTATTACTCCAATATGCTTGGCATTATTATATTTGCTTTGACTTATATTTTTTTTGGCATAATCATTTTCGGGCCACTTGTCTATTTTGTAGGGTCAAATTCATTAAGACCCAATAATACAAGTGAGTTAAGTTAGTAAAAACTCAATGATGTAAATTTAACCTGGCAACTGGAAACGGCAATATGTTGCCATAAACTGAAAGCACAGAATGGGTGAGGATGCCTGGCCAGAAAAGAGGTAACCTAGCAGGCCCAAGACCTGCTGGCAAGGTTCGCTTAAGCTGGTGTTTGAGAACTTGGATTTGGGGAGGGTTCCCACCATTCCCTCAATGATAAGAGTGACTCTGTGCCTGAAGGGTTTGTGCAAACAGCGTGATTTATGCCGCACACCTGCGTTCCTTCTGAGAGCCTGGAATTTTGGTATGTGCTCAGTAGAGGGTACCCAGGTGACCGGACCCCAATAAAAACCCTGGGGGCTGAGTGTCCAGTGAGCTTCCCTGGTAGACATTTCGTGTGTTGTCACAAGTCGTTGCTGGGGTTTTAAGTGCACCCTGTGTGACTCCACTGGGAGAGGCTCTGGGAAGCTTGCACCTGATTCCCTGTGACCTCACCCCATGTGCCTTTTCACTTTGCTGATTTTGCTTTACGTTCTTCCTCTGTAATTAATCATTGCTGTGAGTACAATTCTATACTGGGTCCTCCTAGAGAATCACTGGACGGGGGGTTGTCCTGGGGATCCTGGACACAATGCCCTGTGGCTGGCTCATGTCACAGACTGACCAACCACTCCGTTCTCAGGAGAGTTCCTGCATGAGACCACCAGACACACCCACTGGGCCAGGGCCCCGGGGTCAGTCTGAGTATTAAATCTTAGTAAAGCTTAATTTCTTTCATTTTTTTTTACATAAAAAAGTAAACAAAGGCTGTAATACGTTCTTCCACAAGATGATCCCAGTGGGTTCACATCCCATTTGGAGACAGCTCTTCAGACAATGATGAAACAACACTAGAAGAAATACTCTGGAAAGCAGGAGAGTGGGACCCTTACCAGCAGAGCCACCTACCCCCTGCTGCCTCTGCTCAGGGTCATCCCTGTGCAAAAGGAGGTGTTTTCTCTCTCCACTCCTCCACCATCGTTTTTTTAAAAATTTATTTATTTTATTTATTTTATTTTTGGCTGCATTTGGTCTTCGTTGCTGCACGTGGGCTTTCCCTAATTGCGATGAGTGGGGACTACTCTTCGTTGAGGTGCGTGGGCTTCTCATTGCGGCGGCTTCTCTTGTTGCAGAGCATGGGCTCTAGGCACGCGGGCTTCAGTAGTTGTGGCGCACTGGTTTCAGCAGTTGTGGCTCACGGGCTCTAGAGTGCAGGCTCAGCAGTTGTGGCACACGGGCTTAGTTGCTCCATGGCATGTGGGATCTTCCCGGACCAGGGCTCGAACCAGTGTCCCCTGCATTGGCAGGCGGATTCTTAACCACTGTGCCACCAGGGAAGCCCCACCATTGTTTTAAGATGGAAATGGACCCTGGGGTTCAGTCCTTGACCCTCTTTGTCCTAAAAGGGCTCTCCCTGAGTTATCACTCCCACTCTCAGGCTTCAACCATTTTCCTCGTGCTGACAATTCCTTTACCTCTTTCCCTGTTCCTATTTCTCTCCTGAGCTCCAGACCTGCGTATGCCACTGTCACTGGAGACCTAGGTGACACTTAGGTGTCCCATAAAACCTTCACACTCCAGAGCCAGAGCTGAGCCCATCAGCGCTTCCACTGAGTAGCTCCATTTCCTCCTGACTCAGGGATGGTGCCACTATCCACCTGTCACCCAAGTTAGGGACCTGGAAGTCCCCCAGGAATCCTCCCCTACCCTCACTCTCCTATTCAGTCCCCAGGCCCATCTCCTTCTGCTGAACCACCCCCAGACCCGTTCTCTGCCCTTCCCACGCCTGCACCTCCCAGGTTCCCTTGCCCTCTGGCTTCTGGCTGGATGGAGGGAACCATCAGGAGGTGGGAGGCGCCAGGAGAGAGAAGACGGGGTATGTGCTCCCTGCAGCCACTGCTTCTGTGCTGTCTCTGGCGGCAGCTGGGCTCCTCATGTGGCTCTGGCCCTCTCTGGGCTCAGGAAGAGGCCTAGGAGTGGTGAGGGCTTCCTGCGGTTGCCTCAACACCTGTATTTTCTTCCTTAACCCCACCTACACCTCTGTAGGTGGTCCCTTCACTGGAGTCTCTCCCTGTGAAGCACCGGGGTGGGCTCTGTTTGCTGCCAGGGCTATGCCTGATGACCATCGTACTCCCATGTCTCTTGTTAGTACACCCCTCCTCTCTGTTCCTGTGGTGTCATTACGATCAGGGACCCTGGAGCCAGACTGACAGGAGTTCAAGTCCTGGCTTTGTCACTATCTACGTGAACCTGGGCAGGTCACGTAACCTCCTTGAGCCTCAGTTTCCTCATCTGTGAAATGGGGGTAACTAGTGCCTTTGACTTCGTGGAGTGTTTGTGTGGATGAGCTGAAAGAAGGTATGTAAAGGGCTGAGGTTCTTAAACAATATCTGATTTTTGTCCACGAGTTCCTTATCACTGCTCACCGGACCACTGCAGGAGCCTCCAGCTGGTCTCCCGCCTCTCCCCTCACCTGCTGCTCATCCATCAAACACCTCCAAGAGGGACTGTTCTCCAGTGCAAATCTAAGCAAGTCTCCTTGAGTTTAAACCCTTTACTGCCCCATTGAGCCCGCAGGTTAAACTCCAGATTCTTGGCAGGGTGTGGCACCCACCACCCACACCTCTCCAGCCACTGCCCACATAGCATTTCACACCCAAGCAATTCCACGCTGCTTAAACGTCCCCACACATCACACTGGCTCACGATGCGGGCCTGGCACTGGCTATTTCCTCCACTCATCATGCCATCCTCTCTCTAAGCTCTTCACAGATTCTCATTTGTCCTCCAAAATCCATATTCGTGGGCCACCTCCTCTGAGAAGCTCCTCCCAGAGCTTGCAAGGAGGTCACAGCTGCCTCCTCCCTGAGATTTCTGTCCTCATGCATGTTTCTGCTGTGCTGGTCATGCATGTTTCTGAGATGATGTCCACTTGATTACTTGCCTGCCTCTCCCACGAGATGGTGCAGGGCCTACACTGCCCACCTTTAAATCTCTGGATCCAGCACTGAGGAGGTGATTGGGCTGGGTGGGCCCGCTTAGGTGGTAATGAGATCACCAAAAATGTGCAAGCTGAGCTTGAGCAAGCACATGAAAGGAAGATTGCAGACAGAACTGGAGAACTGGATGGCAAAAAAGGCTGAGCTTATGGCCTCAGTGGTCCCTTCCTCGCAACGAAATATGCTGTCCGGGAGGTAGTGAGCTCCCCATCACTCCATGGATTCAAGCACAGCTTGGAGGACCCCATTTCAGGGTGCTATAGGGGCACTTCCTGTGCTGAGGGACGTTTCATTTGATGACGTTCCAAGTATCTCCCTTCTGGGTGGCTCTATGGTGCCAAATAAACTAGAAGGTTCTGCAGGGCTCAAATGATTCTGTTTTCTCTAATGATTACATCACCTCTCATACAAGCCTCTACCGATTCATCAACATAAGACAAACAGCCACTTCACTCTCTCTCCCAAAGTCTTAAACACATTTATTCTAATGTTAATGTCTTTCCTTTTTTCTCCTTAGACATAAAGCCCCTGGCCCCCTCTGCACACAACCTGACATGCAACCATGGGGAAGAGGAATTTTAGGCAGGCAATGGCCATCTCAGTCTCAACTATGAAAAAGGAAAAAGCAATTAGAGCACATCTCCAGATGGAAGAAAAATCTACACCCGGAGCAATTCTGCTTAGCTGCTCATTCAATTGATTTTGGGAAGGCCTGCTTGCCAGAGTGAAGGGCTTTCACGGCTCTTTTGGGGACCAGCAGGAAGAGGAACACACAGCCTCCCTTGCAGGTCTGTTCTGATGATGACTGGGTTGGAGGAGGCCTTGTCGGCTGGCTGGATGTTGAGGGCTGAGCCGTTTTCCTGCTGTCCAGAAAGGTTCGAAAAAGGGCCTTTTGTTTCATTCTGACTGTTCACCCCACATGATCAATAGTGAGAAGGCAGGCAAGGGAGACCCAGACTATCTAAAAGCAAGCCCCAGACCTCCGTTACCCTGAGGCGTTACCGTCTGGAGCTGAAAGGTGAGACTTCAGCCTGGGATCTCCAGGGCCTGCCTGTCTTTCTGGAGGGAGAGGTGGTGAAGAGATTCGGAGTGTTTCCCAAAGCAATATGCCTCTGAAGAGCATGCTCTAGAAACAGCTCCAGAAGCCTCTGTCTTACCCAGGGTCCTTTAAGTAAGATCTGCATAGAAAATGCCTTCTAGAGTTTAGAGTACAGCAAAAACTTTCTGGGGGAACAATTCAAGGGCCCACAGGAGATTCTGGGCACAAACAAGGGTACTTTGGGACCCAAGTTAGGGCCAGTGGGGCATCTTAGGAGACCTGGGGCAAATCAGAGGAAGCCACCCTCTGTAGGAGAAGGAGTTTCCAACAGGCACCCCCTCAAGGCCCTTTCTGAAAGGCCCCCACCTCCTTAAGACCCTATCAGCTGAAGAACTCGACTCAGAGCAGATCGCAGGCTATATTCAGTTCCCGCCCACCCCTGACGCCAACACCCTTGTGCAGTGCACAAAATACATAACCGTACTTGGTGGCCTTGGCTCAGGCAACGAAACAGGGAGGAGGCCCTTCTTCCCCTTCCCCACACAACCCTCGCAGGTACCTCAGTGACTGGAGGTTAGGGAGCTTTCTGGAAGCACAGCATTCTCAAGATGGGCAGTGGTAGCAGGGGGTGTGGGTGTGTGCTGGGGAGGGGGCTGACGTGCACCTCCATGCGGCTCCGTGGACTGAAGGTGTGGATGAGTGGGTGTGGAGGCAGGAGAGGAAGTGAGGGAGGAGGTGTATAGGCCCCAGGCTGAGCAGCTGCAACTGGTCTCCTGCTGATACTTCAAGATAAGAGACCAGCTGGAGCATTGGGCCTGGATTAGGTGAAAGGCAAAGTGACCACAACGTCTTCATTCTTGTGGTCAATAGGATTTCCCAGTCTGGCCCATGCACAGAAGGGGTCCTCAGTGTAGGGGAGGCACGAAAGGAGGGAGGAAGTGCCGCCCCGTAATATGTCCTGCCAACCTCCGAGAAACCTTTGTGCTGGAATCCATCTTGGCTGAGAGATGTGTGGACACACCAGGAAGGACCCAGTGTCAGATCAAATATGGGCACAAGCGAGATGACTGGCCAGAGACAACTGGAAAACTGCCCGCATATAAGCAACCTAAGCTGCCCCTATTGTGTACAACACACTCCAAGTTCGCCTGTCTGCTCTTCCACATGTACTTTGCTTCTAATAAACACTGTCTCTATTTCACAATCTTGGTCTCTTTGCTGAATTCTTTCTTCAAAGAAGACAAGGACTGAGGTCCTTCTTCCAGCCACTCCAGCACTGGAATCAGAAGGAGAGATGGATGTGCCACTGAGGCTGCAGCTGCTAGGAACTTTGTGAGCAAATAGGAGGCATCTTTCAGGACTTCCATTAATAACTGCAGCTCCTTCTGAGGGGTCGCCTATTCTAAGCCTTCCCTGATTGGTCCCTCCACCCCCGCCCCTAGGCCTGTCTCCATCAGAGCATAGAACACACCGAATGGGAGTTATTTGTTTAACTACATCTTCCCATCTTCCCATCTACGCTAACTCCCCGAGGGCAGTGATCTGTGTCCAGCTCTGTGCCTGCAGACCCTCATACACAGTAGGTACCTGGGAAATGTTACCACATGAATGAATTATAAGACAAGGGCTGGGGCTTGCAGTAATCCACATGAGGGTGTGTGGGATGGGGGGACATCATCTGTACATTTGCTGGAGGGTCTGGGGCACCCCTGGCACCCTCCTCAGCCCCCTCCTCTGCAAGCCAGAGGTCTAGGGAGCCCTTCACAACTGAAGACCCTGGATGGCTAAGAACAAAGGAGATGGGGGTGGGCAGGCTGTGGCCTGTCCAGGACCCTAACTGGCCCAAACAGGCCTTGCCAACACCAGCTCCTTCAGCCACATCCCTAAGTTGATCTAAATCTGCCAGGAAAGGTAACCATCAAACCCTGTGGGCATCCCCTGGCCCAGCTTTCCTGCTACCTTCTGAAATCACAAAGCACTTTACCATATGGCCAGCCACAACAACATGGGATCACATGCTGAAATAGCCCCCAAACCACAGTTTTACATCAGATTCTCTCTCAACTGTCTCAAAAAAAAAAAAAAAAAATCACCAAGCAAAAAAATATCACAGACATTTATGGCCTTTTACTTGAAAACATCACTAATTCCTACCACTCTTGAACTTACTGGGAGGCCAGTTGGGTGTTCCCAGGTAGGCTTTGCCTTTTGAGTCAGAGTTATAAGATCCTAGCATCTCTGGGAGGGCTGGAAGAGGGCTGGAAGAGGACGTCGTGCTTCCAAATCCAGTATCCGGACCCCCACTATTCCATCCCTTCCCAGCTGCTGCCTATCCGGAGCTCATTCATACACCTCTTGTGAGCAGGGTGGATGGCTGAGAGCACGCTTCAGGATCCAGAACCCAGCACTCCATCCTGTGATGGGATGGCCCCGCTTCCTGAGATTCCAGGGTGGAGGGCTAGGATCGCCTTTCCTAACTGGCCCAAACAGGCCTTGCTGATTCTCACGGGACGGGGTTTCTGGTGCTTCCATTTCCTTGTATCACCAGTCTCCAGGAGACAAACTCAAAAATAAGCATGGGTTCTAATCTTGGCCTCATACTCTAAGTGTGGTCTGTGGATGCAGCATCAGCATCACCTCGGAGCTTGTTAGAGCTGCGGCACCTCCGGCCACCCCAGGCCTGCTGAGCCGAAATCTGCATTCACCAAGGTCTCCAGGTGATTCACATGCCCTTTGAGCAGCACTGTCTGTGTGGGCAGAAGTTAGGGCGGTGGTTACTCTTGGGAGGCGGGTGCAGATAGTAACTGGAAGCGGGTAGGAAGGGCTTCTGGGATGCTGGCAATGGCCTGTTTCTTGATCTGGATTCACAGCTGAATCCAGTTTATGAAAATTCATTGAGCTATACGCTTATGAAATGTGTATGTGTATATGTACTCTAATAAAAGGTAAAAAAATAAAGGAGTCAGGAATCTCAGCAAGTAGAGGCAGCTGGGAGATAAAGCTGAGCCACGCTCCTCGGTGCTTCCATCAGAGCAGCCCTGGGCTGACCTGACTTCTCCTAGTTCTCACATCAGATTCCAGCGACTGGGGACTCATGTCCAAGAGATCCCACCTGCGTCATTCTTACCTCCCTCGCAGCCTGCCCTGAGGCCCCTTTCAGCACTCAAGGTGGCTGAGGTACAGCAGCTTGGCTTTGACTTAGGCCCTGAGTCTGTCCCCGACCCAGATCTAGCAGAGCAAGGACATGTAAAGCTGGAAGCTGCCATGGACATACCTACACGCAATCAACCAGCATCAACCCCAGTTTTCCAGCCTCTTCTTCATGCCAAGTTTGCTCTGCTTTATTAGTATCTCTCTTAGCTGTGTCCAGAGGTGAACACAGTTATTCAGACACAGTCCCATCATTCACTCATTCATTCATTCATTCATAATGATAATGGCTAGCATTTACTGAATCTTGTTATGTGGCAGGCACTAAGTGCTTTACATGCACTATCTCATTTAACCCTCACAATCCTATGAGTATGCCCATTTTACAGAGGAGTAAACTAAAGCTCAGAGATGTTAACTAACTTCAAGTCACACAGCAGGAAGTAGTGTAGCTAAGGATTTGAATGCAAGCATTCTGGCTGAAATTCTCTTATATGCCAGGCACTATGCTATGCTTTGGGGATGTATCAAAAATGAATGAATAAATATACTAAAATGACTGAATTATACACCTTAACAGGGTGAATTTTATGGTATGTGAATTACAGTAGGTCTCCGTTTCTGTGGGTTCCACATCTACGGATTCAACCAACAGGGAGCAAATTGAAAATATTTTTTAAAAAATTCCAGGGCTGGGCTTCCCTGGTGGCGCAGTGGTTGAGAGTCCACCTGCCGATACAGGGGACACGGGTTCGTGCCCCAGTCTGGGAAGATCCCACATGCCGCGGAGCGGCTGGGCCCGTGAGCCATGGCCGCTAAACCTGCACATCCAGAGCCTGTGCTCCGCAATGGGAGAGGCCATAACAGTGAGAGGCCCGCGTAACGCAAAAAAAAAAAAAAAATTCCAGAAAGTTCCAAAAACCAAAACTTGAATTTGCCACACCAGCAACTATTTACATAGCATTTACATTGGATTTACAACTATTTACATAGCATTTGCATTGTATTAGGTATTATGAGTAATCTAGAGATGATTTAAAGTATATGGGAGGATTGCTTATAACCTATGCAAATATTACATCATTTTATATAAGGGACTTGGACATCCTCGGATTTTGGTATCTGCGGGGTTTCCTGGAACCAATCCCCTGCGGATACCAATTATATTCCAATTTAAAAAAATCTGAACAGACAAAAATTTTGGTTGAGATAAATATTGCCCACATTCCTAAGAATTTAGTTGACCTGTTTTTCCTGGTATAAACCAGCTAACAAAAAATCAAAATATTTCTTTAAAAAATGAATGAAATGTCTCAGACATCTTTGTAGTCCGACAGAGCTAGTTCTATACTTTGGTCCTGCCACCTAGCCATGTATGACAGAGTTTCGGTTTTCTCTCCTGTGAAGCGGGGACAGTGAACCCTGCCTTGTCAGGTGGTTATAGGGATTTGAAGGAAAGGCTTCACCTGGCTGCTGGCCCAAAAGGTAAATCACAGCAGAGAATGCTGAATTTTATGAGGGCACAGGCTTGGGGAGCTCACATGGCACTGCTGATCACCTCCACGCCCAGAAATGCCCTGAATGCCCCTGGAGCTGTTGAGACCTGCACTGGATCAAAGGCCCACCTGGGTCTTCTCGTCCTCACTGCAGAGTCCCTTCTTACCCCTCCACGCTCCTGCTGGGGTTTCTGCCTAGGATTCCACAAGGAAGGCGAGCACCTTTTCTCTTCCCCACCCACCTCGCTCCCTCTCTGGGCTGCCAGGGGCTGGGATTCCTGAGCTGCATAAGCGAGTGTGAGGGCCCTCCCATCCCCCTGGCATGGGGGCTCTGGCCCACGCCCAGCACTGTCCTCATAGGCAGCTTCGTGCCCACAGGGGCCATGTTGCTATGGTGATTACGCTACCCACTCAGTGTCCAGGGAGACAGCATGGTGTAGCTGCGAGCTGTTTGCAAGACTCGCTGCAACTAGGCTGGGAAGATGCCAGAAAGGGTCAGAGGGAGCGGGGGATGGGAACTGAGTGTGACTGCTTCCCTAGCTCTGTGTGTGTGTGTGTGTGTGTGTGTACACATGCTCACACATGTACCCACCCCGCTGTCCGAGTTATAACGGCCCTTCTGAGCAGAGGCACAGCCCCTAGAGAGGCATAATCCCGTGGTCGTCACAGGTTTCTTCCTGAGGTGGTGTTTACTGTTTATCACTGTGTTTAGTTTCTATATTGAAAACTAAAAGGGAAAAAAGTGGCATTCATATGGCAGCAGAACAGACTGAACTGTGCCTTCTCTTGCTCCACATCTGAAGCTGGCTTCGTGATCCACCTTGTCCCTTGTCCTGTGAGATTTCCTACAGAAACAGTGTGGGACACCAGGAGATTATACCGTGGCAGGGAGAAAGTTGCCCACTCCCCCGTTACTTGCCTTACACTCCAGGTGGCTCCTCTGAATTGTCTCATTTAGCCCACACCACAGTCCCGCATAGGGATTTGTTGTGCTCATTTCACAGACGACAAAACTGAGGCCCAGAGAGGCTAAGTCACTTCCACAGTCCGGAGGTAGTATGTGTAGGGGGCGAGAGTCAAGCCCAGGCTGTTGAAGACCTGTGCTCACCGCACTGGGGGCCTCCTAGGCCCAGAAAGTACACAATCCAAGGCGCCAAGTGAAACAAAGGAGCCACAACCCCTCTGGAATAGCAGGTGGACAACCCACATTGCACCCACTGGGGTGCACTTAGGCTCTAAATTTAAGAGCTTTTGGTTCCCCTTCCTGAGCAATCAATATTGGGGATGATTAAATAAGTGACCCCGGCCTTAGCCACGCACACATTTGTGCTGACCCAATTCAATCCACACTAGTTAATCTATGCCTTTTCTCCACAGTCACGAATGTGGGCTTCCCCTTGCAGAGCCTCTGAAACAGCCCCAACTGCAAATAAATGAATCCTCAGGGTGGGGAGAACCAGGCCCTAACAGCTTCAGAGCCCTCATGTTCCAGCTAATGCTGATTTGTAAAGCGCTTTATGATTTATTCATACCGCCTTGCCAGGCTTCCCAGGACAGCCTTCCCCTCACGCAAATGAGCACGACTCCCAGAACAGAATGTCAGGCTTCATTAAGAGAAAACACCCGGGTGTGGGGATGTCCTCGTTTGGGCTCCCTAGCCTGCGTCACCCAGTGTCTGTAGGATTCGGGGCAAACTCCAGGAAGCACCTGTGCTCTGACGGCCTTTGGCTCGTGAGCATGGTGAGATGGCAGGAGTTCCCTTCTGGGAGGGAGAGACTCTCCAAGGGCTGGGCCTCATGCCTCTGCACCCAAGACGGGACCTCGGGCCAGTGGATGCATTCCCAGGTGGCAGGAGCCGGCGACAAGGAGCTGGGAGGGACCCAAGTGGAGCTCTGCCCCCGTGATTCTCGGCCAGTAGATCAAGGTGGGCCCCTCAGCTCTCGGGGAGCCACCAAAAGATCAGAGCGCCGTGTAAATGAGAAGTCACCAAACCGGCCCCTGGAACCATTTTCGCTTAGCTTCTCCAGGGTGCCTTGGGAGCAGCCCCTCCCTCGGGCCACACTACTGCCCAGGAAAGCTGACCACAGACACGCACGGCACCCATGAGCCCACAAGGCCCCACAGGGCACAGAAGTCGTGCTGATGCAGAGCTGAAGGGGGCCTCAAGCGCTTCACGCCGTCTCTAGCGAGCGAGACACAAGCTGCGGTCACCATCCTTGTGCCAGAGGGTCACACTTCTGAGGGCGCAAACTGCTAACCCACACCCACAGGGACTTTTGAGCGTCAGCTTCTTCGGAAGCTGACTCCAGCACTCTGATGCCAGGCACGTGGGGGACTTGTGACTCGACTTCACCTCCTTAACCCCCAGAAGGGCAGAGTGAAATGGGGCAGAATAAAAAACTCTGAGTAGGAAGCTTGAATCAGGTGAGCTCTGGAGCACGTGGGGCCTGACTGCCCTCCAGGTCCACCCCAGAGAGGGAAGGATGCCTGAGCACCCCGGGGACCCCCTGGGGTATTGGGGACTTGACCACGCACTTCTCAAGTGGAACCTTTCAAACAAAGTACAAGTTCTGGGGACATCTCATTTGCTTGACAATTCATGCTGAAGCTGGCTATTAACAAGAGTCAGTCCGATGTCATCTGCAGGAATCAGGGGAGCGTCACCACGTGCTCCAGGGACTTCCCTCCAGTCCACGGGCTGTCCCAGAGTCTGGGGATCTGTCAACTACAGATTGGCACTTGCCATCCACCTCTACAAGGATTAGATCGTGCGCTGCTGCACCTGCTGACCTTCAACACTCCCTGGAAGGAGTTCAGGGTGGAGAGCAGGAAGGAGGCGCTCTGTGCTCTGGGAAAACCTGGCAGAACAGGTCTTCTGATAGTTAGATATTTTTAGGAGCCAATTTTATGATTCCAATTCTTATATCTCCTCATATCTAGAAAAGCACTAAAATCCTTCATGGTGACGTCTGCTCCTCATGACTAGCAGTAACCTCCTGCAAAAAATCTGTGCTTGATTGCATGTACTCCCCCCCTTCACCGAAATCACATATATACTGACCTTCCCCGCTGCCTCTTTGGAGCAGTTTCTCAGAGCTATCTGAGATGCTGTCTCCCGGGCTATAGTCCTCATTTTGTCCCAAATAAAACTTAACTCACGATTCTCACGTTGCGCACGTTTTTTAAGTTGACAGACCCAATGCAGTCCTGAAAGTCCAAGGTGTGGGTGGTGACCTGCAGCACATTTAAGGGGTCCTCCACTTGTCTAATCCTCACTGCCAACCTTTACTTTATGATAGTCCAGTAGTGGGTGACACTGAGACTACAGAGCAGCAAATATAATCTAAAAGAGACTGCTTTCCAAAAAAGGGCCTACGTTGCTCTTAACACCTTAATAGAAAACAGCAACAACAAAAGAGTTGCTTTTGGATTAATCTGGTCAACACTGATCCTTTGACCATCCCTTCTAGCTCTGGTCCTCCAGGCGGGGAATTGGATGAATTACTGCATGTCCTACCCAGTTCTGAGAGATCACAGTAAAGTCCAGAAATAAATCCCAACTGGCCATCCCCATCCTAGAAAGTAAGCCAATGATACTTTCAACTGAGTTCTACACAATTGCTAACTGCTAACGTACAAACTCCTTAAAAAGAAAAACAACTAATAACAACAATAACTAGGCAACAACATTTTTAAACATGTTAATTAATTTTCAAAATAACATTGCTAAAATATAGTAAATAAATTACACTGTTTTGGGCTTCCTTAAATATATGCATTCTCAATGGGGGTGATATAGTTCCCAAGGGGGACAACACTGGTTCTTGAATGTGAGAAATTATTACTCTTTTATATAGAAACTATAGGTATATATACAGTACATAAACAGAAATACAGTATATCTTTGGTATTGAAATTTCAAGAAGGGATAATTAGAAAAAAAAAGCCTAAAAAGGCTCCTTATGGGGGCAATTAGCAAAAAAAGGGTTGAGAAACACTGCTGTTAAATAGAGAATAAGGAAAGCGATCTTTTCTGTACAACTCAAAGTCATCCATACAAACATCTCTCCTTATATTCTGTGATGGCCGTCAAGGTTGGTGGGCAGACTTGTTCCTTCTTACACAGCCCTGACTCTGACCCCAAGCACAGTGCCTGGGTGGGCATTTTTCTCCCTTGCTTTTCTAGGTTATTCAATCATTCTCAGTGGCCTGTCTTCTAGCAACAGCCTGTTAAATCCAGGCTCTTAATTTTACAGGCAATACTTAAGTCCATTCTGGTCTGAAAGCTATACCACGCTGCCCTGTTGAACTGCTTGAATGGCTGAACAAGTTGTCTGCTGCCTGTTCATGTATTTTCACGCAGTTCTGGGTTTGTATCTGTGTTTTTGGTGATTGTGGTCACCAAGAAAACCTTGTATCACAAACCACTGGAATGTGCAGAATGACTTACGGTGCAAAGGGTTTCGAAGGTCTTTTCAGAGACAAAGGACCCATCCAGGCCAAAGAGAAAGATGGATGCATAGGAAAGCATTCCTCCGAGGATGATAAGGTTGTTCATATACGGACTTGACATCTTTATCAGCCTGACAAAAGAAAGAGATACTATAGTTAGCAGAACTGTTAATTTAGCTACTCCTGCAGCAAATATTTTCTGAATGTGTATCTTGTCACCAAGGCTAGAGAGGGAGAGAAGAATGGAAACCCTGGTTTCCTTCACTGCCCCCTCCCCCAAGACTGTGCTTCCTCTGATGGGCTGTTTCCCTCTCACTATAGGACCGTGATGTTATCGATTTCTAGTTGTTGATTTTCCTGTCTTCTCAGTCAAGTTCACCTATCACTTCTCTGGGGACAGCCTGTATTGCCGGCTTCTTCAACCATTAATTTTTAGTTTACACAAAGATGTTAAGTCAACAGTTTTTTTTTTGGCTGGGGCTGGGAAGACAGCCAAATCTAGAGAATTCTAATCTATGTTCAGCAACCTTCCACAGTGATGGACTGTCCTGAGCACAAAGAGGGCCACACGCATGGTACCTCCCGGTACCAGGTGATGGAGGTGGACAATGGAGTCCCCACCCCCATCCTCCCCCTGTCTTCACCAGGCTGTGTTAAACCATCAGCCAGCTGGAATTTACTCTCAGATGTGTCTGGCTCCCCCAGCACAATCTGTTCAGAATGTCTTGGGTTTTCAGGTGCCCCCATGGTCCAGGTGTTCTTTTGCAGATTGTAATTATGGTCAGTTGTTCCCTGAGCATTTTCTTTTGCATTCTGCAGTTCTATTAATCCTTTCACATTTAAAAATTCAGTGTCAAAGTAGTAGAGTGATAAAAAGCCGGCTGTAAATTGTGGACCCCTCATGGGCTTTTGAATTGAAAGCCCTGCGTCCAGCAAGCACCCCTGTGACCTCATGAGGTGCACCCTTGGCAAGTCAATTAGCCGAGTTTCCTCACCTATAAAAGCACATATACCACTGCCTAGGACACATGTGAAGCTGAGAGGGGACTGGGTCCCTGAAGGTCCTTTTGTAAACCATGAACCGCTAAGGCCCCTTCATTCTTATTACCACAGGAAGCAAGGAGGGGAAAGGCCAGAAGTGAGGCAGGCTTCCTGGATGTGGTAGACCTTAAAGGATGAGTAGCATTAAGGAAGATAGAAGAGAGGGGGATTTGAAACCACAGTGACATTTATTTCCTATCTCTTTGTAGATTTTTAAATCTGAAAAGCCAGTCAAAAAATTCACACAGGGACTTCCCTGGTGGCACAGTGGTTAAGAATCCACCCGCCAATGCAGGGGACAAGTGTTCGAGCCCTGGTCCGGGGATATCCCATGTGCCTTGGAGCAACTAGTCCCGTGCGCCACAGCTGCTGAGCCTGTGCTCTGAAGCCCGCGAGCCACAACTACTGAGCCTGCGTCTGCAGCTACTGAGGCCCACGTGCTTGGAGCCTGTGCTCCGCAACAAAGGGAGGCCACAGCAGTGAGAAGTCCACGCACTGCAGCAAGGAGCGGCCCCCGCTCACTGCAACTAGAGAAAGCCCGCGCACAGCAACGAAGACCCAACACAGACAAAAATAAATAAATACATAAATAAATAAATTTATTGGAAAAAAAAATTCACACAGAAGCCAGCCTATTGGAAAGAGTAATGGTAATTCCCCCCCAGGAGGCCAAGAGGGGGTAGTTAGGAATTAAAGGAGTATAGTCTTAACGACAGGGACAACTTGCTGTTATGACAAAAACTACTGCAGCTTGCAGGAAGGGAATCTAACATTAAGAGCTGACCACATGCCCAGCGCCTTGTGTCGAGTTCTAACATGCATGGTCATCATTTAAGGCTTGTACGGAGTAGATCAGAGTTGCTTCAATTTTTTTTGGAGGCAATATTTGTGCTATCGGTGATAAATAAAACAACAGGTTTTTCAGCAAACAGGTTTGACCTAAGCAGCTGCTACCAAAACCAAAAAGAAAACAAACCCCCAACGACAACAAAAGCTCTAGAGCCGCCAAGTTCCTCCTTGGCAAGCAGGGAGAGAAGGAAAACCTCTTCTCTTGGGATTGCGCTCGTCCCTGCAGCCCAGGAGGTCGCCCTGTGTGCCTTCTGGGCACTGACAGCAGAGCCGCGCCGCCTCTGGGGGGCAACGAGGCTGTTCCCCCCGCCCCCGTGAAGGCCCGCCCTCTGAGCCCTGCTCAGCCACTCCCACAACAAAGCAGGGAGCAGGGGTCAGGGATTTCTACGGAAACCAAAGAAGCTGGCTGTGCTCGGCAAACACCACCGCCTGGGGCGGTGGCCCGTACTACCCATGGCTGGCCAGAATAACTCGGAAAGCGAGTTGGTCTCCTCCGGAGAGGGAAGGGCACGCGTGGGGGAAAAGGGATCAAGGCCAGAAACCCAGGGGATAGGCTCTGCTACACGCAGCAGTGCGGCCTCGGACGGGGCTCTCCAGCCCTCCGACATCGAGCCAGCGCTCTCATGTGCAATTGTGGTCGTTATTCGAGGGTCAACCGAGATGATGAAGGAGGCACTTCCTGGGCTGTGATATGCTGTATGGATGGGAAGTGCCCTTACTGAACTCAGTGATCTCCCTCTGGCAGTGCTTCCTGAAGATGCTGGTGGGTGGGGCAAAGACGTTCGGGGAATTCTGCTTCTATATTTCTCCTCCTGGACCACCACACAGTGCACATGCATGGCCAAAATTCCAAGAAGACCTGTGGACTTGGACCCTTCAATTTTGTTTAAGCCAGACTTCCTGTGCAAGCAGCGCTCCTGCCTCTGTGTGCGCGCGCTCGCGCACACACACACTCACATGAAACATCTAATGACATCCCAGTGACTAAGCGGCACACTTTGGAAAACTGCCCTAGTAACTTCTTCTGTGCCCCTGGAGAACGTGTTATGTGATGCTCCTACACTTTGTCTATGAGGCTTGTCTACCCAGAAAGCACTATCCAAAAGGAGGGCATGAGTGACTTACTTCTGATTCCGATTCTTGATGTTGAAGAAGAGAAAAGCACTGGCCATGATCATTCCCAGGATGGTAAGGGCGGAGAGGATGCTGTAGAGAGGTAGGGAGATCTTACGAAGCTGTTCCAGGACGATGGTCTTGTCTTTTGGTGGTTCGGATCCTAGAAGATCAAGGAAAAGGCATCAGCTGAGCTCAGCGCACAGTCAGTCCCCAAGAACATCCTTGCCTGGATGCCCTTGACACCCGCCACCTGTGCACAAACTGTGCAGGACACGTCACTGGGTGAGCGGGCTCCAGCGGTTGGCCAGTAGGGAGCCTAAGCCAGGACTTATTTCCTTCTCTAAACAGAATCAATAAGGGATTTGTGATGCATTTAATCACCATTAGAAGACTAGAATTTGGTCTAATTACCATGTTGAAAACCCATCGCCATTTATTCCCCAAAGGTACCAGTGGCTTAGAAGGCGCAGGGCTGGGTGCTGTGAGTAGGTACCATTGGTTGTCTTTGGGGTGAGGAACTTGGCTTGGGCTCTCAAGGACTCTGCTCCAACACATGATAATGGCCACCCCTCAACAGGGTGGAAACCTTGCCTGTCAATTGTGTGGAGACATATATGTGCTCTGGCTGCGGATTTTCTGCCTCAAGGTCATTATGCTATAAAAGCTCTTTCTGGTTTTCCATATTCATAAGACTTACTGTGGGAGGCAGAAGCTACTGGCATGCCTTCCCCTCCCTGCTGTGCCAGGGCTGGACAGAAACTGTGGGATTCCATCCCGCTGTGTGACTGTAGAGATGTCTCTGCTCATTCTTCAAGGGCACCTGGGGGAGACCTGAGGGCCTCAGAGCAAACTCATCTTTATGGATGGTGGCAAAATTGTCCTGATTTACCAGGTACAGGCTGGTTTGGGAGGAAAGATGCAGGGACACCCTTTTCCTCACCTGCCCACCTCTTGTTTCTTGCAGATCCCTTTTTTCTCAGCTGCTATTTCAGGTCAGGTTTCTGCTGTGGAACTGTGACACTTTGAAGCTTTTCCCTCCAGTGTGGAATCGGTCAGATGTTCAAGAGTGGCCAAACCTGGGAGACCCACCAGGGGTCACAATGACCCCACCACAGCTGTGCCACGGGTGCCAACCTAGGTTATGCCTCCATTCCCAGGAGACAGGCAGAGGATGGGCAGATGTGGTGGCAGGGATTGAGAACTCCCCTGCACATCTGTTTAAAAAACTCTGCTAGCAAGTTCAAATGTGTTTGGAAACAATCAGTGGATAAAAAGAGTCTGAATCATCTAAGCAGTAGAGGGAACTGTCAGGTTCAAAAACAGCTAGAAACCTGCTGGCTTGGTTAATGTAAAGCATTAAGCACTTACATGCAAAGTAACACTTATAAGAGTGGCCTCAAGGGCCGCAAGTCAGGGCAAAAGCAGACTCAAGGTGATACAGGTAACACCATCTCTTGCTTCCAGAAATAAAAGCTCAACACCTGGAAATTTTTCCTCCCACTCCCTGTCCTCCTCCCCCCTCCCCCCACATAGCCTGGGCTGCATTAGGCACCTTCTGGATCCCCAACACAAGAGCTGTGAGTGCCCATGAGTTCTTGGTGGAAATAAGCTCCTCTTTGGGCACTAAGCAAGGGGGCTAGATTTGGATCAAAGGTTATGTGACTACTATAACCACTAGTTTGTGTAGAAACAACTTCAGAAAATCAACATCTCTTTTTCCACCTTGTCTTCCCCCAAAATGGCACCTTCTCACCGTGCATCTTAGCTAAGTCATTATGGAAGCCAAATGGTAACAGCTTATCAGAAGTGTTAGTAACAGCAGCAGCCCTGTTTCTTGCTCCCCACCCAATCCATTCATTCATTCTTCATCCATTCATCACCATCCTTCCTTCATTCGTCCTCATTAATGATGGGCATCATCATTGATAATCACCTTCCAACTGTCAGGCCTGGTGTGGGGCACCAGTGATTCAAAGATAAGCAAGACACAGTTCCTGTCCTCAGGGAACTTACACACTAGCCATGTTTTTTTTTTTTTTTTTAAAAAAAAGGCAGTAGCAAGCACATTTATTGAATGCTTACCATGAGCTGAGCACTTTAATAGAGATTTTCTCACTTGATCTAAGAGTCTCATGGGTAGAGAAGATTACTCCCATTTTACGGGGTGAGGGAACATTTTTTTAGGTGTTAAGTGGCTTTTATAGCTAGTAAGTAGCAAAGCTGGACAGATTTGAACCCAGATCTGCCTAGCCCTGAAGCCTGTGCCTTAATCACTATGCAAAGTGCCTCTAGCGATGGGGTCCAGGTGGTGTGCGAACATCAGGCCCAGGGAGGCCTGAGCAGGAAACAGGCGGCCGAGTGCAGTTCCACCAGATGGGGTCAGGAAAGGCTACAGAATGGAGATGATGTGGGAGCTGAGTCTTGACAGGAAGATAGGTAGTTGGCTGTTTACTAGGAAGACATGGAAGAACGGGCATTCTGGGCGGACGGCCCAGCACAGGCGAAGGCATGGTGAAGTCTCGGCACATTTGCAGAAATGTCAGCAGTTTGGCTGGGGAGACCTGAAAGAGCAGGCAGAGAAGTGGGGCGGGGTCCCCTCCTGGAGGTCTTAGAACCACCCCAGGGAGAGGCCCCTCGCTGTGAGCAATGGGGACTGTGTGGGCCTCTTCAGTGTGACATGACAACTGAGGGCAGAATGGACTTGAGGGGGTTAGACTGGTGATAGGTGGGTAAAACCCATGGGGGGCTGGTGCAGGGGTCTGGGTGAGAGTTGAACCCAGGCAGGGTGTGGACAGGAGAGCTGGGTTCTGCCCAGGTGTCCTGGCTCGGCTCTGGGTTCAGAGACTGGTTATCCACCCTCCGGGCGGTGCAGGGAAGCTCTGAGAAGCAGGAGGCAAGCCTGTAACAGCTGCTGCCTCAGTGTTATCCTGGCCTCGTGCTTCCTAACTATAACTAGCTATTTTCCTGGCTGGGTTTTTTTTTTATTTATGTTTTTCCTCTCAGTTCTGTTTTGTGTCTCTTATTTATTTTGTTTGAATTTTTCTTTCAATTTGTAAACCCAGAATTCTTATTCAGCAAACCCAGATCTCCTGCGTCCAGGAGCAAATAGCCCTATCTTGGGGATCAGACTCCCATGGTTAGAATTGGCTTTGCCTCTCACAGGCTGTGTGAATTTGGAGTTTTCTGATCCCTTTTCTCCTCTGTACAACAGGGATGACAGGACTTATCCACCCACTTTCAGAATTTTTCTGTGGCTCCATGAGGTAATAATTGACTACGGGCTTGGTGACAGCTCCCTCAGGTGGGACTGTGAAGACCACACCTCCTCTTTGAGGCCACCTGGAGCTTACTGGAATCCCACAGATCCAAAATCTAACCAAATGGTTCATGGGAGAGCCTTCTTTGGTGGCCTTGGATTTAAGAAGGAACTCCAGGTGCAGAAAGCCAGCTGTCTGTTCTTTGCATTCCCAGTGGAATCAAAGTAACAGCATCTGGATGCTATGGGTATGGCAGCTTCCTCCACAGCCACCCCATGATGAGGCTGTCCGTCTATCCATCCATCCACCCACCCACCCATCCACACATGCATCCATCCATCCACCCAGTTCCTCACTGACTCATATGCTCACCCTTTCATTCATTTATTCACCCACCCACTCATTCATTTACTTGATCAATCATGTATTATTTTTTCATCACATACCACTGAGCCCCCAACATGTGCCAGACCCTGGCTGGTGCCAGGAATTTAAACTCAAATAGGATCCAGTCAGGGAGCTCATGGTCCAATAACCTACTAATTTCAATGCAAAGTGACAGAGGCCATAAGAAAAGCAGAGACAAAAGACTGTGGAAGCAAAGAGAAGAGAGCCGTTAACTCAGTTGGGGGGCATCAGGGAAGGCTGAACAGAGCAGGTGTCTGATCTGGGTCTCGATGTTGAGGAGAAGTTCTCCAGCAGAAGAGAGGGAATGGTTTTCCAGGAAGAGCAGCAAGTGGAGAGGCCTTATTACCAGCCCATCCATGTCTTTTCTGAGGAGGTGACACAGCAAAATTTAGTTGGGCCACACATAAAAAGAATTACTTCTGGCCATTCAACAGTTTAAACACAGATGCTTTGGTGAGAGCCAGCACTCCATGCAAATTCCAGTGCCCCATCCCAGGGGCTGGAACCCAGCTCCCATGTGGTGATGGTATCCTGTCCTCAGTGAGCGAGTGCATGGATTGAGAGGAGAGGATGTTCCCTCTTCCCCACAGAGCTTATCCACAACCCTCAACAATATGCAGGACTGGGAGCACCTGAGCAGGCCCCCTCCTCTGAGAAGTCCACCTGCCTTACCTTGGAACTTAATGGTGTCGTTGATGATCTCCAGTGTGTCAGCCACAGCATTGTATTCTCCCACCTTCACCTCCCTGCTGTCTGCGGGGAGCAAGAGACAGTGGCGGGTTAGATCCAAGTCCTGTGTTTGTCTGGGTGCTCCTGTCCCAGCTCTTGCTCCCCCACAGGCTCTGGCTATATTCTTGCAGGCTTTTCCTTTCCCCAGTGCCTTTTCCAGGTAGAATCACAAAACCTCCACCTTGATCTGGGCTGGAACAAATACCCTCTCATGTCGTCTCATCAACTGGTCACCCATCCTTTGCTGTACATGTATAGATGGGGAGCCTACTCCCCCCCATAACTGGACTCTCTGCCTGTTACCAAGTCTTTCCGGGGTCATTAGCTGAATGGCCTCTCTGTAACTTTCCTCTGCCATCTGGTCTGCCCTCTAGGAGTGCATGGACCACTCTGCTCCCCCTGCCCCAGGAGAGCCCTAGAGCCTTGAAGACAAAAACACATCATCCCTCTGGCAGTAAGCCTCCCCCCTTACCGAACATCATTTCTATTTCCCACCCCATCCAGGCCCTGGGGGTGGGCAGAGCAAAGACGCTACAAGAGACTGGGAAAGATGGGCCAGGACGCCAGGACAGAGTGGGCATCCTGGAAGCCAAGGAAAGGGACAATTTCACAAGGGAGCTGGCCAGCAATGCCACATGCCACCAAGACAGGGACAAGAAGCCCTTTGAACAGAGGATCCATTCAAGGCTTGTGAGGGAATACTGATGACAGATGAAGCTGAATCAGGGAAAGGTGGGGTTAGAGGCAAAGAGCCAAAGGCAAGGAGTAGAGAGTGGGGCTCCCAGGGTAGCGCAGTCTTGGACAAGGTGGCGACTGGGCAGGGAGGGGCCAAGGGGATTCACCTTTAGATGTCTTTTCTTGTTTAGTTCTCACAGTTGTGTGCAGTTAAGTGGTTTCAGTCCCACTTTACAGATGAGGAAACCAAGTCTCAGGCAGGTTGTGGCTTTGCCCAAAGCACCACTGATACTAAGAGCAGAGTCCAGGTTCAAACCCAGGACTGTCCCCACAGCCGTGCTCTTCCCTGACATGCAGCTGCCTTAATGGGATCCCTGAGAGGTGACAGTTCTGGGCTGAGTTCCACAGGCCACCTGTGCCTCCTGAGTGTAATAACTACAGAGAGGAGTGCCCACCTGCCCACCGGCGGGGCAGGCAGGTACCCAGAGCTGCAGACCCTGGTTCTCAAAATGCCCAGGGGTTATAAAGCGACACAGCAGCAGGAATTCCAAGCACGTGGCCAGAGGAGCTGCCTGCTGGGCCTCTGGCTCTAAGTGAATGTCTCTGCAGAGACGCAGGTGCGCTGCTGGTTCCTTATAAGGATTCAGGAAACGGAACAGGGAATCCTATAGGCCACACTTCTGCCTGCGTTCCTTTAACTGTGGGGTGGAAAACAGGGCTGTAAAAGTCACTTCCTTCTCCCTGCAAAGGTCTCCCTGCCATTTGGGAGGCCTCATGCTGTGTAGGCGGCTGTCACTTGCAGGGGTCACCCAGCTCCTAAATGTCACACCAGCAGACTCTGCTGGGACTCCAGCATCCCTGCTCTGGCCTTTTGAAGCCTCAGCCATAATCAGCTCCTACTGCTCAGCGGAGGAGGCCCTGATTTATTTATTTGGTGTGGGGAGGCAGCACAGGAAATATGCAGGCTGCCTGGAATAAATCATCAGGAGCCAGGCGGTGGTGCGGCTGGCAACTCACCACGCCCCCAGCCGCGCAGCCTGACCCTCTGACTCATACACCTGCTGTACCATCCATCCCATGGCACCGCCTCCTGCAATGACCATAACTGCCGTAATCTCTCCCCGGGGGGCAGTGCTTGGAGGCTGGGTGGGGTGGGGGGCTTCACACATTCCTGCATTCAGGGTTCCATAGCAAACCTTGAATCAGGCATAATTCACCCCAGTTTACAGGTGAGGGAGGAGCTTCATGTCAGCTAAGTGAACGCTCAGAGCCAAGTGCTGGGCAGCGACCAAGCGGGTGCCTGAACTTGACTCCCCTAGTTCTAAATTCAGAGCATTTTCCCCACCCATACTGAACAGGGCTGCTGGTCATTCAGCCCATACTTACTGAGAGCCTACTGCATGCCAGGCCCAGGTATTTCATAATAAAGAATCCCTCAAAAGCAGCAGCGTAGGTGGAGGAAGCTTAGCTTATGTCCTCATCCTTGACCAAGCTGACCTTGGACATCTGGGCGATGAAGGATGTTTATACTAAATCCCTTAGTTTAATCACTTCATTCATTCATTCAATAAACACTGGGTGCCTGTTATGTTCTAGGCTCTGTGCTGAAGGCTGGAGTTACAAAGATTAAAAAATAATTCATATCTCTGACCTTGTAGTTTAGTGACTGCAGCATCACCCAGCCCTACCGGGTGGGTAAAATTATTTCCATATGCCAGTAATATTTCCCTTCTAGCCTGTGACCTGTGAGTGGATGGCTGTAACGGTAAAATTTCAACTTTCAGAGTGCCTATGAGGACTAAAGAGGAGACTATAGGCAGTTTCTGGCTTGGGGCCTCACAGGAAGTGTTCAATAAATTGTAGCTATTTGAGTCACGACAAAAGTAACTGTGAGCTATTTGTGAGGTCCCCAAACACTCCCTGTGTTTTCTTACTACCACTGTTCCCCACAATGGTCCCTCTGCTTGGAAGGTAGCTTTCCCCTTCCTCTACCAAACCAACATGTCCAAACCCTATCCACCTCTTCCAGGAAGGTGTCCCTGAGTACTGTTCCTCCCCAGTTGCTGTGGGCTCAAGGCATGGGTGATGTGTGAGAAGCTGTGTTGCAGCCATGCCCTAGGTGTGCCCAAGCCTTATGATTCCTGCCAGCCGGTCAGTTCTTGAGTGGAACCTGAAGTCTCGTTTCTGAGGTCCCAGGCAGCATAGGGTCGCATCCCCTGCACTTTGCCCAGGGCCCTTCCTGGCTCTGCAGGGGAAGGATGGTGTCCCCTGTGTTCTTTCTTTCACCCACGGCCCAGCCAGCTGGTGACCATGATAGGTGGGCACTTCCAACTTTTAACTCTTGGGTTCCTTGGTAACTCTGTTGTGCAAAGAACATCGACCACTTATTTGGATACAGACGTGAAGACTGCGGAACAGGGGATTTGCGGACAGACTAGAAAGAGGACTCATGGGGGCAGCAGAGAATAGAGCAGAGGGAGAGGGGCTGTGGCGTTGAGTCTGTCACTGGCCACCCTCCCTGCCCTGCTAGCCCTGCTGTAGGTTGCCACTGACTTAACGTGTGACCCTGGACAGATGATCCCCTTTCTCTGGACCTCAGTTTCTCCATCTACAAAGTGCACCGCAGGGGTTCGAATAGTTCTCAGTCCTGGCCAGGCACTAGAGTCACCTAGGGAATTTCTAGAAAATTCAGATGCCTGGGTCCCAACATGGATCCATTATATTAAAACCTCTGGGGGGTTGAGGAGTGAACCCTGGGTGGCCATATTTTTAAAAGTTCCCTAAGTTGACTAACGCATAACTGGAGTTGAAAACCACTGGATTAGACCAAGGACCCTGCAACGCTGACACTTTCTGTTCTCAGAGGCTCAAAATACTATAAAACAAAGAGCCCCTTTTCCTGCAGAATAATACTGGTTCCTTGCTGTGGTGCAAAAAAAAGGATTCTCTTAAAAAAGTGCATTCTTTCTTTTTCTTTATTTCCAACTTTGGATTTGGATGATACATAAAGAAAATAAGTCCTATTGGTGAAAATTAGGCTGCCAAAAGAGTCCAGTCTGAAAATACTCCCTGGCTGTGGGCCTGAGAGCATCCTTGAGACGGGGCTGGGGAACTGCTTCAATCACAGAGCGGTCCTGCCTCCCTCCCGTATCACAACCCCTGGGTGGGAGAGCTGGGTGTAGGGTCACCAACCTCCTGCTGCAGCTGGTCCCCACATCCTGCTTCCTGGGCTCTACTCCCCTCACCCCCAAATGCTCATTCTTCCTCAACGGACTCTAGGTCTGCATTGAGGGAAGTATGCGTGTCTTTTACAGTTTAATTGTTGTTGCAAACATAAAGAAATGTAAAACTCTGAGGTGTAAAACAAAAGACAACCTTGGCTCAATGAACATCAAAGATTCTATAAAATTACTCCATTCTAGGACTCCCTAACAAAATCCCAGACTCAGGGAAAGGAAAGAGCTCTGGCTGGAGGACAGGGCCCCTGGAACGGGTCTTGGTTTTGCCATCTCCTCAATAAGGAGCCCCAGGGAAGTGCCATCCTCTGCCTGGGTCTTGATAAAACAAGTGGGCTAGACGGGGAAATCTCTGTGCCCTCCAGCTCTCGTTCCATGATTCTGCAACTGCTTTGAAGGGTCTTCCTCACTCCAAGCTAAAGTCTGCTCTCCGAGACTTGCCCTCACAGTCCTAGCTCTGCCTGGGGGCCACACATCACAGCAACTCCTGATCCTGGCCGTGCTTCAGAGATGGCAACACTGTGATTTTGATTTCGGGCCTTGATTCTGCTTTTCTCCAGGCTGGCCAGCCATTCCCCAGGAAGTGATTTTTCACTCCCCTCACCCACCCTGCCCCTGTGGACAGGCCCTAGATGGTCACTCTCCTCCCACTGGGTGGAAACAGGTCTGAGCAGCACCTCTCAGCATCACCAAGCAGAGAGCGACTGTGCTCCCTTGGCCTGGATTCTCCCTCACACTCGTCTCTATCCACAAACAGTACGCCACTGTCGCATTTTCAGTAAGTTAACTCCACTGACCTTTGTTTTGAGATTTTTAACAGACTAGGTGGACACTGGCCAAATGCCCCAGGAGTATAATAATCCTGCCAAGGGCGGATCTGTCCAGTGACTTATAGGCAAACTGGTTCAGGGCAAAAGCTGAATACCCAAGGGGACAAAGAACACATACAGATACAATAGGCTATTTGCACCTAGAACACCTTTTCTCTCTTCCTCTTGGGTAACTCTCATTGGTTCTTTAGAATTCATCTTGGATGCCACCTCTCCCAGGTAGCCTTCCTAGAATCTGCCAGGTGGAGCCGAGCACCTCTCCTCTGAATGACATTTCACACTCAGTTGGGGTCCTGCGTCTGCTCCCCACTGAACTAGGGGGTTCCCTGACGGGAGGGGCTGTGTCTTACCCATCTCAGTACCCCCTGTGCCCAGCTAGGACCTGGCGGGCAGGTGCCAGGAAATGACCGTTGTGAAACTTCAAAAGCCCAAACCATAGGATCAAAAAAAGAAAGAAAGAAAAAATAGCACATCAAAATTAAGAACTTCCGTTCACCAGGGACTTTAAGTTTAGAGACAAGTAACCGAATGGGAGAAGATGTTTGCAAAGCCTAAAGCCAAAAAGGGACTGAAACCTAGATTACGTAAGGAACTCTTACAAATCACCAAGAAAAAGACAATACACTCAAAATTAAAGTGGTCAAAGGATCAAAACTGACAATTAACAAATGGCGGACAAGCACAGGAAGAAATGTCCAAACTCATCAGTAACCAGAGAAATGACATTCAAAACCACAGTATAATATTAATTTGTATCTTTAGATTGGCAAAAAATGAGAGAGCTGGCAAACACCAACTGTGGGTGAGAGGTAGGGACACAGGACTCCTCATGCTGGTGGGAGTGGAGATGGGTACGGCCATTCCCAAGAGCCATCTGGCAAATTTTAGGCATGTTGGGTGTTGACACACCTTCCGACCCAACAATTCAGCTCATGGGGATTTGTCCTAAAGAAATACCCAGCTGGGTTCATAAGGGGACATGTACAAGGACACTTATTATGTTTGGAGACAGGGAGTTGAAGGTGACCTGAGTGGCTGTCACTGGGAGAATGGAGGCGTACATCCCCTGGAATGAGCAGGGAGAGCCACAGCCTAGATGTAGACACAGCAACATGGAGGTATCTTAAAAACAAAGTGCTGGCGTGCAGGAGCCAGGAAATGACCGTTGTGAAACTTCAAAAGCCCAAACTTTTGCTTGGAAAAAAAAGCAGAAAAAGTATGTAATCCAGTTATGTCGATGCAAATTCAAAATATGCACACAAAACAGCAACACACATTTTGCAAGGACACATACAAACAGAATATCTGCATTAAACACTTAGAATGTTTGCCTTTCTTGGGGAGAGGCAGGAGTGGCATATGAGGGAAATAAAGGTACAAACAAACAAGAGGGGCTTTCATGGACCAGTGATAACAACGTTCCATGAAATGAGGAGTGTGAAGTGTGTCCTGAGGAAGTAAGATAGCACTTTGCTCAAGAAATTCTGGAGGGGGTAAATCTGGTATCATTGTGAAGAGTGCCCAGGAGAGGAGCAGGAAGCCAACAGCTGTCACAGCTCTTCTCTGTGCTAGTCACTGAGCTAGGCTCATTCATAGCCTCAGGTCACTGGAGTCTCACCATCACTCTCAAGCAAGGAAAACAATCACCTTTTATTTCACTATTTATTTTATTTTTAATTTTTTGGCCACACTGCGCGGCATGTGGGATCTTAGTACCCCGACCAGGGATCGAACCCGCGTCCCCTGCATTGGAAGTGCAGAGTCTTAACCACTGGACCGCCAGGGAAGTCCCATTTCACTATTTTAAAATAAGTGCTGAGGGACTTCCCTGGCGGTCCAGTGGTTAGGACTCCGCTCTTCCAATGCAGGGGGTAGGAGTTCCCTCCCTGGTTGGGGAACTAAGATCCCACATGCTGCGTGGCATGGCCAAAATAAATAAATAAATAAATAAAATAAGCTAATGTAAAGTGTCTTTAAACTTACTTTCAAAAAAATAAAAATAAAATTAAAAAGTGCTGAAATGATGTCTCAGAGAGATTAAGCCACAGTGCCTGGCTAGCAATGATTAGGCATGGCTGCTTTGAAGCTCAAATACTTTCCACATGAGAGGAGGTGAGTTCCCATCACTGGAGGCATTCAAGTAGAGGCAATGCTGTAAAGGAAAGTCAGGGTTGCCTTCAACATGGAGAATCTGTGGCTCAATGAAAGACAAGGTCTGCTAAATAATTCTGTCTTCCAAGCCATCTTCCTTGAGCTCCCTGAAAGGTAAGCCCTGGATCATGGGGGCCGGGAGGTATCAAGGTCAGGGTCAGACTTCCAGCCTGAAAGAGCCCATATTCACGTGTGCCCTGCCATTCCTGCTGACCCACAACACTTCTGGTGTAACTTGCAGCTTAGTGGACTATGTCTCCACTCTTAACATCAAGTCGAGGGGCAGTCCAAAAAACTGGCCTTTCCAGACCCATGGCTTAGTGAAGAGAGCTGTAATATATGCCTTAACAGAAGGAAAGGGATATTAAAAATCAGCCTTAAGAGTCTCAAACTAGAGTCAAACTAGCTCCAAAAATTTTCTAGTAGGTTCTGGGAAATTATCTTCCTGCTTTTATAGGCACTGGCACTTGGCCAGAGAGATTATGAAGCCCCTACAGGGAGTGGCGGGGGCAGAGGCTTATTCAACTTGGCTTCCCCAGAGGACTTGGTAAGGCGCCTGGCAGATGCTCAGGAAATGTGCACTGCATAGAACCGTATCTGTTACCCCGAAGACCAAACGGTAATTAATGTGTGCAAATGGGGAGGGCAAACCTACACTTCACTAGGTACCTTCTGAATGACAATTACGTTGTTAGGGCGGTGGAAGACCCCATCCCTTCGAATCAGGTGGCGAAGTATAAAATTCCAAAGTCTGAGTCCTTTATGCTGCACAGAAGCCGTCCAGATTCAAGCAGATCATCTCACCGCGATTCTTACAAACAGGCCTAATGAAGGCAGCGGCGGTGAGTTAGAGCGGCAGATGCTGAGATTTCCCCAGGAACAGCATAAACAAGGCTCTAATCATGGCTTCACTCAACTTCCCTTCCTGCTGCAAATTCTGAGCCATGTTTAGACTTCGTTAGTAACATGGATTCTTTTTTCTCTCAAGGGGAAAAAAAAAGCCAATTCCCTAGTATTCATCCTCATCTACACGTGGTTTGATGCAAGTCAGTGATGGCATGGGGGAGGGGTGCTGAACTTGGAGTTGGAAGGGGGTTAGGTCCACTGCACCCAAGGTGTGTGTCCGAGGGGATGCTAATACCTACCTTACCTACTGCCACGGGTGGGTCCCTCAGAATGGTGCCCGAGCCAAGAGTAAGAATGCATGTAATTTATTTGGGAGGTGATCCTCGAACACATTGATAGGGGTGTGGGGAGGTGAGACAGCGAAGGCAAGGGAGCCAGGGCAAGGTGCATTAATGAGCAGGTTTCTGAGAGGCCAAGTGAGGCTCAATCTCATGGGGACCTCTGGAGACAGAGCAGAACATACCTTGGAGTTCTTGGGAGTTTCCACCCAAGTGGGAAGGACACTGGGGGATTTATCCTCCACTTCTCATTCATCCCTGGCTCAGGGCTGCCCTGGAAGCATTAAGTCCCTGAATATCTGTCCTGTTCCTTGCACAGGGTGAGAGGTGTAGGTGCTCTTAATAAGATGCTTGTTTGGAACCATGGATGCTCAGGGACTACAGGTGGGACGCTGATGGCATCTGCCACACCTACCCCCTAGCACTGGGGGCTCTGGGAAGCCTTGAAAACAGAGTAGACGGAGGGAAGCTGGGAGTGAGGAAGGTCATGTTTAGGGCTCTGAAACTCTCTCTGGATACAAAATGCCTCAGCCTCAAGAGGGACCATGGGGCTAGCCCTGACACATTATTTTAGAGTAGTTCTGTCTATCCAGCATTCCTAAGTTTGCAAAAAAGGTCATTTCTCCAGCCTGGAACAACAATGGCCACCATTGTGAAGTAGCTTTAGTTCACATTTCTGTTGTCAAGACTAACTGCTGTTTGTCAGACATTCTGCCTTGACTCAAGCCACTGGAAACCAGGAGTAAATGAGCATGCTCTCAAATTTCCACAAGCCCGATCACTCACCAATTCAGTAAACATTTACCAAGAGCCAGCCAGGAACCAGGTAGCATGCTAGTAATGTGACTAGCTTCCTAGCACCCAGAGTTTATAGAGCAAAATGTCATTTGGCCCAGCCCCAGGGGACAGGCAGGGTTGGCATTAGTGTCATCCCATTTTCCAGAGGAGGAAATTGAGGCTTAGGGAGATAAAGTGACTTGCCCAGGGTCACACTGCTGGTAAACTTCAGAGCAAGGGCTTGAATCCAGGTCTTTTGCCTCCAAATTAATTTAATAAACTTGTACCAGGGGTCTACTGAGTGCCAGGCTCTTGTGATACCAATCCTACAACTCTGGAATCAAAAAGTAGAACAAGGGGCTTCCCTGGTGGTGCAGTGGTTAAGAATTCGCCTGCCAATGCAGGGAACACGGGTTTGAGCCCTGGTCCGGGAAGATCCCACATGCCGCGGAGCAACTAAACGCGCGCGCCACAACTACTGAGCCTGCGCTCTACGGCCCGTGAGCCACGACTACTGAGCCCACATGTCTAGAGTCTGTGCTCCGCAGCAAGAGAAGCCACAACAATGAGAAGCCCATGCACCGCAACGAAGAGTAGCCCCCGCTCGCCGCAACTAGAGAAAGCCCTTGCGCAGCAATGAAGACCCAAAGCAGCCAAAAAAATAAAAAAGTAGAACAGGACCATGGATTCCTGGCTCCCCTTTTAGTCTTCGCCAAACGGCCTCCCATTTCCAACTAATTTGTGTTTTAGTTTTACAAAGAAGGTAACAGAGCCTCCTACAAAATGCTTCCTCTACTATAGATAAAAGGGTTTAGAAGGCACCAGGACCTTTACAAACAAGAAGCCAAAAAAGCATCTTTCGTGGTCTCCAGAGGGATGGTGGGATGGGCCAACTTCCAAGATGCTGCCAGCGAGCGCTGAGACAGCCTGGGTGTAAGTCCAGGAGAGACCCTGCAAAGGGAGCCCCACTGCTGGGGCTGCCTGTTTGTGAGTCAGCTCTGCTCTTCCACCGTCCCCTCTTAGAAGAGGGCAGAGGGTGAGGGGGAGAGAGAGGGCTTGAAGGGCACAGCAGAAAACAGCATGGTGACCCCATTTAGAAGCCTTTTTCGAAGTCAATGGCATGAGGCAATTTAGGCTCTAGTAACCCCAAGGTGGGGGGCAGGCCCATCCTCTGGGCAAATTCCGGGAAGGTCCCAGGAGACAGAAGACCAGCCTCTCTTGGAGGTGAACCATGAGCCCAGAGAAGGAAAGGAATGAACCTGCTGTCCCACAGCAAGTCCCTTTCCGTGTCTGAGCCTCAGTTTCCCCTCTGAAATAAGAGATGACAACCAGGAGCCCTTCCAGCCTGGACAGCCACTCAATAAAGCAATGCCCCTCCATCTTGGCAGCAAGGTACCTCTGAGACCCTCTAAATTTGGAAAACTAACTGTTGTGCTGATAAGAATATGCCCTCAGCACAGCATCCCTCTGCCAACAGGATCAATGTCTGTTTTAAAAACATGTAAACAAGAGTATCTGCAAGGCCCGGCTCTGACAGTCAATAAACGCTGGACACAGAAGTGGCAAAGGGAGGACACTCAGGCACAGGTGTACATGTGAACACGCAAAGGCTGGCACTTGGGGAAAGTCGAGGTCTAGTCACTTCTCTGCCTCTAGCCAGCTGGGTGTCCCTGGGAGGAACACCTCTCTTCCCTGGGCCTCAGTTTCTCCACTTATACCATGAAGCAGCGGGATGAGATCATCTCTAAGGCCCTGCCCCATGTGACACCCTACATGTCATTAAGTGTTGGGAGCAGCTATAAGAGTAGGCAGACAAAAAGGCACCCGGGGGTTTCAACACACCAAGAAAATGTGGATTTGCCCCAGAAAAGTATCATAATTTTTGACTAAATGCTAATCATAATTGCTATTACTTGCTGAGCAAGAAATATATGCACGTTTCTCTGTGCTATCTCATCTAGTTCTTCCCACATACCGAGAAGGTAGGTAGGATCATATCCCTATTTTACAGATGAGGACATTGAGGCTCAGAGAGGTGAGTCACTTGCCTAATGTTCTACAGTGACTTGAGCTCAGGTGGTTTCAAACCCACCTCTGAACTACTGTTTGCTACACTGCTTTCCTTATAAATGCCTAAAACCAGTGACTGGAGTTGGTGTCTAATCCTAACATTCAGAAAAAAAAAAAAAAAGCAATAAAATTGGCACGCATTTGTAGCTGTGATTGGCCCATCAATAATTTACAAAATATTCTCCCAGAATGATATAATTTGAGAGCTGGAAATGTGACAAGAGAATTTAGTTGCAATCACTCAAAAAAAAGTATCTTTGCCAAGATGCTTACTTTGTTCAGCCAATGAAGAAGTAAGCTTTAACAAATGGGAAAATAATTACGTTTGCCTAAAATTACATCTTTTGTGCACACCAGAGAGCTGACATGCATTTCAATTACCTGCCACAGGAAGACAAATGGGTAAATCTACAAGACTGCATTATGGAGCCATAGTACCGGAGAACACCTCTCCTGACTGATCTGCATCTGGTTGGGATTGTCATGAATCTGAATAACTCGATTTCATTTCTTGCCTTCCCCTGGATGACTCTGGGATCTGCTCAAAGTGAGTGGACACAGAAGGCTCTGCTTTTGTTTCTGGATTTTCTAGAAACATCCAGATACTGAAAAACACTGCATTAATGAAAGGTCCGTCTCATGGTTCTGGCTAACAACCCTGCCAATGACCATACCGGGCCGAACCGAAGTTCCTCCAGGCAGAACACCCAGCCCTGCCCCTCTCAGACGCCCTGTGGGCTCTGAGAAGCCACTGTCCCTCTCTGGGCCTCTGTTTCCTCCTCATCACATGAGGAATGTGGTCTGAATGGTTGCTGAGGTCCCTTCCAAATCTGACAGAAGAAAAGTCTGACAAATGATCTGGCTTCTTAAAAAACCAAATGGTCTGTAAATAGTGTGTGTGGGACAATTATAAATTAAAAGGGACTAAAGAGACACTTCAACCAGATGCAATGAGTGGACCTTGTGTGGGCTCCCCAACAAACCAACTATAGAGTCATTTTCGAGATAATTAGATGATCAACATAGACTCAGAATAAAGCATATTAAAACTTCTTAAATGTTTAAGGTGCAATAACAGTATTGCCGTTATGTTTTTAAAAAGTCCTTATCTAGTAGAAATGCATACTGCAGTATTTATAGATTGAAATGAGATAATGTCTGGGAGCTGCTTTAAAACATTACAGCAAAAAAAGGGGGTAGGGGATGGAGTGAGTCAAGATAAAGCAAGACTGGCAAAATGGTGAAAACAGCTGAAGCCAGGTAATGGGTACATGGGGTTCATTATGCAATTCTCTCGACTTTAGAGTCTATTTGAAAATTTCTATAATCAAAAACTAAAACAATGCAAGATTCCTCAGAATACTGGCATTGACTTAACTGCCACGCCCCATACTTTCAATAAGCCTGAGTCATGTGGAAAGACTGAACAGGCCTGAGAAATAATGCAGTTGAGAAAAAATATTCTAAATAAGTTGAAGCTAATGTTTTCATAGAGAAGTGTTTTCTATTGACTCTTTCTCTTATCTGGAACATCGTACTTTCATTTCTTTTGATGTATTTTATTGCATAAACAGAACATCCTTGAATACAGAATTCATCAATTAGAAAGAATAAGCATCAAAAAGCCTACCTTGAAATTGAGTAAATTTAATGGTCCCCATTCTCTCCCCGTTCCGGAACACAACTTGACCCTAAATAGAAAACAAAACAAAGAAGAACAAAGAAGAAATGCCATATTAGCCCAAACACTACTGATCTCAACTGAAGTTCATTAATTGTACAATGTGATTATTATTATTGGAGAAAGAATAGACTCCCGCCAGACCACGGATGCAAAATTAAACTGTCTTTAAACTGGTTGTGACTTTATCTGGATAATTTGAGGAGCAGAAAATCAATAATGGAACCAACACATGTAAATTAAAGCCCAGATATGCATCATCATTATCATCATGACTATTTATTAAACACCCATGTGCCCTGTGTTATCCCAGGACAAGGTCTTCCAGGGTGTTGGAGAGATGGAGGAAGAGATGAAGAAGCCCTTGGAGCCTGGCCCTGCCTCTGCTCCCGTGCCCCACCCATAAAAATGTGGGGCTTTGCCGAAGTTGTTTGGCTGCAGGACCAGAAGGGGGCTAGAAGTCCGTTAGTATTCCTTATTAAGGACACAGAATGTTTTTGTAAGTTCTTCCTGAGGGGTGACGTCAGTCCCAAATATAACTGGGCTATGGGGCAGCACAAAATTAAGCTTCTTGAGCCAGTGAGACCTGACTAGTGTCACAGGCAGCTAAGCACCCCTCATTAGGGACCCCGGGGGCTAAAGGCAGCATCAGCCTTGCTGGCTGATGCCCAGCTTCCATGTGCTGGGCTAAATAAACCAGGAACATAAAGAGGGGATGTGGTCTCTCCTTGCCTATTTACGGTCCACCTAAAATTCTGCAACCGGGTAAGGAAATTTGACGCAGGTTATATAAATGAATCTTTATGACAAGCTTGAGTGGAAAGGAGGATGATCCTGATTTTACAGATGAAGAAACTGAGATTGAGGGAGGTTATGCCAAGGTCATTGTAAGTGAGGCTGCTGGATTCAAATCCGAGTTTGATTTTAATGCCCATGGAATTTCACTACAGCATGTTGTTTCTGATCCAGAAATAAATTTCTTCCTTTCTTTCCATTAATGTGAAACTAGGAAAATAAATTGTCTTAAAGGTACACTGCTTTATGAGCGCAGTTACGCTCTTGCATCATCAGGCAATAGCAAAGACAATACCACAGATTCCATTCAATTCTCAAGAGAAAGTTCCAGAAAGTACGTATCTTCCCTTGATGGAAATCCAAAGTCTGAGGCCCTGAGGCTTTCGGAACAAAGAGAATCACTCAACCTGTTCTCGGAATGAGAAACACCTTCTAAGGCCACTTTGACACCTTTTTGAGATCCTGAAGACAGCTGCGAGTAGTATCAGTTTGAAACTAACGCCCACCGAATTCTATATTCAGTTGATGGTAAGCAATTCCCTGGAGTGTGAAAACACTTCAATGTAAGGTGAGACAGGAGCTGTGATTTTATTTCTAGGGATGATTAAAAAACACAGAACATCTTCCAAAGGATTGCCTTTATGCCAATGGACCACTTTGCATGGGTGGAAAAGATGCAGATACTGTCCACACGACATTTCTTTGTTTGACAAAAGTGGAGATCTAACTAATTCACCCATCTCCTGCCAAGCTTTGAAGAACTCCAAAGACTTCTAGACATAAAATGTGAACAAATTCTGCAGAATCTTTATTAGTTAAATTAAAAAAATATATTGAATGGTATTCAAAGAGTGGATGGAATAATACTGGAGTGGAATACAGGGCGGGGGTGAGAAAGAATCTCCCTTTACTTTTTAGGTTTTCTTTCCTTTCTCCTTTACTTTTTAGATAAAACTCATTAGTTCATCTTTGAAGTAAGACCTGTCATATTTTAGTTTTCTCACAGTAGCTACTTTTACTCACAGTAGCTCCTCCTATTTCCTTAATTTTTTAGGTACTGCAGTGGGAGGAGGCCAGCGTCTGAGTATCACAAAGCTGGGTTCAGGGCCCCCTTGGGCAAGTTCCTGAACACCTGAGTTAGGGACCTAGCACAGCTCATGGTCTTCAACGGGCACTCAGTAAATGGCACCAGTAATTTTTATTTAAAAACATTTAATAGCAGAGAGCTGAAATAAAAAAGATTCCAAACACCAGGAAGCTTTCCAAACTTTGAGAAGAGATTTTCAACATCACATGATTTCAGCTGGCAAAGGGGTAAACCGTTGGGCCCTAATCCAAGGTGGCTTCACCGCTCAGAAACATCAGCCCCCAAGTGACTGAGTTCCCAAACCACACGGGCCGCTGTGTGTTCAGCCAAAGGGAGAAAGATGAGAGGCCTGTGACTGTGGTAACTGAGAGTAACACGGACAAGCAGATGGGTAACTGGCTATATCGAGGCTCTGCACCAGAGAAGAGCGGAGAAGCTCTGTGGAGCCCCCTTCTGAGGAAGATTTGACACGTGATTCTTTCCTGAGGTTGTGACCACGGCATCTCTTGGGTTGGATAGATGATGCCAAGTCTGCAACCTTGAGCACGGCTGACTGGATGGGGACTACCACCCCAGCCAGGCCAACGTCGATAGGACTGGACACCAGCGAGGAAGGTCATAAGCCAATCAGGTGATTTTCATGAAATTCTGCCTGATGGATGGCCTCCATGTTAGCAGATGGACAACTCACGACATTCCATAGATATTTACCTGCCCTGGGCGGGTCCTCTTTTAGGTGCTGATTCCTGCTCTCAGAAAGCTTTGTATTTGATTAGGAGAGACAGGCAAAACATGTTCACCAAAAAATGAACGAGATGATTTCATTTCGTGAAGAGTGCTGTGCAGAAAATCAAAAGGGAGTGCCTGGACAAGCGGAGTGAATTTACTGTGTGGTCAGGAAAGACCTCACTGCAGAGGTGACATAAGAGCTGAGCCCTGCACAGTAAGAAGCAGCTACTCCAGGCAAAAGGAAAGGCCAGGACAAAAGCCCTCAGGTGGGAAAGAACAGAAAGGGCCAGCAGGAGGAGTGTAGTGAGGGAGCGGGCAGGTAGGTGGGGCCTGGGGGCCCTGACAGGGCTCTGGAGGGGATGCTAAGTGCAGTGAAGAGCCATGAGGGCGGGGAGCTAAACAAAGCAGCAATATGATCTGATTTAAGATTTGAGAAGATTGCTCTGGCTGTCCGAAAATGGGAATAGAGACCCGGGCGGCTTAGGCAGCTGGTAATCCAGGTGTGAGGTGACAGAGGCTTAGGCTAGGGTGGTGGTCACATCCTCTCTCTAGCCAGCTCAGAGTTCATCGCCAAGGTGGCTGAGCACTGTGGCCTCGGCAGCAGACGCTTCCCTTCCACTACTACCATCCTGGGGGTGTGGGCACCATGGTAGGCGACCAGATGCTCCCTTCAGGATGGAGACACTTACTTCCCCAGCATCTTGGCTGCTGCTGGGTTGCCCAAAGGGTGCCAGTTAAGGTTATGTCCCTCCTTGGGGTCAGCCTACATCCAGTGGTCAGTGTGAAGGGACACAGTAGTTTGAGCCCCCTTGCCTCAATTCAGGACAGCTGTGAAGGACCGTGGGCTCCAGAGGTCCCCATGGGGTGGCTGAGGCCGTGACTGTAGCTGTGCCCAATTCAACTCATCCCTCTGCCTGACTCTGCTTCACTTCCTCCCTTCCTGTTTTGTTCCTGAGAGCCTCCCTGATAAACTTCCTGTATGTGAATCTTTGTCTCAGAGTCTGTTTCGTGGGTAAACCAGCCTAAGACACCTGCCATCAAAGGTCATTGGAAATATCTCTTTTTCACAACCCGAAGGAGCCTGAGGTGGTGGGAACAGAGGCAATGGATTCCCAGTGAGGCCCACACGGCAATTAGACTCTTCGGTTTCGCTGTGGCCTGGCATCTCAGCCAGGGGAGCTGGGCTGACTTCGGTTCCCAAAACCCCAGCTTGAGCAGGGCTTACTTTTTACTTTTCTCCCACACACATATTCTTTACGTACATATAAATGCTGTGACTCTCCTTAAGCTTTCTTTTTTTTTCCTTCTCCTTAAGCTTTTGCCATGTGCGATCCAGGGCTGTAACCGAGGGTGATTACATCCCCTTGAGACCAATCCATGGGACGCATTACACTGCACAGCAGTGGGGTTTGATACTCCGGCTGGGGTGGCGGCTGATATCTGTCTTTTGGCTCCCAATCCACACTCACTCTTCTGTGTCCTCCTCTGTGTTGCAGGGGCCCACAGCCTGGAAACCATACTTCCCAGAATCCCCTGCCAGCTGGTTTCCATTTAGGTTCTGCTAATGAGAAGCATTCATGGGGGATTAGAAAGTGTGCAGAAGGGAAAAGCTATTTTTTTTTTTCTGCTTTGGTTGCAGCAGCAGGAGCTGAGTGACTGCAGGTGTCCATGGGCCCCAGCAGCCCTGCACTGTCAGTGTGTGCAGTGGGACTCGGGATAACTGCTCAGTAGACAGTGCTGGGGTCCCTACAGTGGCAGAAACAGCAGTGGCAGGAGCCTCAGAGGCCAGCGTGCTTGCATCTCCATTATCTTATTTGCATTCCAAATCTGCTCTGTGGTCACTTATAAACTCCTTGGAAGTTAGAATCCATTACCAATCAGCATGCAGTCAAGGAAACAGAAAGCACTTCAGGCATGTCAGAGGCAATGGCAACACCATTCCTCTTTCTTTTTGTTTTGTGGTACGCGGGCCTCTCACTGCTGTGGCCTCTCCCGTTGCAGAGCACAGGCTCTGGATGCACAGGCTCAGCGGCCATGGCTCACGGGCCCAGCCGCTCAGCGTCATGTGGGATCTTCCCGGACCAGGGCACGAACCCATGTCCCCTGCATTGGCAGGCGGACCCTCAACCACTGCGCCACCAAGGAAGCCTAACACCATTCCTCTTATTGCTCCTGCAGCCCAAGGGGCTTGGCCATTTTCTGTAAACACTTCTCTCTGGTGACAGCACCTACCTGATTTGCTCCTCTATCCCTTCTAACAAACTTGTAGCCGGTTCCCTGTATTAAATCTCCCTCTGAAATGAGCAGATTTGTAATGCAAATAAAATAATGGAGGTAAAACCCCAAGTGGATAATTTATAAGGATTTTTCTTTTTCCTGAAAGAGATGTTCCTGATGTCAAGGAGAGCAATCTGTTTCATAAAAGCTGATCCAAACTAACAGTTCAGGTTGAATTGGGAGCGATAAATTTGAATTTTCTTTTTTAGAAGAATCTTCAGAACACATAGGACAACATATGGAAAAAAAACTTTTTTCTGCATTCACCAGACAAGAGTACATTTGCCATCAGTGTGACCTTGGACAGTCATTGAGTGTTTCTGAGCATCAATTCTCCTACTTGAAAAATAGGAAGAAAAACACCTACTTCTCAGGATTGTTTGTGAGAATTAAAGAAGACAATTATGAGAAACGCATAACCCAGGGTTGGTGCACACAAAGGTTAACTCTTATAATGCTCCAGGTAATCCGAGTTTGCAAAATTCCACCTGATGTCCCCAGAAAAATCAGTGGAGAGTAAAATGTTCCAGCAGTCAGTAGGATTCAGTGGCCTCCTCTTAGAAAAATTAATTCTATTTTCATTGTTTATCTTTAATGTTTCACTACTAAGCATGAGTGAAATTTATTCCAATAACAGTTCATGAATTGTACAGGTCAAGCCCTACATTGGAAAATTTTTTTTGTCTCTTTCAAAGGGAAGGGACTCCCTGCCCTGGAAAATGATCTGATGTCGGGCTGGAGCTGGAGGTTACACAGAGGGAAGACTCGCTAGGCTCAGTCTAATCTTGTGGAGCCCTGGGCCCACTGAGGGACACAGTCTCTGCTGATCACAGTGCATTTAGGGAAGGCATTCCATCCTTACTATGGCTCTAACTGCACTCTTGTGTCTGGGCAGTCATATTTGTCTTTGGGAGATGTGAGCAAGTATGCTCAGCTGAGTGTTTGAGTTATGCTGTGGGGAAACAAGATCTGTCCTGACATGTCACACAGGCAGTGAAATCTCTAAGGAGATGGAAGCTGAAGGGTGATGGGGGACCCTGGCTGGCCCATCACTATCTGTATGGATGATCCAAGCCCACCTTAGACTGTTCTGCTGCCAGCCCTTCTCCCAGGACAACGTTGGTCTCAAATGAATAATGAGGATTTTGAGAAAATTTGGGGGTTACACTGCCAGTCAGATTTTTCCATAAAGACTACAGATCCTCTTCATGTAAGCTTGAAGAAGGTGCTTTCTGCTTCCCAAGGGATGATAGGACATAAAAGAGAAATACCAAGTAATTGGGTACATCTACCCACATGTTCTACAAAGGTGAAAAATACTCTTTTTTTTCTGCATGTCCCTTGGGCTATAAGACAAGTTATATTTTGCATACTACTTAAAATATTTCTTACATAAAAATGCTTTTGACGGACCTAAGTCTTGAGGAAAGTTTGATGTATCCATTGGGTTTTCAGCAGCTGGTTTTCAGGAGTTAAAAGGAGGAGCAGCAAGGGAAGTGTGGCCTGCCCACTGCCATCCTTCTGCTGGTGGGCATTAAATGGAGGGGTATCCTTCTGAGGGAGCGTGATCAGATGACCCATAGGGTTCAAGTGATGACCAGCCACAAAGGAAGTGGAGGTCTAAGGCAGGGCTTGGTGAAGTGGAGAGGAGTGGGGACCAAGAGGAGATGGCTAGATGGATGGCCCAAGAGAGGCAGGACCAACTGCCTCTTTTCTTCCAGTTATGATACGAGAGTCAAGCTTGTTTAAAATAGCAAACAAAATAGTACAGTAGAAACTAACACAACATTGTAAAACAACTATACTCCAATAAAAATTAATTTAAAAAAGAATAGCAAAATATCAGAAATGAATGAGATATCCAAGAAATAGGCCAATAGCAAAGTAAACTGTGATAGACGCATGATGAAATATTATGATACATGCATTCAATCAGTCAGCACTGTTGAGCACCTAACATGTGTCAGGTACATGCCAGGCAGGCACCGGACAGAGTGAGCAAAGTCCACATGGTCCTAGAGTGCATGGAGCCTGCAGTCTGGTGGGAGGTATAGACATTAAACAATAAATACACTGATAAATATATAATTGCAAACTACAATAAGTGATATAAAGGAAAGAACAGGGAGCTGCAAGAAAGAACTACAAGACCTGAATTAGACTGGGGGTCAAGGAAGGCTTTTCTGGGGAGGTGGCATTTGCATTGAGACCTGAAGGACTTAGCTAAGAGTGAGGGGAGAGCTTCCTGGGAAGAGGAATTGCAAGTACCAAGGTCCCAAGGCAGGAAAGAGACCGGGAAGTGGGAGGAGCTGAAACAACGGCAGTGGAACTGAAAGTGGTGATTGAGGGGAAGATGACCATGGAGTGGAATGGGCAAGGTGGACAGGTGCAACGTCATGCAGAACCTTATAGGTTTATCAAGGATGCCAGGCTTAATTCTGAACGCAAGGGGAGCCACTGAAGGGTTTTAATCAGGGGGTGACTTGATCTAAGTTATGCAGACTTGAACATTATATTATAAAAGTTATAAAATAATGGAAAAAGTGATATTCTGTTTGTGCCAGACACTGGCTAGTTGTTCACCAAATCCATTTCCTTTTCCTCCTGGGCACATGGTTAGACTGCATTTTCTTACCTCCCTTATACCTAGGTGAGGCCATGTGACATTTCTAGCCAATGGAATGTGGGCAGAAGTGGCACATGTCATTCTAGGTCTGGCCCATGAAAACCTCCCACAAGACCCTTCCTGCTCCCTCACTTCCCCCATCTGCCAAAGAGATTCACAGGATCTATCAGTGAACTCCGAGGCCCAAGGAACAGTGGGGACATGAGACAAAGGAGCCTGGGTCCATGAATAATCATGCAGAAAGGCTGTCCGCCAACCAGAAACATCCACTTTGGACTTTGCATAAGAGAAAGATACATTTTTACTATGTTAATTCACTGAGATTCTGAGATATCTTTGTTACAGCAGCTACTGTTATTTACTTTAACTAATACCATACGTAAGTAAAAAAGGATAAAAATTGAATATACAGTATGTTCATAAATGTAAAAATTATTCCCGCCAAGTAAAAAATTACTCCCAACCAACAGTGGTTGGTCCTGGGTTGTGGGATTATGGCTTTTTCGTCCTTTTACTTTTCAGTATTTTCCAATATCCTCTAATGAGCATGCGTTATTTTAGTAACAGGAAAACTTTATTAAAAACTTTTTTTTGAAAGGCTGTTATAAGGAGGCACATTTTTTACAGCTAAAAATAGCAACATCATCACCAAGAAAATAATTCTCCCTCTTGGAATAGATTAATTTTTACTGACAGCTTAGAGTTTTCCTGAATAAGAGCCAAAGATCTGTGCAAGCATAAGCACATTTCCCCCTCAACTTAGAATAATGGAAAGAGCAATGAACGAGGGGTCTGAAGAGGAAGATCTGAGCTGTGCTCTGCCATTATCTAGGAAGGGAACTGGGGCAAGTCCCTTTTCATCTCTGTTCTCAGGTTTCTCTCTGCAGAACATGCAGCGATAGCATCCTTTAAGTTATTTTTAGTTCTGCTGAAACATTTGTGTATGTTATCTAAGATTTTTTTTCTGGGGTTCTCCTTTATTAATAAATTCTCAACAACAACCTCAATGGGATGAACTATGTATTATTATCTCCATTTTACAGATGAGAAAACTGAGGGGCTGAGAAGTTAAGAAAGTTACCTAGGGTCACATCTAGTAGGCTGCAGAACTGGGACTCACCTCAGACATGGTCTGACTTCAAGCTCATGCTTCTAACCACATACTATCCTGCCTTCCTTTGCAAAAACCAGTCACTGATTAGAAAATGAGCTCTTTGCAGGGGTAAGAGTGAGTCCCAAGCAGCCTTGGGCTAGGGGGAAGGAGCAGGGGTAGCACAGGAGGTAGGTGGAAGAGGAGGGAGTCAGGGATGTGTTGGTAAGTGTTTAAATGGCTCTTTGGGGGGGCAGGGGGGGCCAGGAAGAGTCCTGACTTGTCCTGTTTGCCAATTTCCACGGTGTAAATATTCCCACCAAGGCAGATTTCAAGCTATTAACAACTGGCTCTAGGCAGCCTGCAGGAGCTGGTTCCAGCACACCAGTGGCCAAGCCAGTCTCTCAGGAATGTGAAACTGAAGAGAAATGCAAAATGCCTAGTTTTTAACCACTCAAGGGGCGGGTGAGAATCTCTTCTTAGAAGTGGGGGAGGGGCTTCAAATCAGAGTGGGAAGAGCTGGAGATCTCCACTGGGCTCTGCAATGCTGGGCCTGGGACTCTGTGGGCCACGTCTCCCAGCCTCCTCCCCAGCCTCCTCATTAGCTCTGCCAAGAGCAGACCCTGAGGGAGGGTGGAAATTGGGAGAGGAGAAGGACTCAGGAATCCCCATTTCCCCAGGCCTCTGTCAGGGTTCTGTGGCTAGTGCCAGTCCTGCTACACCCCCTGCGCGGTGCCAGCAGCAGCTGGGCAGTGCCCCTCCTCAGACGTCTGAATGCTAGCTCTGTGGACATTTTCTGAGCTCCCAGTTTCCGGTAGCCTTACCTCTTCCTTTCATTCTTCTAGCCTAGAGGTGATAACTGTTTCTTTCAGCAGTGGGTACCTCTGAACTGCGTCAGTGTTCCTTTTATACTCCTTTGTCCTTCCGAAACCTATTAAACAACTCCCTGTATTAAATCTACTCTGTTTGAAATGCCTAGTTTGGTTTCTGTTTTTCTGCTAGGACCTCATCCTCTCTGTCTACCATGTGGTCCCTGGCAGGACTCAGTCCTCCAGCATAAGACCTATTTGTCAGGCCCCAATTAAAGTGGCCTTCTCCACTCATGTCCTCGATGGTACACTGGCAGGTGATACTGATGCTGCTTGCCCCGCCTCTACCTCAGGGTGTGCCCCCCCCCTTCTTCTTCCACCTTGAACTGCCTATTGTAATTACCTCCTGCTAAGATGGAGAGCCCCCCCCCGCCCCCCCCCCCCCCCCCCCCCCCCCGCCCGGGGCAGAAAAGTGCTCTTTCCTCCTCAAGGCCTGGGAAGGATAGGAGTACAGGACTATTTGTTAATTCTCATTGAGTTGAATGAACTGGGTTCTCGGTTTAGGGGGCACTGAAGCAGGATCCCTCAGGAAGGGCTATGGAGGAGAAGGAGAGGGAGAGAGAAAGGACACTGGCCAAGGGTAGATGCTCAGTTACCTCCATGGTGTGAGAGGGACCGAAAGAGACAAGTGGCCCAAGGCAGAGGAGCTGGTTATCACAGAAGCTCGGAGGTGGAGGTCTGGGCCGAATGGTGTTTGCAGAGACTGTTTCTTTACAATTAAACCAGAAAGCACACTGGCTTAGAGTGGGAAGTTCAGGGTTCTAGTCCCAGTTTTGTCACCAACTCCCTGTGTGCCCATAATTACGTTCCTTCCTCTCTCTGGGCCTCAAATTTCCACAGATAAAATGAGGAAGTAATTGCAACATACTGTGTTTGGGACTTGGCATGCTAATGCCTGACCCAGTGGAGATGCACGAAGTCAAAGTCCTTTTTTTTTCTAGAAGCTCCCGGTCTAATGGAGGTGACAGGTTAAAAAAGAAATAAAGTTACAAGACAGCGTGATAACGGCTACGAGAGGGTGGGTACAGAGGCTTGTGGGAGCACAGAGGAAGGGCACCTCTCTTGTGAGGGGGTAGCTTGGCAGGGGGCAGGGAAGAATGAGTGTGAGTTAGCCAGGCAGAAAGGATGGGAAAGGGAATATTCTGGGCAGAGGGAACAGCATATGCAAAGGCCTGGAGGCAGAAGAGAGCTTAACTCTCTGGAGGACCAGAAGGAAGGACAAAGGTGGCTGGTGGGGGGTGCGCAGGAGGTGGGGGAGTGGAGGCAGGAAGGCAGGAGCCACATCAGGCAGGACTTTGGACCTCATGATCCAAAGGGGGCCACAGAAGGGCTGTAAACCAGGAAGTAACAATTCCCAGATGCTCTTCAAAAGGAAGGAAATCCTGCCACTTGTGACAACACGTTGGGCCTGGAGGACATTATGCTAAATGAAATAAGCTAGACACAGAAAGATAAATACTTCATGGTATCACTTACATGTAGAATCTACAATAGTCAAGTTCATAGAAGCAGAGAATAGAATGGTGGTTGCCAGGGGCTGGGGTTAGGAGAAATAGGGAGATGTTAGTCAAAGGGAACAAACTCCAATTATGCAGGATGAATAAATTTTGGAGGTCTAATGTACAGCCTGGAGACTGCAGTTAACCATACTGTACTGTATACTTAACACTCGCTAAGGGGGTAGATCTTAAGTGTTCTCACCACAAAAAAAAAAAAGAAAAAGGTAACTTTGTGATGTGATGGGTATGTTAATTACCTTGATTGTGGTGAATATTTCACAATGTATACATATGTCAAATCATCAAACTGTACCCCTTAAATATATACAATTCCTATATCTCCATAAAGCAAAACAAACAAAAAACTACTCTGGCTGCTGTATGGAAAATGGCTGGTCACCAGGGCAAGACTGGAGGCAAGGAAGACAGAAGCTGTTGTGGAATCCAAGCGAGAGATGAGGGTGACATAGATGGAGAAGAGTCCATGATTCAAAGATGGGAAGGAGGTGGAGTCCTAGGGGCCTAGAGGTGGCCGGGATGTGAGGGGCAAGGAAAGTGGAGAAGTGAAGAAAGGCTTTCCGATTTGGCGGTGCCACTGCTTGCCTGCGCAGCCAGCCCAGGGGAGCTGGCGGGGCCAGTGAGTGGCATCTTTGCCTGGGTTCCAGGGTGAGTGGCTGAGCCACGGGAGCTTTGTAGCTCTAAAGCTATGAATCACGAAACCTTCTCTCAGCTTTCTGCCCCCACCCCAAACCTCCCTTCTTTCCTGGTCATCTGCAGATGCAAGCGTCCCCACGATTAGAAATATTTAATTTTGCTTTACTGTATGTTCTAGTTTTGTTAAATAGATTAGTCTCCACAAGGAAAACCAAACTGCTGACCAGTCAGCCTGAAAATCTGAGACATGCAATTTGCAATCTGCTGCAAGCTTCACTTTAAGCCGAGTGGGCTGCAGATTGGCCTGGGGGCTGGAGGGAGGGCTCAAAAGAGGCAGCTGGTACGGCAACAGTCCAGGCAGGCCAGGGGGCTCAGGTTGCAGGAGGTGGCCAGGCAGAAGGGGTGCTGTGCTGGGAGGTGGGCTGCCAGGATTCTAGCCCAGGATCCTCCACGACATCCACTTGTGACCTGTCCTATTCGGTAAGGAGACAAAGCTTACATTATCTGAAGGCTGGACCAAGAATTCCCCTTACAGAGGGAACGAGCTTGATGTAGGAAGGAATCTTGATTAGAAGAAAATGTAGGAGAATATCTTCAAAACCTAAGGGTAAGGAAAAACTCCTCAAACAAAACTTCAAAAGGACAAACCATAAGGCAAAAAAAATGGATTAATCTGATTACATCAAAACTGAGCATTTCTGTTAGACAAAGGACCCCTGAACAAAGTCAACAGGCAGATGACAGAATGGAAGATTTTGTAAGGTCTACAATCAACATGGTATTAACATCCAGATTAGACACAGCACTCCTGAGAATTAGCAATATGTAGGCAGCAAATCCATCAGAAAAATTGGCAAAGCATAAAGAAGCAATTTACAAAAGAGGAAACCCAGAGCAAATAGGCACATGAAAGGATGCTCGATATCATTAGAAATCAGAGAAAATTAAAGTGATGTCACTTTATATGAATTAAAATGGCAAACATTTGAAATACAGATAATGCAGGTGTTGGTGAGGACTCAGAGACACAGTGACCTAGTGCATCACTGGTGGGATGTCATAGGAGCAGCTATTCTGGGCAGCATCTGGCTGGCACTACTCAGTCCAATTAAGTGTCCATATACCCTCGGAACCAGAATTCCACTCCTGGGATACAGCCTTAAGAAATTCTCATAAGGGGACCTGGAAGGGCGCTAATTATACACATTACAGTGTGTGTGTCTGTGTGTGTGTGTCTGTGTGTGTGTGTGTCTGTGTGTGAGAGAGATGGAGATGACCTGGGGAGAATCATAAGTAGCAGATTAGATATACAAGGAGCAAAATGAACGGATGCATATGGCTTAATGAGAAAGTAAGAAAAAAAGATGACCTATAACACAATACTATTTACATAATTAAAAATACATACACATTTTGCAAAACTACATACAAAAAAAAAGGTAAATTAGGCTCATTAGGATGCCTATTGTGGAGGAAGGGGGATGGAACTGGGGAACAGGAATACAAAGGAATGAATAAGTGAATGAATGAATGAAACAGAGCTGTGCCTTGATGACAAAAATGAACTCAGTTATCTGTACCTGAGTGAAGTTAAGCAAAATAAAACAGAACCTAGACTTTACCTTAAGGGCAGTGGAAGCCAACTGGAGTCAAGGGGGTCTATGCTCTGTTCCTTTGCACGTTGTTCAGTCAGTCATTTATGCGCTCATTCATTCATCACATTTTGGGGATCTTTCTCCTTTGGGCCAGGCACTGTGCTGGGCTCTAGGGACAACGCAGTGAACAAACAGATATTCTTGGGCTCTGGCCTCACTGTAAGGCTAAGAACCTAATAGGTCTGCTCTGGTGTTAAATGGATCCACGCTTGGGATCCAACCAGGTGGTCCACAGGCCTAGGGATGTTACCATCTTCCAATTTCTTGGTTGAGGCAAACAAGGCTCAGACAGGTGAGTCACATGCCCTGGGTCACAGCTGTGAAAGGCAGAGCTGGGCTCTGAGCTCAGGTCTGCAGAACTGAAGCCCCTTGCTTTCCTTCCAGCCCCAGCAGAAGAGGAGGAAGCAGCACAGCAGTTCTACCAGAGGTAGGCTGTAATCCTGGCCTCAGCTGTCTTAGCTTACTCACTCAAGAAGGGCTGGGAAGGCTTCAAGAAGGAGGCAGAAAAGACCCAAGCCAGGACCTGTTAGCTAAGTCAATCCTGAATTCCTGACTCACAGAAACTATGTGAGATAATAAAAGTTTATTGTTGCTTCAGGCAACTACATTTTGGGATAATCTGTTATGAAGTAATAGATAATAAATATAGGGTCACAGGAGGAAACAATTCACCCTGGATGGTTCAAAAGAAGAGACTTTATTAAGGACTACTTACAGAGCGGGGGTGGGGGGCAGATTAAGGGAACAGAATAGGGAAGGTGATGTGTCCACAGATTAGCAATGGCAGGAGCTGTTACTTGGGGGCAAAGGAAGTTAGAGTGTCCCTGGAGCGTCATAAGAGTGGGAGACACAGAGGAGAAGTCTTAGCCATGGAGGTAGGGGCACAGCTATTTCAGGAGATGCAGCGCCAAAGTGGTGGAGGGGGCTGCACTCTGACCTCTCTCTCCCATGCCCTCCAATCTCCTGCCTATGTTTTCCACTGGCCAAACTCAACCAGAAGCCCAATGACAAGGGATCCTGGGTGATGTCATCTACGGGATCAACCTCTAAGGGCACAGAGAATGGCAGAAAATAGGTCTATGGGAGAAAAGAAAAAGAGAAAAACCAACAGCGGGATCTTCTAGGCTCCACTCTCAGCCTTGAAGTTCTGTGTAGCTGACTTTATGTAAGGCTGGATCACATGACTTACACTAAGCCAATCAGTGCAACCCATCCTCTAGCTACAGTGATTGGTTCAGGGATGGACACATGACCCAAGTTAGCCAATCGAGGCTAAGAGGGATCTCCAGGGATTTTTGTTGGCGCTTTTGGGGAAATGGGCTCCTTTTTTTGCCCCCCTAGACTTGGTGCTGTGATCATGGGAAGGAGAAGCAACTGTGCAGAGGCTGAGGATGGAGCTGGCATAGGAGAAAGCAGAGCCAGGGATGGAGAGATGGAGAAGCCTCATCCCAGATCTCATGGTTATCTCTGGTTAAGTACGGTTTTCAATTACTTGCACCAGAAGAGTCCTAAATGAAACATTCTAACCCACAGCTTTGATGATCCTCGTGACAGCTCTCTGGGGTAGGCTGGGCAGAGATCATTAATTCCATTTTATAGATGAAGAAACTGAGGTTCAGTTCTCTTTATCACTTGGCAACCAGTTCATTTAAATTATTAACTTCACTATACTAGCATAGGTCTTTGGTGTATATTTTGTCCTTACATTGTACGGTTTTAGATTTTTGACTTCTTTTTCAGTGGCCTTTATGTATGTATGCCTGTTACTGAAAGTTGCTTCAAACTCTCTTTAAGTAGGTGGCACTCAATTATTAATTTTAATCAAACAAGCAAACAAAGCATGTAGATCTCCACTGCTCTCCCCTCTCCGTGCGGCTCTCTCCTCTCCACTGCTCTGCCTGCAAATTCTAGCCTCCTTGGTCTCTCTAAATTCAAATTTTCAACTCTGTCTCCTCAACTTGGCGAGACTGCCAGGCTCTGTTTGGGCTCCCCCTTCCTGTGCTGCGGCCTGGAAACTCTCCAGGCAGTAGGCTGGGCAATCATAAGGCTCATGTCCTTTGTGTCCCTTCTCTCAGGGATCACTCTCCTCTGTTGTCTATAGTCCAATGTCAGAAAAATGTCGTTTCACATAATTTGACTGGTTTTTTTTTAGGTGCTTAAGGCAGGAGGGTATATCCAATCCCTGGATGTTACTCCTCCATCTTGGGCAGAAGTAGAAGCTCCCCCCACCCAAGTGCTCCAGACACTCTCACCCTAGACTTCTGCACTGATTGCCCACTGCCTGGATCACTCTTACTCCAGTCATCACATGGCTCGCTCTCTCACCTTCTTCAAGTCTTTTCTCAAACGTTACCTTCTCAATGAGGCCTCCTGGCCACCCTGTTTAAATCCCTGCTCCCCCTCCACTGGTGGTGTTTCCAATCCTCCTTCCTCCAGCACATTTCTTTTTTTTTCTTTCTGAATAGCGACCATGCCTTCTAACATACTATATAATTTACCTATTTAGTATGTTGACTATTGACTGCGTCCTTGCACTAGATTAAAACTCTCTGAAGGATTTCTGTTTGCTTGGTTCACTGCTGTATCCCTAGCTCCCAATACAGTAGTTGGCCCATCATAAGTTCTCAAAAATTATTCACTGAATGAATAAATGATTGAAAAGATGATAGAAAAAAACCCCATGAGCACAGTTATGAAGCTTGGAAATTACGATGCGTGTGTGGAGAGTAGCTAGTATCCCTTCCGTGTGAAGAGCAGCACGAGGAGAAACAGCTGGAAACGCAGGTTAGAGCCTGGGGGGTAGAACTCCTAAAATGCCAGGCTGTATCCTGTAGGCACTGGGGAGCCATGGAGGCTTTTCATAAGGATTAACAGGGTCATAGGTTTTCTAGGAAGAATAGTGTGGTGAGTGTAGAAGTGAGAGCCAGAATAAGTGAGTGGCAAATGGGAGAGAGAAGAGAGGTGGTACTTGGGATTTCAGAGTCAGCAGAGCTTGGCAAGTGGAGGGAGAAGTGGAGTTGATACCTGTATAGATTTCTCTGTAGAAAAATGGCTGGTATAATAGTGCAAACTCAGGTTCCAAAGGATTCCACTGAGAGAGGTGGGCAGGGGTGTAAAAAGAACCTGGGCAATAGAGGTGGCCTGAAACCTGGACCCACACTTCCCACCGTGTGAACTTGGGCAGGCTAAACAGGCTCTTGAGCTTTGGTTTCCTCTTCTATAAAACAGTACTAATCACATCTTCCTCACAGGCAGGGCTTGCTCCCTGGAAATTCAGTACCTCGGGGGCTTAGTAAATGTTGGTTTCCAACTTGAAAACCTTTTCTCTTTCACTATTTCAGAGTTACAAGAGGCCTGGGAGATCTGAGAGCCCCTTCTCTGACCACGCCAGGCAACATCCCCCCACCTCACAGATGAACTGAGGCACAGAACTCATCCCTAGCTGAGGTCTACTGACTGTCCAATGGAGGAGATGTCTGATAAATCCCACTGCCTGTTATGGTTGCTGCTACTCATAAAAGTTGGGGTGGGAAGCAAGAGCCCAAGGAGTAGATGCCAAGCTGGACATCTGCTCCAAATCCCACTTCTGTGGGGGTGGGTGGGGGAAAGAGGACTCACTTCCATTACACTGGGGTTTAGAATCCCAGGATACTCTGTTCACAGGAGACTTTAATTCCCAAGGCAGCTGTCTAGTGGCTAAGGCCATTAAACATGGATTACTGAGGCAACTCTTCATAAGCTAGTTGATAGAATTACTAGATTTGAGGACAAACAGGGAATTTTTTTGTACATTTCAGAAGGCACTGTGGAGCCTGCACACACTGCAGGGACCCTGCCAAATTACTGAAAGGGAATTGACAGTGGTTATGGGGATTAGCTATCCCTACATATGGCTTACTAAGGATCCTGTGTGCTGAAGAGAGAATCTAGGTCACTGTTTTATCACATACTGTGGACCTGTAAAAATACATATGTATGTGTACATGCATGTCTATAATACATACATACACATATACAAAGTCCTGCACTCTTCATCCATTTACAAGAGTCTACCAGAGCTGATCAATCATGATAGTAATTAACTGTATACACCCTAAGCCCTCCAAACCTCATTAGCTCTCCAAAAAGCTTTTTCAAGCTGTCCTATACCCTGCCTTAGGCAACACCATATGTAATTTTTATTCTACATATTCAAGATTAAATTGCATAACATGCCCTCAGATAACTGGACTCCAATCAGTGGGGATCCAACTCAGTAGAGTTTGGTACTGAGGAGAAAGAAGATGGAGTCAGTTCCTCCAGGCCCAGACAACTGAGGCTCACATGAGGACAGGACACACTGAAGGCCCCTCTGGCATCTACTTCCACCTTTTCTCCCCTCCCTGCCCCATTCTTTTCGAAATGAGAAATAGGGTTCACTTACGGCAGAATGGGACAGAAAGAGGAAAAAAATTAATATTGGCTGACAGTCCACATGTGCCAGGAATGCCAGATAGGAATGTGTCGTAACAACTCTGTGAAGCAGGTATTAATATACCCTATTGTACAGATGGGAAAACTGGGGCCAAGGGCTGAATAGCTAAAGTCCTTTGGCTAGTAAGGGCCAAGACTAAAGTCCAGGACTTCTGAAATTAAGATTTTTTTAAAAGTCTTCCTTTTTTAAAAAAAAAAAAAACTGAGACCTAAAGTAATGTGTATTCACTGCAGAAAATTTGGAAAGGAACAAATAAGCAAAGAGAAAGACTTCCATCCAGAGACAACCACTGTTAGCATCTTGGAATGCATTCTACTAGCCTTTATGTATTTGTAATTTTTTATCAGAAGTGGGGATTTATCACACAAATTTTTGTAACCTGCCATTTTTTTTTTCACCAAACTTTTTTTTTTTTTTGGCCGTGCCACGCATCTTAACAGGATTTTAGTTCCCTGACCGGGGACTGAACCCAGGCCACGGCAGTGAAGCCTCCGAGTCCTAACCACTGGACCGCCAAAAAATCCCTCAAGCAATATATTATAAACAATCTTCTATGTCATTAGATATTTTTCCATAACAACTAGTTTTAGTGGCTGCCAACAATTCCACTATAAAGGTGCATCAAAATTTATTTAGCTAAGCCCGACCACTGGGCATTTAGGTTATTTCCAGTGTTTCCTCTGCCCTCACCGTGACAAACCATGTTGTCATGAACACTCTAATTGGCCCTGTCTTTGCCCGTATCACAGTTGCTTCCTGAGGAAAATATCCTAGAAGTAATTTTTTAGGTCTCAGGGGATATAATACTCCTCACACGGGGTGTGGGAAAGTCTGGGTGCTTATTTCTAGAAAACATTTTCCTCCCTGCTCCAATTACCTCTGATTTTCCAAACCCTACCTGTCCTTTGCAGTCAAGCCCAATTGTCTAGACTGGAAGTCTGTGCCACTGGCCCAGGGACTCCTTCAAAGTTTAAACCAATAGGATATGAGCCACGTATATCATTTAAAATAATCTAGTAACCGTATTTTAAAAGCTAAGAAAAACAGGGGCTTCCCTGATGGCGCAGTGGTTGAGAGTCCGCCTGCCGATGCAGGGGACGTGGGTTCGTGCCCCGGTCCGGGAGGATCCCACATGCCGTGGAGCGGCTGGGCCAAAAAAAAAAAGTTAAGAGAAACAGGTGAAATAAATGTTAATGATAAATTTTATCTAACCCAATATATCTAGAGTAATATCATTTCAATTGTTATCAGTGTAAAAATTATTAATGAGATATTTTATATTTTTTGGTACTAAGTCTCTGAAATCCAGTGTGTACTTTACACGGATGGACCAGCCCCATTTTAAGTGCTCTTGAGTGGGGCTACAGGTGACCACGCTGTGCAGGTGCAGAATGTGTCTTACTCCCTCCTATCTTCTTATGAACACAGGGCCTGGCATGAGTGAGTGAACCACTGAGAGAACAATAGCCCCTCCTTCGGACGGTCTCATCCTAGCTCCAGCAGGAAGTGATTCTCTCTGCTCTGACTCCCTAGAACCCTGAAATGTTCCTTCTTAATGTCCCCCATGGATGGATCCAGTCCTATCCAACACACGGCTGTGTAACACCAGGGGGCCTGGATGCACCTAAACCAGGACGCAGAGCTCACGCCGGCCTGATGATCCTTGGGGCCACAGCCCCCAGACACCGAGATGTTTAAACGTGCCAGTGCCTTGGTGAGTCTGTGTAGGGGCGGGGGCTGGCAGGTCAACGTGCACAGGCACCAGGTCTGACCCTGTGGAGACAGGGGCTGTGTCCACAGGGAACCTTGGGGCTCAGGGCAGAGGAGCCGGGCTTTGGGCCCAGGCACAGTAGGGTGCTGAGAGTGTTTAACAACCAGCTCTCCGAGGTGGATAAGGAGAGAGCTCTGATTTGTTAGTGTTTGCTGATTACTGTGGTGTAAATACTCCTACCATGGCCAATTTCACACGACTGAGATGGTGACATCACACAACAGGGGGTCAGGAAGACTTGCGGACGGTCGGCTCTAATGAGCTGATACAAGTCAGCCCCAGGACAGCACTGGGCCCAGCTGAGCAAGTGTGACAAGCAAGGGGCAGAGTGGCCTTCTTCCCCAGTGATGACTGAGGCTGGTAGAGCCCTGCAGGGGCCCATCATTTGGGGGGAATGGGGAACGAAGATCTGGAGATAGGGTGGTGAGAGGCTTTCACCAGTGGCCTGTGGGCACTGGATGTCACCAGGAGGCCGGGGCACTGGGCCAAGTGAGGACCATGTGTGAGGACACTGAGATCCAGGGACACAGAGGGACGGCTGGGGGAACTGTGGGAGGTGGAGTGGGACTTGAGGTCACGCTCTTCTGCAGGTAGGGGGCACCACACCAGGGAGGCCTCCTTAATGTTGATGTAACCTCCTTTGTAGACAGGCTAGAGTGGGTTTTACATCATGTCTGCCTCCCCACAGGTGTGAACGCCTAAAGGCTCAGATCAGATTTGTCCTGCACACGTGTATTCTCTGTTTATAATGAGCGTTTGCCAAACATCTTTCTAGACCTGATTCTTGCTTCTCATGGACAGTGTTATTCTGCAGGATTAGGAGAGGTGACTGCACCATCCAGTTTTCCCTGGGCCACCATGCAAATTTTCAAATTATCCAGTGTTAAACTGTACAGAATACCATAGAGTCTATAGATGAATCTCTTTAATTTACTGTAGTAATGTTCACAGTGTATATAATTCGAGAACTCTTTAGTTCAAAATAGGAAGTAATTGCATTAGGAGTACGTACTTGATCATCCCCTCTTTTCTGCCATAACTGGTCAATAACCAAGCCGTGTGATTTTTCTCCTGACATGTGCCTTGAATCCACCTGCCTCTCTGTCCACTCACTGCCATGGTTGGTACCTCATCCCTGCAGTTGCTCTTGATTCCTTCTCATCTATTCTCTCCCACTGCAGCCAGGGGAAGCTTCTTAAGCACTGCAGTCAGGGTCCGCTGGTCTTGGGATAACAGGCACGACATGATCTGGCCTCCACCAACTGGTCTCCCCCACACCCAGGCTCATCCCATCCCACCCTCAGCTCCAGCCACATGGGCTTTCTGTTCCTTTCTCAAAGGTGCCCTCACCCCAGGGCCTTTGCATTTGCTCTTCCCTTTTCCAGGAATTCCCTTCCATCCTAAAGGAAGGGTATTAGCTCCTATTAGTTCCTATTCATTCTCCAATCTCAACTCAAAGTCACCTCCTCAGGCAAGTCTTTTGTGATCCACAGCCGTGGCCAGGCCTCCACGTTATACGCTCTCCACACACACCCCATAACTGTCTTTCAGAGCACTTTCCACAATTTATACTTAATAGTTATTCAGGTGATTATCTTTTTATTGTCTGCTTCCTCCTGGGTACAAGGACCACATTTGTCTTCCTCAATGTTGTATCCATAGCACCCCCCTCCCCTGCTTCCCATACTGTAGGTGCTAGTAAATATTTGTAGAAGAAATGAGAAAAGGGAATTAGCTACTTCTCTGCAGTTGTGCCAGGTTTTTACACTATGGTCCCATCATTGATAATAAAAATTCCAAGGTCCAAAAAGGTGTTTTATTGGTTCTTGGACATATAGTTAATTTTTTTTCACCGAAATATCTGATTTCTCCTGTTAAGTTCGCCAAAAAGAAAGAAAAAAAGAAATAATGTGATACATATGAGCTATGGCTTTCTTTCTTCTTCTACCAGGCACCCCTCAATCATATGGAGTACTTTACAGTTTGTAATGCACTTTCCTTAATTCACCTCCAGAGCAACCTGGCGAGGGGCCCTTGTTCATTGGTCTCACTTTGCAGAAGAGAACGCAAAGATTAGAGACTTCCCCGAGGTCACCTCTGCTAGGGTGGAGGGGACAGTGTGCAAACCCAGCTCCGTGGACTCCATGTCCAGTGCTTGTTCTGCCAGACCGAGCTTCCTCTCCCAGCAAGCTAAACAAGCACCCAGATGAAAGAGTGTCACTTCAGTTTTGCCTGGCATTTTTCTCAAATGCTTTCAGAATCATTTTTGTAACTGAAACATCTCTCAAAGGAAGAAAACTAGTTCATCACAGTAATCAAGTCTGTCATAGAGGATGTGTGATGATGTTTGAAAATATAATCCTATGAACATCAGAACTGACAACTCTGAAACATCTCTAGGCTAAATCTGCTAATAACAGTCTTTAGCATTCAGATTGGCATTCACATGGGTTTGGTGTGATACATTTCACATCAGAAATGCCCTAACAAGGAACTTTCTCAGAGAATAACCAGGTCGAGGACAGATTTTAATGAGGCCCAATCCCTGAAAGGGTGAAGTGTGAAGGAAGAATAAAGGCATGAGATGCAGCATGTATTTCTGTGAGTCCGATGACAAGATGGGGGCTCACATCAGAAAACGTGGCAAACACTTTCTAGAGGTCAGGACTTGTACAGAAAAGGAGTCAAGCCATCAGGGCTATCACCTCTGAAGACTGTCCGGGAAAAAAAATGTGCTTTGATTAGAATGAAGCAGACACATATGAATTGCAATTACCTCTTCTAAGCCTGCTGTTCACTCACTCACTCCTTCTCACCCTCTTATCCACCTACCAACTTATCCACACGTTCATCTTTGTCTATCTACCCACCTGCTCATCTACCTACCTATCACTACCCATATCAATCCATCCGTCCACCTACCCACACATCTATCCATCCATTCACCTACACACTCATTCATTAATCCATCTACTCATCTCTCTCTCTCCATCATCCATTCATCTACATCCATTCACCTACCCACGTATCCATCTATCCATTCACTCATCCACTCAGCCATCCAACTATCTACTCACCTGCCAGCCCTCCACTCACCCTCTCACCCATTCAACTGGCTAGTAAATCTTTCCTGTGTATCTGCTATGCATAAAGCCCTGAGGAGATGTTGAAGAGGTTGGAGACAGGGGTGGTCATAAAAATATTTCTGACGTATTTGTTCCTTTACTATCAGTTGGAACTCGAATATAGGCCAGACTGTGAGCTAGGACCTGAGAACAGAGAGATGAATCTCAGATAGACACCGCTCTCAAGGAGTGAGTAGTAGAAGCCTCTGTTGTAAAGCTAGCCAACTACTTGGGAATCAAAATGATGGCACAGTAGGGACTAACGTAAGGATCTCCACATCATGCGGCTTGGGTTCAAGGACCATGTTTCAGTGGCCACCACAGGCGGCTTCACCCAAAGCAGCTTGGCTCTTGTCTTGTTTAATGGACACTCACCGCCTGGCCAAACACATTTTATTACTAACACCACACGAATGTGGTGAAAGGGCATTAAACAAAAAGGCTATTAACCCTACCATCAAAAGCTCATGTGTAAGGCTTCCCTGGTGGCGCAGTGGTTGAGAGTCCACCTGCCGATGCAGGGGACGCAGGTTCATGCCCCGGTCCGGGAAGATCCCACATGCCACTGAGCGGCTGGGCCCGTGAGCCATGGCCGCTGAGCCTGCACGTCCGGAGCCTGTGCCGGAGCCTGTATGGGAGAGGCCACAACAGTGAGAGGCCTGTGTACCGCAAAAAACAAAAAAAACCCAAAAAAACAAAACAAAAACAACAAAATAAAAACTCATGTGTAAAAGTACAGTACTGTTTGCTGCTTTGCTAACTGTACAAGCTGGGCAAGGAAAACAAAGTTCTGCTGTTGGTCAATCTCTCATTTGTTGTCTCTCTCTCATTCTCTTTCCCACTCTTTTATGATTCATTTCTTAACCTTTTCAGAGGAAAGCCATAGTGCTTTTCAAGATAATGTAAATATAAAGTAATAAGGAGGTCACTGTTTCTGAAACCTCCGTAATACGTGTGCCACCTTCACGATTTTTGTAGCCATCTGTGCTTCTATTAAATATCTGCCTCTTTAAAAAAACTAAAAAAGAAAACGTCTCGCTACTTTACATGCTAGTTATCCTTTTATAGTACATGTTAAAATCAAACACAGCTATTAAAATAAAGAGTGTAGGTCCTCAAAAAACTAAAAATAAAATTACCATATGATTGAGCAATTCCACAGCTGGGTATATACCAGAAGAAAATGAAAACAGTAATCTGAAAAGATACATACACCTAGCAAGGAGAGGGGATTCAGAGCACCACCTAAATGAGCTCCAGAGATGGGCACGAGCCGTGGCTATCAGAGCGAACCCCAGAGACAGGCATGAAGCTTTAAGGCTGCTGCTACAGACACCAGGAAGCCTGTGTGCAAGCACAGGTCACTATCCACAACTCCCCTCCCGGGAGCCTGTGCAGCCCGCCACTGCCAGGGTCCCGGGATCCAGGGACAACTTCCCTGGGAGAACGCACGGTGCACCACAGGCTGTTGCAACGTCATGCTGGCCTCTTGCAGGCTCACCCCACATTCCGTACCCCTCCCTCCCCCAGGCCTGAGTGAGCCAGAGCCCCCTAATCAGCAGCTCCTTTAACCCCGTCCTGTCTGAGCGAAGAACAGACGCCCTCAGGTGACCTACACGCAGAGGCAGGGCCACATCCAAAGCTGAACCCCGGGAGCTCTGCGAGCAAAGAAGAGACAGGGAAATACCTCCCAGCAGCCTCAGGAGCAGCGGATTAAATCTCCACAATCAACGTGATGTACCCTGCATCTGTGGAATACCTGAATAGACAACGAATCCTCCCAAAATTGAGGCTGTGGACTTTGGGAGCAACTGTAGACTTGGGGTTTGCTTTCTGCATCTAATTTGTTTCTGGTTTTATGTTTATCTTAGCTTAGTATTTAGAGTTTATTATCATTGGTAGATTTGTTTATTGATTTGGTTGCTCTCTTCCTTTTCTTTCTTATATACAGATATATATTTTTTCCTTTTTCTCTTTTTGTGAGTGTGTATGTGTATGCTTCTTTGTGTAATGTTGTCTGTATAGCTTTGCTTTTACCATTTGTCCTAGGGTTCTGTCTGTCCATTTGTTTTTTGTTAGTACAGTTTACTGCTTGTTATCATTGGTGGATTTGATTTTTGGTTTGGTGGCTCTCTTCTTTTTTCTTTCTTTGTTTTTTATTACTTTTAATTTTTTCCTATTTTTAATACATTTTTTAATAACTTTACTTTATTTTATTCTTCCTTCCTTCCCTCCTTTCTTTCTCTCTCTTTCTTTCTTTGCTTTCTCCCTTTTCTTCTGAGCCGTAGGGCTGACAGGGCCTTGGTGCTCCGGCCGGGTGTCAGGCCTGTGCCTCTGAGGTGAGAGAGCCGAGTTCAGGACACTGGTCCAACAGAGACCTCCCGGTTCCACATAATATCAAACGGCGAAAGCTCTCCCAGAGATCTCCATCTCAATGTTATGATCCAGCTCTACTCAACGACCAGCAAGCTACAGTGCTGGACACCCCATGCCAAACAACTAGCAAGACAGGAACACAACACCACCCAGTAGCAGAGAGGCTGCCTAAAATCATAATAAGGTCACAGACACCCCAAAACACACCACCAGACGTGGTCCTGCCCACCAGAAAGACAAGATCCAGCCTCTTCCACCAGAACACAGGCACCAGCCCCCTACACCAGGAAGCCTACGCAACCCACTGAACCAACCTTAGCCACTGGGGACAGACACCAAAAACAAAGGGAACTACGAACCTGCAGCCAGTGAAAAGGAGATCCCAAACACAGTAAGTTAAGCAAAATGAGAAGACAGAGAAACACACAGCAGATGAAGGAGCAAGGTAAAAACCCACTAGACCAAACAAATGAAGAGGAAATAGGCAGTCTACCTGAAAAAGAATTCAGAATAATGAGAGTAAAGGTCCAAAATCTTGGAAATAGAATGGAGAAAATACAAGAAACGTTTAACAAGGACCTAGAAGAACTAAAGAGCAAACAATGATGAACAACACAATAAATGAAATTAAAAATTCTCTAGAAGGAATCAATAGCAGAATAACTGAGGCAGAAGAACGGATAAGTGACCTGGAAGATAAAATAGTGGAAATAACTACCACAGAGCTGAACAAAGAAAAAAGAATGAAAAGAATTTAGGACAGTTTCAGAGACCTCTGGGACAACATTAAACGCACCAACATTAGAATTATAGGGGTCCCAGAAGGAGAAGAGAAAAAGAAAGGGACTGAGAAAGTATTTGAAGACATTATAGTTAAAAACTTCCCTAATATGGGAAAGAATATAGTCAAGTCCAGGAAGCACAGAGAGTCCCATACAGGATAAATCCAAGGAGAAACACGCCAAGACACATATTAACCAAACTATCAACAATTAAACACAAAGAAAAAATATTAAAAGCAGCAAGGGAAAAACAACAAATAACATACAAGGGAATCCCCATAAGGTGAACAGCTGATCTTTCAGCAGAAACTCTGCAAGCCAGAAGGGAGTGGCAGGCCACATTTAAAGTGATGAAGGGGAAAAATCTACAACCAAGATTACTCTACCCAGCAAGGATCTCATTCAGATTCAATGGAGAAATTAAAACCTCTACAGACAAGCAAAAGCTAAGAGAATTCAGCACCACCAAACCAGCTTTACAACAAATGCCAAAGGAACTTCTCTAGGCAGGAAACACAGCAGAAGGAAAAGACTTATAATAACAAACCCAAAACAATTAAGAAAATGGTAATAGGAACATATCGGTAACTATCTTAAATGTAAATGGATTAAATGCTCCAGCCAAAAGACACAGACTGGCGGAATGGATACAAAAACAAGACCTGTATATATGCTGTCTATGAGAGACCCACTTCAGACCTAGGGACACATACAGACTGAAAGTGAGGGGATGGAAAAAGATATTCCATGGAAATGGAAATCAAAACAATGCTGGAGTTGCAATTCTCATATCAGACAAAATGCAATTGCAATATGCAATTCTCAAATCAGACAAAATAGACTTTAAAATAAAGACTATTACAAGAGACAAAGAGAACACTACATAATGATCAAGGGATCCAAGAAGAAGATATAACAGTTGTAAATATTTATGCACCCAACATAGGAGCACCTCAATACATAAGGCAAATGCTAACAGCCATAAAAGAGGAAATCGATAGTAACACAATCATAGTAGGGGACATTAACACCCCACTTTCACCAATGGACAAATCAACCAAAATGAAAATAAATAAGGAAACACAAGCTTTAAATGACACATTAAACAAGATGGACTTAATTGATATTTATAGGACATTCCATCCAAAAACAACAGAATATACTTTCTTCTCAAGTGCTCATGGAACAGGTTCCAGGATAGATCATATCTTGGGTCACAAATCAAGCCTTGGTAAATTTAAGAATACTGAAATCATATCAAGTATCTTTTCCAACCACAACGCTGTGAGACTAGATATCATTTACAGGAAAAACTCTGTAAAAAATACAAACACATGGAGGCTAAACAATATGCCACTAAATAACCAAGAGATCACTGAGGAAATCAAAGAGGAAACCAAAAAATACCTAGAAACAAATGACAATGAAAAAACGGTGACCCAAAACCTATGGGATGCAGCAAAAGCAGTTCTAAGAGGGACGTTTATAGCAATACAATCCTACCTCAAGAAACAAGAAACATCTCAAATAAACAACCTAACCTTACACCTAAAGCAATTACAGAAAGAAGAACAAAAAACCCCCAAAGTTAGCAGAAGGAAAGAAATCATAAAGATCAGATCAGAAATAAATGAAAAAGAAACGAAGGAAACAATGCAAAGATCAATAAAACTAAAAGCTGGTTCTTTGAGAAGATAAACAAAATTGATAAACCATTAGGCAGACTCATCATGATAAAAAAGGAGAGGACTCAAATCAATAGAATTAGAAATGAAAAAGGAGAAGTAACAACTGACACTGCAGAAATACAAAGGATCATGAGAGATTACTACAAGCAACTATATGCCGATAAAATGGACAACCTGGAAGAAATGGACAAATTCTTAGAAAAGCACAACCTTCTGAGACTGAACCAGGAAGAAATAGAAAATATAAACAGACTAATCACAAGCAATGAAATTGAGACTGTGATTAAAAATCTTCCAACAAACAAAAGCGCAGGACCAGATGGCTTCACAGTCGAATTCTATCAAACATTTGAGAAGAGCTAACACCTATCCTTCTCAAACTCTTCCAAAATATAGCAGAGCGAGGAACACTCCCAAACTCATTGTACAAGGCCACCATCACCCTGATACCAAAACCAGACAAAGATCACAAAGAAGGAAAACTACAGGCCAATATCACTGATGAACATCGATGCAAAGATCCTCAACAAATTACTAGCACACAGAATCCGACAGCACATTAAAAGGATCATACACCATGACCAAGTGTGGTTTATCCCAGGAATCCAAGGATTCTTCAATATACGCAAATCAATCAATGTGATAAACCATATTAACAAATTGAAGGAGAAAAACCATATGATAATCTTAATAGATTCAGAAAAAGCTTTCAGCAAAATTCAATACCCATTTATGATAAAAACCCTCCAGAAAGTAGGCATAGAGGGAACTTACCTCAACATAGCAAAGGCCATATATGACAGACCGAGAGCCAACATCTTTCTCAATGGTGAAAAACTGAAACCATTTCCTCTAAGATTAGGAATAAGACAAGGTTGTCCACTCTCATCACTATTATTCAACATAGTTTTGGAAGTTTTAGCCACAGCAATCAGAGAAGAAAAAGAAATAAAAGGAATACAAATCGGAAAAGAAGAAGTAAAGCTGTCACTGTTTGCAGATGATATGATTCTATACATAGAGAATCCTAAAGATGCTACCAGAAAAGTACTAGAGCTAATCAATGAATTTGGCAAAGTAGCAGGATACAAAATTAATGCACAGAAATCTCTTGCATTCCTATACACTAATGATAAAAAATCTGAATGAGAAATTAAGGAAACACTCCCATTTAGCATTGCAACAAAAAGAATAAAATACCTAGGAATAAACCTACCTAAGGAGACAAAAGACCTGTATGCAGAAAAGTATAAGGCACTGATGAAAGAAATTAAAGATGATACAAACAGATGGAGAGATATACCATGTTCTTGGATTGGAAGAATCAACATTGTGAAAATGACTCTGCTACCCAAAGCAATCTACAGATTCAATGCAATCCCTATGAAACTGCCAATGGCATTTTTCTCAGAACTAGAATAAAAATTTCACAATTTGTATGGAAACACAAAAGACCCAAATAGCCAAAGCAATCTTGAGAAAGAAAAACGGAACTGGAGGAATTAGGCTCCCTGACTTCAGACTATACTACAAAGCTACAGTAATCAAGACAGTATGGTACTGGCACAAAAACAGAAATACAGATCAATGGACCAGGATAGAAGGCCCAGAGATAAACCCATGCACATATGGTCACCTTATTTTTGATAACGGAGGCAAGATTATACAATGGAGAAAAGACAGCCTCTTCAATAAGTCGTGCTGGGAAAACTGGACAGCTACAAGTAAAAGAATGAAATTAGAACACTCCCTAGCACCATACACAAAAATAAACTCAGAATGGATTAAAGACCTAAATGTAAGGCTAGACACTATAAAACTCTTAGAGGAAAACATAGGCAGAACACTCTATGACATAAATCAAAGCAAGCTCCTTTTTGACCCACCTCCTAGAGAAATGGAAATAAAAACAAAAATAAACAAATGGGACCTAATGAAACTTAAAAGCTTTTGCATAACAAAGGAAACCATAAACAAGATAAAAAAACAACCCTCAGAATGGGAGAAAATATTTGCAAATGAAGCAACTGACAAAGGATTAATCTCCAAAATATACAAGCAGCTCATGCAGCTCAATATCAAAAAAACAAACAACCCAGTCCAAAAATGGAGCTAAATAGATATTTCTCCAAAGAAGATATACAGATTGCCAACAAACACATGAAAGGATGCTCAACATTACTAATCATTAGAGAAATGCAAATCAAAACTACCATGAGGTATCACCTCACACTGGTCAGAATGGCCATCATCAAAAAATCTACAAACAATAAATGCTGGAGAGGATGTGGAGAAAAGGGAACCCTCTTGCACTGTTGGTGGGAATGTAAATTGATACAGCCACTATGGAGAACAGTATGGAGGTTCCTTGAAAAACTAAAAATAGAACTACCATGTGACCCAGCAATCCCACTACTGGGCATATACCCTGAGAAAACCATAATTCAAAAAGAGTCATGTACCACAATGTTCACTGCAGCTCTATTTACAATAGCCAGGACATGGAAACAACCTAAGTGTCCATTGACAGATGAATGGGTAAAGAAGATGTGGCACATATATACAATGGACTATTACTCAGCATAAAAAGAAACAAAACTGATTTATTTGTAGTGAGGTGAATGGACCTGGAGTCTGTCATACAGATTGAAGTAAGTCAGAAAGAGAAAAACAAATACCGTATGCTAACACATATATATGGAAGCTAAAAAAAAAAGGTTCTGAAGAACTTAGGGGCAGGACAGGGATAAAGATGCAGATGTAGAGAACGGACTTGAGGACACAGGGAGGGGGAAGGGTAAGCTGGGACGAAGTGAGAGAGTGGCATGGATATATATACACTACCAAACATAAAATAGATAGCTAGTGGGAAGCAGCCACATAGCACAGGGAGATCAGCTCGGTGCTTTGTGACCACCTAAAGGGGTGGGATAGGGAGACACAAGAGGGAGGAGATATGGGGATATATGTATATGTATAGCTGACTCACTTTGTTATAAAGCACAAACCAACACACCGTTGTAAATCAACTGTACTCCAATAAAGATGTTAAAAAAATAAATAAAACTGAGATGTAACACACACAAAAAAGATACATGCACCCCAATGTTCACAGAAGCATTATTTACAATAGCCAAGATATGAAAGCAACATAAGTATCCATCAACAGATGAATGGATAAAGAAAGTATGATATATACATATATATACAAATATATATGTGTATATATATACATACATACACATACACATACAATGGAATATTATTACTCATCCATTAAAAAAAAGAAATCCCGCCATTTGCAACAACATGGAGGGATCTAGAGGGTATTATGCTTAGTGAAATAAGTCAGACAGAGAAAGACAAATACTGATGTTATTACTTATATGTGGAATCTAGAAAATAAAACAAATGAATGAATATAACCAAACAGAAACAGACTCACAGACATAGAGAACCAACAAGTGGTTACCAGTGGGGAGAGGGAAGTGGGGAGGGGCATGATAGGGGTAGGGGATTAAGAGGTAGAAACTACTATGTATAAAATAAAAAAGCAACAGGGATATATTGTACAATACAGGGAAATGTAGCCATTATTTTATAATAACTTTAAATGGAGTATAACCTATAAAAATACTGAATCACTATATTGTACACCTGAAACTAATACTGTAAATCAACTATACTTTATTTTTTTAAAAAAAGAATGTAGGCACAGACCTACTAGAGAATGGACTTGAGGATATGGGGAGGGGGAAGGGTAAGCTATGACAAAGCGAGAGAGAGGCATGGACATATATACACTACCAAATGTAAGGTAGATAGCTAGTGGGAAGCAGCCGCATAGCACAGGGAGATCAGCTCAGTGCTTTGTGACCACCTAGAGGGGTGGGATAGGGAGGGTGGGAGGGAGGGAGACGCAAGAGGGAAGAGATATGGGAACATATGTATATGTATAACTGATTCACTTTGTTATAAAGCAGAAACTAACACACCATTGTAAAGCAATTATACTCCAATAAAGATGTAAAAAAAAAAAGAAAAAGAATGTAGGTCTGGGTGCCAGCTAAGATCCCCCTCTCCTGCCTCTGAGGCACTGTCAGGGGACCTGCCACCATGCGCCATCCTCAGGCCCTTCTCAGAGGCCTGACCAGGGTGAGCTGAAATGATGGTTTGGGCCAGGTTCCCCATTAAGCCTTTGCTTCATCTTTTTTCCTGCAGAAATTTGCTTGCTGATTTTTAAATAAAAAGGGAGGGTTAACAAAGTCTTCCAAGGAGCAAATTTAAAAAAAAAGTAACATTAAATGTAATTTTAATGTAAATATTAAATGAGGGACAATGATATTGGGCTTACGTGTAAAGCCCGTAAAATCTCTTTTGAAAAACAAGTTTGAAAACCAGTGGAATAGATTGATAAATTGCTATACACACAATGTACACGAATACCCATAAATCACACATTTAGGAGTGTGTGTGTGTGTGTGCGCGCGTGTGCGCGCATGTGAGTATGTTTGCTACTGTGCCTATGAATGTGAGAATGTGAATTACCAAAGATGGCAAGAGCTGCAAGAATGCAACTGAAGCAGTGATATGGGGATCCACCAACCCCAATATCTCCTGGAAAATTAATTACAGGTGTTTGGGGGTCTAGAGGACTGTGTGCAACTGGTATCCAAATACATCCTTCCCCATCATCCTCGCACTAATTTAGCAAGGATGTCCCAGGCACTCTGCATGCCTAAACCTCTTTAATCCCCACAACCCTTTAAGGTACACCCTGTTGTTATCTGTCAGGGATACTGGGGGACTCTGCTCAGATTCCCTTTTTCTGGCTAAAGCACCATCCCCCAACTCCTGGGAATACTGGATACTGAGGGTCCCAGCTATCCCTCTACCGTGGGGAGCTGCCTTGCCCAAGGATACACCCCTCCTGGGCCCATCCATGGCCAGTGACTGGCTGGTGAGAATATCCAAAGGCTCAGGCCCCGTGCCTGCCTTTGGACAACTCGGAGGGCCATCCCAGCTCCAGAACTCCTCTAGGATCAGCTGCGTCCTCAGTTGCAAACTTCAGATCAACTTCTTGCTCTGCCCAATCCTGCCACCCTCACTTCCTTACACTATATTTCCTAAGCTCATTCTCCCACAAACCTTCTGCATGTAAGACTCTGTCTCTGAGTCTGTTTACAGGGAGCCCAATCTAAGGTGTTATCCCATTTTATAGATGTGAACCTAGGAAGTCTGTCTCCAGAGACTGTGCTCCTAAGTATTTCATGCTATTGTCTCCTAGGAAGACAAAAGTGGGCACCTCCCCCTCCCAGTCCTTTCCCCGCCTTACCCCCACACGCAGCTCCCCCTCCAGAATTTACACTGCTCTCTCTAGACTCCAGGTCTCTACTCGCTGTGAAAATTAATAAAATTTCACTAAATTGTCCTCGGGAGGCCAGAAGGGGGCGCTCTCACACGCAAATCACTCATTGATTATATTCACTCTGTCAATATACATCCCAACAGGAAGAGACATGCTTTGCATCTCCGGCAGGAAGTGACCCTACTTTAATACCACCAGCAGGAGGAAAGAAGATTTCTCCTTGCCTGGCAACAGCTCAGTCAATGAGAGACTGTCACAACTCAGCCAATAAAAAGCCACTATACTTGGAACTCTCAGTTTCCTCCAACGGATTTCTGTTTATAACAGCCCCTCCCAACTTCCCCTTCTCCTCTATAGAAGAGTTTCCTCTCCCTTGCTGAACTGGACTTGTAAGTGGTTTGCCTTAGCTGCATGTCCTGAATTGCAATTCTTTGCTGCTCCTGTATAAACCCATTTTGCTGGTAAAATAACTGGCTGCTTTGTTTTAGTTTAACGTTACCAAATACTGGTTTAAGCAAGAATTCTAGGAAGACTGAATTCCATTGAGAAAAAAGGAAGGGGGTGAGGGGGTGTTGCAATTCCATGAGAATATGGAGTTTTTCAGCTTCTTCCACCCGCCTTGCTCAGGGCTGGCCATTAGCCAGGCGGGCGCAAATTGTGTCTGAGTAACCTCTGCTCGAGCACACACAGGCAGAGCTGGCATCCATCAGTGTTCAAGGCTGTGCAACTTGTCAGCTGAAATTTATGTCAGCTGTCCTCCCCTGATCATAGAAAACTTCCCTCCTGCTTAGCAAGCTCACAGGCTAACATACCTTGACACACACTGAGGGGGTATTCTGGCCTAAAGCAGAGAGAAATGCATGGGATGTATTATGGACCTCTTCGGATGTTTTCCATACAGGATCTGGGTATATCTTTATCTAAGGATTTTCCTCAATAGTGGGAATATCACTAATGTTTAACTATATTACTTACTTTAAAATGTTTGCTCACTATTTATACTCTCAACATTTAAAAATGTACATTCTTAGGTTTCTGTATGAAAAGGCAACCAAACTTTTGCTGGGCTAATAACTATTTGGTTAGAGATAGCTTGCAAATACTACAATTTCCCTATAAAATTAGTTAGCAAATTACTTACGATATCTTTACAAACACTTCTGAAAATAATTAATAAATATTCTCATAATAAACAATAGCTTTAAAATGATCACACCTAATGGGGAGTTATTGTTCAATGAGGACAGAATTTCTGTTTGTGAAGAGGAAAACATTCCGGAGATGGATGTCTTGATGGTTTCACAACAGTGAGAATATGTTTAATGTCACTGAATTGTATACTTACAAATGGTTAAAATGGTAAATTTTATGTTATGTATATTTGATCGTAATTTTAAAAAAAGGAAAGATGGGGTTCAAAGAGTGAGAACCACTGCCACAGAAGAAGCTTTATAATGTGAGGGATCAAAACAAATGGTTGGAAAGGAAATTTTTTTTTTTTTAAAGAGCACATCTGAGTGTGAAGTATAAGTGCTTACAGTACTCCACAGGCCTGTCTGAATGATGAAGTTACGGGTGACTTGATTTTCTTTTTGGTGCTTGTCTTGTGCTTTTTACATTTTCTATAATGAACGTGTATTATTTTAGTAATCAGAAAAAGAAATATGTGTGTGTGTATATATACACACACATGAAAAAGAGGGTAGTAAAATACCCTCCCTCTCCCCAGTCAGGGAAGAAGTGAGTCAAAGGTAAGGTACTGCTTACTGCTTCCAGGATAATCTGGCCAAACTGAGATGTGTAGAACATTCCTCCAGATGGCAGCAGCTGGGCATCAAGGAGGGTCCCCAACTAGAAATGAGGGGCCAGGGTCCTGGCTTCAGCCTTATTATTATTCAGCAGGTCCTCAAGGGCCGCGATCTCCCCACCTGGAAAGTGAGGTGGTGGGGGTGATGGTCTCATTGGTTCATTTCAGCTCTGTTCACCTCTGGCTGATTCTTTTGCCCCTAATGGAGGAGAGCTTGTATAGGCGCAGGATGACAGTTACAAGTGAGGGTCTAAGTTAGAACACCTGTGTCCAAATCCCAGCTCTTCTCTCAAGAGCTCTGTGACCTTGGGTAAACTATTTAACCTCTCAGTTTCCTTGCCTGCAAAATGGTGATAATAACAGTCTCCACTGTGTGGGGTTATATTAGTTTAGCAGGGCTGCCGTAATGAAATACCACAGACTGGGTGACTTAAAAAGACATTTCTTGTCTCACAGTTCCAGGAGCTAGAGGTCCAAGATCCAGGTGTCAGCAGGGTTGGTTCCTTCTGGGGGCTGTGAGGGAGAATCTGTTCCCCAGCTATTGGTAGTTTGCTGGCAATCGTCAGCATTCTTTGGCTTATAGAGGCGTTGTTCCATCTCTGCCTTCACCTTTGTGTGGGGTTCTCCCTGTGTGCATGCCTGTCTCCAAATTTCCCCTTTTTATACGGACACTAGTTGTATTGGATTATCCTACTCCAGTATGGCCGCATCTTGACTAATTACATCTATAATGACCCTATTTCCAAATAAGGTCACATTCTGAGATACTTTGCATTAGGAGTTCAACATATGGATTCTGGGGGGGACACAATTCAACTCACAACAGGGGTTATTATGAGAACTAAATGAGATAATACATCTTAAATGTATTAAATGTCTAGCATTTAATACATTAAATACCTGGCAGAGTACCCACCATATAGTGAGCACTCAACACTGTTAGCTATTCCTATTATCATGACATTTGTCATTGCAGTAATGTTACTACAACTACCATGTCATTGAGCCCTCGCTTTGTCTGTTTCTCTCAGGGGCCCGGACACAATCTGAACATAGGGCTCTGCTGAAGCTCTCATAAGATGATATACTCCCCCACACTGCTTCTCATAAGGAAACAGCTATTTTTTCCCTGACTTGAGGAAATCACACTTGCAAGTTTTGGAAGGCTAGGCATCAATTCAAACAAATTGCTAAACCACATTATTTTGATCTTTCAAATTTATCTAACAGCAGAAGGAGTAGGTTTCTTCCCCGTGCTGTACATTATCTGCAGTCATTTGAAATTGTGTTTAAATAAACGGGGGGAGACCGGCCAAGCAGCACCCAAGAACACAGGATTTGGAGACACTTGCATTTAGAATCAGAAGACCTAGGATGTAGATCTGAACAAGGCTCACCAGCTATGCACCATGGGATCCAAGCATAGCTTTGCCTTGCTGAGCTACAATTTCCTAATTCATTCAGTCAACAAACGTGTTTCATAGACTAAGAGCCAGTATGATATAAGGCACCAGGGGTACAAAGAGGATTACAGGCCCCAGTCCCAGGCAAGGGGCTCAAAGGCTCACTGTCCGGTGGGAAAGGGCAGATGGACACACATATAACCCAGTGCAGAGAGGGGACCATAATATCCTCCACTATTAACATGGGGAGAGTGGTTCCTGCTCTCCCTCCCCTGCATCTCCTATGGTTGTTTGGACAGTTTTACTCCTCCAGCCTGGCCCAGGCCTGGCAGATAGGGGATGCTGGGAATGCTAGCTGAATTAATAGACCTGACACCTAAATGGTTAAGAACATGGGCTTGTGAGCTGTGACAGGGCGAGAGAGAGGCATGGACATATACACACTAACAAACGTAAGGTAGATAGCTAGTGGGAAGCAGCCGCATGGCACAGGGATATTGGCTCGGTGCTTTGTGACCGCCTGGAGGGGTGGGATAGGGAGGGTGGGAGGGAGGGAGACGCAAGAGGGACAAGATATGGGAACATATGTATATGTATAACTGATTCACTTTGTTATAAAGCAGAAACTAACACACCATTGTAAAGCAATTATACCCCAATAAAGATGTTAAAAAAAAAAACAACAAAAAAAGAACATGGGCTTTTGAGTCAGCCAGATTGGGCAGCTTTGAATAAACTCTGTCACTGGCTACCTATAGGATGCTGGGTAAATCATTTACCTGCTCAGCCTGTTTTTGTTTGTTTTTTTTTAAATAATGATATGGTCGCTGATTATCTAAATCATCAACTCATTTACAAATATTTATTAGGCACCTACTATATCCCAGGCACTCAGTTCTAAGTCTTAGAGATACGGCAGAAAACAAAACAGACAGTGCATAGGTAAAACAGGGCACACGTCAAGTGGGGTAACTATTGTGAAGAAGAACGAAAGGGGTGAGACTGCGATTTTAAATAGGGTGCCAGGGAGGCCACTGCGAAAGTGACATGTGGACAAAGATGTGACATTGCTTAAAGAGCCAGATGCAGCTCATTGGGAGGAGCGCTCCTGGCACTCAAAATTACACATCCCCTGCTGGGTGGCTGTTCTGAGCATCACATTCAAGAACGTGTACAGTGCTCAGGGTGCTTCCTGGGATACAGTAGGAGCTCGCATGATGTTAATGAATGTATTGCATTGAGGAACGAAGGAGATAGAGACCATAAGTGTACCCTGAGCACAGGGCAGTCACATCGAGGATTATTATTTTAGTTGTTGTTTATTACTAGCAATTAATTACCTCTAGGAAATGCTCCTGACAGTCTAAAGTCACAGAGGGCCCATGAGCAACTCCCTCTCCCTCTCAGGCTCTGGGACTTGAGCCCTAGAGAGATGCTGATGGGAGAGACTGGGGAGGGGGTAAAGGATGGGCTTCTCATCCCATCCCAGCAAGAGCCCCCCATCCCTACCCCAACACTCACACCCATGTCGGGGAGATTTCCACAACCTGTGTGAAACAGTAACACCAGCTTCAATTATCAGAGCAATAACCTGGGCATTGCTATCAGCTGATTCGAGAACTATAGACCCTGTTAATACTTCTGCTGTCAGTTCTGATAATTTACTGGGTAGAAAAAGTCTTTTTAGTTTATAGAATCCTGGAAGGCAGCAGAGTAGGAGAGTGTGACTGAATTTCTCAATCACGTGCAGATTCAACCCCACAAAGTTAACTCAAGGTTACCAGTGTTTACTGAGCATCTTCCACGTGTAAAGCAGTAGACGAAGTACTGTGGGAACCAGAGGGGTGAAAAACTGTGGTCGCTACAAATCTGGGAGCTGCTAATTCATTGGAGGATATGAATATGGCTCTCCCACAGGCTGACTGCAAGAGGCAGGGGTAGGAGCAGAGTGCAATGGCGTATAAGGGAGATGAGTCCGGAACCCTCTACCTGGTGTGGGGGAGGTGATGGGGGGATTGGTGCTAAACTTAACACAGAGATAACAATTAGTTTACAGTAAAAATTCCCTCTTGAAAATGTTTAAATTGTCTAAAAAGACACACAGGTGTCTTAGATTGGGTCCCCTAGAAGTACAGCCTAGGACAGGGAATCGTGTGCAAGCGATTGATTAAAGACATGTTCTCAGGAGAAAACTGTAAAGGAGAGAGGAAAAGGGAAGAGGCCAAGCTCCGATGTGTTTTCAGGTGAGGCAAGTCTCAGCCTAATCATCCAGGGAGCCCTGGAGGCGAATCGCGCTGGTGTCATACCACCACACCAGCCAGTCATCGCTGCAGGCTGCTGGGGGGTGGGGTGTGAATCCCAGGCACCTCCAGGCCTGGAGGCTCCAATTGCCCAAGGTGGGGGATATTAGCAGGGGTACCTGCACAGCTGGGGGATGGGCAAACCTCATCAAACCCCTAAAAGGGATCCCAGAAGGTCTGGCTGGGCACCAACAGCATCTGGTCCGTTAGTTTTTGTGTATGATGCTGAGTGATAATACTTAGGGCCATGGGGCTTTGAGCGGCATGGAGCTAGACTAAAGGGAGGAACAGAGGGACGTCTGTGAGCAGATGCCTTCCACATTTAAGGTAACTATCAAATCCTCAGAGTGAATGTCAGCAGCAGGTAGAGAACTCAAAAGTGTTCCTGCAAACTTAATACAAGTTCATAGATTTGTTTATTGTTGAGAGAATTAAATGAGATAATGTATGTGAAACAGACTGGCACTTAGGAGGTAGAGGATGACTGTTGGACTTGATTACGAACATTCCTTGATTAAGACCCACATAAACTGTGCTTTGAAAAATCACTATTGCAATAGCAGTGGTAGTAATAATAATAATAGTAATGATGATGATGCAGTTATAGGGTACTAAACACAGTCGTTAATTCTCATATCAACCCTATGAAGTAGATATTTCCCTGCATAGATGAGGAACCTGAGGCACAGAAAGGTAAACAATTTCCTTGAGGTCACACAGGGAAAGTGCTGGACTGGACTGTGGCCTCCTTTTGCCTGACTTTTCAAATCTGCATTTCCTATTACAGTTTTCACTGGCCATGCCCTGGGAAATGTGCATTTTATCTGAGTTTGCGGATGGGCTGCTTAGCCAGGGAATAAAGGGTGAGAGATTAGGTTTCCAAACCAGCTCCTATGTTAATTTTGTGTATAATGCAATTCCAGTGGAACTCCCTGGGTCTGGGATGGGGTGGAGACAAGTGGGGTGCAGAGGAAGTTCTGGAAGGGTTTGTTGTTGATCTTGGGTAATGGTCAAGAAAGGCTCATGAAAGAGGGTCTCTTAGAACATAAAACCCTGAGTAGCGTTGGGAGCTAGCACGAGGTCACTGGGACAAGCCCCATGTTCTAGGACATGCAGTTGGCACATCACACTCGTACCACGGCAGAGCTTCTGACAAGCTCTCTAGTGATTGCGTCAAGGATAAAATCGAAACAGGTGGAATCATGAGAGTCCAGGGGACGGAGTCATGACTGGTTGAATGACCAGGCCCCAAAGGGGTCAAATCCTAAATTGGTAGGGTTTTCTCTACCTCTGGATGGAGCTCCTAGAGCTCTGTTTCTTGTCTCACTCAAATTCAACCTAAAAAAAAAAAATCTATAGGCTAAATGATGATATCAAATATAAGGCACGAATGGGTGGCTGGTGGGAAGCTTCTGTATTGGAGAATAAAACCAGGACCCCAAAAGATCAGAGAGGCAGGAGAGATGGGCCGACTTGAACAAGATGATGTTTAACTCACTCGTGTGTGTGTGTGTGTGTGTGTGCATGTGCATGTGAGTAGTGTAGCTTCCTATTTGATAAAAAAATCAACTGCACAACTTCAGGGTCACAGTAGGGCCAGGCAACAGTGGTTGTGAAATAAATGGGGCTTCAGCCAACACACGATCTCCCTGGGATGAGGAGCTGGTTGGCTTCCTCTAACCACCTGGTTCCAAGAACTTAGTGACTGCAATCCCAACCAAACTGAGCTTACTCTAGGATGTCCTCTTTTCAGGTAAAATGTTAGCGGGGGAGGAGGGGGGGCAGTATTTGAGTCTTAGCAGAGATAATTTTTTTAAAATCTTGCATAAAAACTTGAAGTTTAAGGGACACACTGCCAAAGGCTGGATTCCCGCTCTTCAGCAACAAACACAAATAGATCAATAAACTCTGAAAATTGCCACCTGCTTGTCTTCATCACCTTCTTGGTGAGATCAATTAGCGATAACAGCTTTCAGAGGTGACTGCCTGAACCTAAGGCTGCAGGCCTCTCCTGACAGATGTTAAATTGAGATGTCCAGACTCACAGCTGGTTGAGAGAGGCTGGGCAGAGGGTGAAGATAGGGTCGATTATTTGGAGGAACTCATGGGTCACCCTCCTTGCAGCTGTGACTGCTTCTATATGAGGTCCACCCATAGGGAGTAAAGAGGTGATCACAGGAAATAGTTTAGCAAGAATGGGCCCTCTTCTCACAATCAAAGATATTACCAGCAGCCCTTTCAATTTCTCTATGGCCAGGTGCTCTTGGAAGCCTCACAGCCCCCAGCCAAACCTGGGGTGCATACTCTCAGTGACTTCCCAGAGAAACTATTACACACATTACACCTACACAATAGGGTATAATGAGATTCTATTAATTTAGCCTCTGTCATAGGCACCACAAAGTAAATATGGTGTCGTTTAAAAAGACAAGCCAGAAGAAACATTTACTAAAGGGGGAATACTGCTGGTTAGAGCCATTGTATCTTGGTCTGACATACTCAAAGGATGTGTCCATTTTGAGATCTGGTACATCACCTTTTTTAAAAGAGACTGGAAACTGGGAGGAATTAAAAAATGATCACCCAAAGAAAATTTAAGCTTTGATTTTTTCACCTGGAAACTTAGCACATGTTCCGAAGCCAGCTTTGAAGGGTTATGGATATAAGCTTGTGTTGAATTTAGTGCCTCTTTGGTAGAAAAGCCTACTTGGAGGAGTCTATTAAGCCACAGTACATGGCCCTGAGTGCTGGGAAGGGGGGAGCCTGGCACTGTACCCTTGCTCCCCAGCACATGGCACAGGGAGAACCTACAGCACAGGCGCCTTGCAGTTACCCACACATGGAATTTTGCTCACTGAACTGTGAAAATCGAGGACAGCTCCTTGGTCTTTACTCCCATAAACAGAATGAAGCTCTCCCTCCAAGGGTGTTGGGTTGACCTTGAACAGTGCCCAGCAATTGTTCATTTACTGTCTCTCCCTGACTGGGCAGGGAGCCCTTGAGGGACAGACCATGTTATTCCTCTCTATGCTCCCAGCACAGGGTCTGCTAAGGAGCGAATGAATGGAGGAACAAATACATCTCTGACAGGTTTAAAATCAAAAAGTGTGTGTGTGTGTGTGTGTGTGTGTGTGTGTGTGTGTGTGCATGCACGTGAACATACAACAGAGCTCCAAGCAATTCTCAAGGCTGTTACTTGAGACTCACCGGGACTGCTTGTTAATAATGGATATGTTCTGGCGCTACCTCAAAGCCACTGGATCAGAAGTTCTGAGGCAGGGCTAGGAAATCTGAATTTTTAACGAAGCTCCCTGGGAGATTCTCATATACATAGAAGTTTAGGAATCCTTGCCCTAGATGAACGCTGCTGAGCTGGGATTCTCAGAATGCTCTGGGCTTTGGAGACCTAACAGCCAATTCGAGCCTGAGTTTCTGTCACATGTTTGGCAGAAGAAGGGTTTCCAGGTGAGAAAGCATTCTGAAATCTGCAGACCAGAGAGAGGTAATGACAGGGCCAGAATTCAGAACTGTGTACTCAGCGAATCAGAGGTGGCAGGACCCCTAGGCCATCAGTGTGTAGGTGGGGACACAGATCTCGTTCTCCAGTGTTCTCTGAGGAGGGTAGCTGGGAGGAGAGCTCCTTAGAAAATAAAAGAGAGCTGGGCCCCAAGCTAAGCCAGATTCCTGATCTGGGATGCCTGGATGAAATGTCTTCTTCAACACGCCAACCGGCAGCCACAGGCCCAGCTCCCAGGCGAGAGTGCCTACTGAATCAATTGAAATTGAGTCATGGATATAATTAATTTAATGTGTTTAAATGATTTTCCGTATAGTAAACATGCTGAATGAGGGTGACCCAGAATAAAGTGTCTGCCTGAGAGTGGAAAAATGGATACCGTGTGTGCTGTATAATGAAAACCCTTCAGCAAATAGAAAATGCTTCAATTTATTTCTACCTCCTGTTCCTTTCCTAACTCTTTATTTATGGCTAAACTTGGCCTTCTGTGGTCTCCTTGGATCACAGGGACACTTTTTATTTTGTCAGAAGATGGCCTTTTTTCTCTGATCAGAAGACAATTTTAATGAAACCTGTCTACAGCCCAGTGACAAGCACATATTAATATGTGACAAAGGGGATAAGGAGGAAGGGAAAAAAACCCTGAAGAAATGTTTCACTATTACAATCTCTTTCTCAACTAACGGAGGACTTGTACAAGGAGGAGGGAGAGGGCATGGAGTATGGTTGGGGCAGGCCCATCGGAACCACCGTCCTGCCTGAATCAAACCTTCTTTCCGTGTGACTTTGAAACTCCCCCTCTGTACCTCAGATACTCATCCACAACCCAAAGGGGCTAAATCTGAGGATCTCTAAGATCGCTTTCAGTTCTGACATTTGCTGAATTATGAGTCACAAACCAGAGCCGGCAAAAATATGTGTCAAGGAATTTCCCATTAAAAAGAAACTCATCTTCAAGCTGGGTAAAGCATTTCAAGCAGCCTCATCGAATTGCTCATCAAGTAGGGGTTATGTATTATTTGACAGCACTTAGGAGTAGTTATAAATGATTTCCACCTAAGGTACATCAGGCATCTAGACAATATGCCGAGTTCTAGGATTATGAGAGGCTTCCTAGATTCTGTAGCTCTCTATCCGGCCATTTCCACTTGGGATACTATGAATTCATTCTATAAAATAAGAAACAAAGTGTGATGATGGCCTGAAAAAGTGTATCCACACTTTGAGACAGCTTTATCACAATGCGACCGGTGGGACCTCTGGCGAATCCCACCCCTCTCTAAGGGTCAGTCTCTGAATTTGTAACATGGGCAGAAAGGACTTCTGAGGTATTTGGTGCTCTGTGGAGCCTTTCTGAGGGAGGGGTATCAGCGGCTGTGGGGCGGGCCATGGAGGGGGCTGATCAGGCAGGGCTTTGGGCTCTTCTTCCATTCACCGGAGAATCTCCTTAATTTATCTTATATACCAGGCACTAGGTAAAATTTTATAACAAAATGTTCTGAGGATAAAAAAAGAATTTTTGAAACCACTGGGCTAAGGCAAGTTGTTAAAGCTTCTAGTCTGAGTCTAGTCTAGACATGTCTTTTGCTGATGACTAATTACAGCCTTTACTTCTAAACTGTGGAGCAGATGCCCAGGTCTCAGGTCAAGAGAGGCTCTATTCAGGAATGTAGAAATATCCTTCTTATAGCAAACCTCAATGCTCCCCAACGCCCAGAGCAGTGGTTCTCAAACTCTAGTGTGCATTAGAATCACCTGGAGGGTCTGTTAAACCACAGATGGCTGGGCCCCAACCCTGGAGATTCTGACCCAGTAAGTCTGGGGTTAGGCTCAGGAATTTGCATTTCTAACCAGCTCCCAGGAGATGCTGGTACTACTGGTCAAGGCACACTTGGAGAATCTCATTGGCCTTTAAGATAAAAGCCAGCCTCCTTAGCTCTTCCCTAGAGAACTGGGCCCCAACTTACCTTCCCAGTCTCATCATCCTCCCGTCCAATATTCCCGACAAAGTAACCGTCCCTGCTGCACGCGTGCATCTTTCCCGTGCTCACCATGCCCCATCTGGCCGGACCGCCAGCCCCTCTCTGCATGTCTAAGGCACAGCTCAAATGCTGCCACTTCCAAAAAGGCTTCCATGACTATTTCATCAAAAGTCACAGAAATCCCTCTGGGCTCACACAGTCTCTCCTATGGTGCTGAGCACTTTTAACCTCTTCCTGTCATTTGAGTCCAGGTCTCAACCCTGTATCTGGACCACAGGCTCCAGGACAAGGAGCCCATTTTACTACCCTGGCGTCCACACCACAGTCTACACTCAGCACCTGCACAAGCCCTGGCCTGTCAGACCAACAAAGCAAGCCTGAGCGTACGCACAAAAGAACACGAACATGTAAGAAATACACAAATCATCTCATCTTATTTACTCCCAAGAGAGACTGATTCTCTAAATGACTCTTCAAATTAGAACAAAGGACAGCACTTTAGAGTCCATTTCAACCTATTCTTTAAGCAAATTTTCCTTATTTTCTGGGAGCAGAGTCAGTGACAAATACATCATCGTGAGACATGAATAACTACCATTTATGGCCATTACCAGAAGGTAGTGTGATGCAGCAATTAAGAGCTAGACCCAGGTTCAAATCCCAGCTCTACCTCTGATTAGCTGTGGTACTTAAATGCTCTGAGCTTCAGGCTCCTCACATTTATGGGATGATAATAGCACCTACTTCCTACAGATGGCATACGGATGCAGTGGGACTATTATTAACTACAACCACCACTAGCATTTACTGAGTGCTTACACGGGCCTAGCATTAGACATACATCATCGAGCTAATCTACATAAAGTGTACCCACGTTTTGAGACAGCTTTGCCACAATGCTACTGGTGGGACCCCTGGCAAATCTCATCCCGCTCTAAGGCTCAGTCTGTGAATTTGCACCATGGACAAAAAGGACTTCTGGGGTATTTGGTGCTCTGTGGAGCCTTTTTTGAGGGAGGGGTCTCAGGGGCTGTGGAGAGGGACATGGAGGGGGCTTAGCACATATCTAGCACATAATAAGCATTCAAGAAATAACAGTGATTCTTATCACGGCTAATTTTCCTGATTTCTGCACAAGACAGATATTATTATCCCCATTTCCCAGCTGAGAATCTTGAAGCTCAGAGCAAGTAGCTTGCTCAACAAACACTAGCAGTTTTTAATTTGTAACACCTAATCTTTATGACTACTTTGCCAGGTAGGTATTATTCCCATTTTGGGGATGAAAATTCCGTGGTCTGAAGATGGAAACTTGAAAGTGAAGGCTCAGGATTTGAACCTGACTTTGGGTCTAGAGCTTCTGCTGGCCCACCCCACCCCTCCACCTGGTGGATTCCACCTGCTCTGTGTGCGGTCAACTCACTATGGCCTTTCTAATCCATGAGTTATAGAGAAGCAGTTTCTCAACATGTCAGAGAGCGTTACCGCATGTGCCCGTTTCAGCAGCCCTGCAATCGTAAAGCCCACAGGAAGTTATTTCAACAATTGAGGAAATGGACTGTATATCAGAGGGCCTGTGACACAGCCCCTCTTGCCTTGTATGTCTCTAAGGGGCACTAAGGAAAGCAGAGCCTGGGGGCCTGGGACTGACCGTGACCCCGAAGAAGTTGGTCTCGTTCATGGCGTTGAGGATGATCCTGCCCAGTGTGTGGTCCGTGTAGTTGAAGTCCTGGATCCGCTGGTGCCGGCTGCTGGCGTGCAGCGTCTCCATGGCCCTCTGCAGCGTCTTGGCGATGACCCAGATGCCATCGTAGGCGTACCCATGGAACTTGCTGGGCCCCACGCCTGACCGCTTGTTGTTGTACTCTCTCTCATACTGCTGCGGCGTCTGGAAAACAAGGAGACCAGGGGACACCAGGTTATAGCCAGCAGGGACATCAGGCACACAGTGCTGAAAGCTGACACTCCCCAAAGCTTACTGTGAGCCAGGCACGGTGCTAGGCTCTTAAATGTGCATTATCTCATCTAATCCCCACAACAACCCTGTACGGTGGTACTATTCTTATCTCCATTTACTTACAGATGAGAAAATTGACTCAGGAAAGTCAACTTGCCTAGGCCCAAGTGAGTGGCGGGGCTGGCATCTGAACCCTGGCTGTCTGCCAAGACTAGGCTGAAGGAAAAATGCACTCTAACAGGCCTCCCCCTGACATTTGCAGGGCCTAGAGCTAGAGCATCAGTGAAGGCCCACATACCATATGTCTAAATATTAAGTTACAGGCAAGCAAACCAATTGTTCAGTAAAATATTTTCTATCTTTCCATCATAACGGGTTAAAGGAAGGTAAATATACCTTCCTTAGGATCTGGAAGGCCAAGTTTGAATTCAGAAGTCTGGGGCCCCTCAGAGCTTCAGTCCGGACACAGCAGCACAGGGGGGCTGACCTTGCTCTGTGGTCCACTCACCCTCTTCTCTTCCCACCTGGCTCCACCCCACAGGCCAGCCAAGCTCAGTCCACACTTCCTCCCCCTTCCAGCATCAGTAGCCCCTTGACCACCCCAGAAGCTCAGTCCTCCCTAAAGAGGCTCTTTGGACCCTAGATGTGGCTCCAGGCATTTGGGCATGGAATTCAGGGCACGGCCTTAGGAGGGGGAAAGCGGTACAGGCTCCAGGAGGGCAGGGCCCCATGGCCTTGTGAATTCTGAACCCCATGGGGTCTGAGTGAGGTCCGCTTAGAGCATGGGGCCCAGGGCAGGTCCTAGTTGCCCAGGTGTAAGGTCTGTTCTGACCTCTACATTGTACCCTTCCCTTTCATCTTCCATAATATAGTAGGGTCTGTGAATAACTCAGCATTTAAAAAAAAGAATTTTTTTCTCCCATTGAGCTGACTTTCATAAAAGAATTTCATTGGTAATATTAACATTCTGATTGAGGCCACAAAGTAATGAAACTGCCTTTTTACTCTAGTCCCTGAGGCTTATAGATCCAAATGAATGCCGCTCTAGGGGAACCCATTACCCTCAGCCCTTCTGTGGGCTTTTTCTCAAATCACTTCTAAACTTTCCTGCCAGAAATGTCATCAGAGCCCACAGCTTAGTCTTTGGAAGAACCCTCCTTGGGCACAAATCACACATAGAAACCATCAACTCACTGTCAGTTTATACCAGAAAAGGCCCTTAGCGATGGTCACACACGCCCCCTCAACCTGCAGCTGGAGACACAGAGAGGTCTAGAGATTTGGCCAAGGTCACACAGCGTGTGTGTGTGTGTGTGTGTGTGTGTGTGTGTGTGTGTGTGTGTGTGGCTAGACTGGTCCCATTCTAGCTTTGCTGCTTCTCTCATGTTTGACTTTTGAAGTCATAACTGCCTTCCACCCCAGGTTGTTTGGGGCCAGGTCTAGTGCCCAGGGAGGGTGGTGAACTTGAGCCGTCGAAGGCTGGGTTGTTCCGTGGCTGGAGCTCGAGTCCCTTGCCCTTGGCTCAAGGTTTAGCAGAGCCTGGGTTCAGCCAAGCCCCTCCAGAGGTGGAACCTGCAGACGACCAAATCAGGAATCTGCCTGACCAAATGTGATTGGTGTCCCAGCAACAAATCCACTGCCTTTTTTTTTTTTTTAAATCATTTGGCTCCTACTGGATGGCTCAGGTTTTATCCATTTATAACTTCCTTTGGAAATGCATCACATCCAGCCATCACTATTCTGTTCATCACTCAAAATACCCGGCAGAAGCTCTTCAATTCCAAGGGTTCTTCAAGGAGACAGCACCGTCTCTAGCCCAGCCCAGCTTCTTGAGCCCCTCCTCACAAAAAACTGCACCCCTCCACCCATCATCCTTCGCCGTCTCACTCCTCATCAGGGAGCATGAAACAGTCCATTATGAAACTCTCTCTTCCCTAAACCTTTTGTGTCCTTGGATCACACCAAGTCTGTTTGCAGCTTGGGGCTGTTGCACTAGATGCTTCCTCTGCCAGAAAGCTTCTTCCCCAGCTCTCACGTGATATTCTCGGCACACAAATTTTAACGTGTGTCATTTCCCCCGCCCCGCCCCAGGCATTCTCTATCCACGGGTTTTATCTTATTGCACTTTTCACTTCCTGCAATTTACCTACCCACAGAATTAAGCTCCATGGGGTCAGGGATGTTATCTGTTTTGACCACAGAACCCAAAACAATACCTGCAGAGACCCTTTCTAAGAATCAGTTACTCCATCTGAAAAGCAAGGAGGTTGGACTAGGTGACTTAGAAGCTTCCTCTTAGCTATCGAGGCAGGAGCCTGGCACAGTGGTAAGAACACAGGATTTGGAAGCAGGCCGACCTGTCCTCTAGCCCCAGCTCTGTGGTTTACTAATTGTGACCTGAGGCGGGATCCTATCTCCTCCAGGTCTCTGCATCCTCCCTTGCTGGGTGGCCATGAGGGTTCCATGAGATGAAGTGTGCAGAGCGTCAGTCCTGTGTCCAGGACATGGTAGGTGCTCCACAAATGACAGCCACTACTATTAATAGTACAGGTGGTTGTTCACCTGGCCACCTGGCACAGCTGCTCACCCAGGACACCCTGAAGGCCCAAGACTATGCCTGTGCTGATAGGGGTTAACAGCCCTCCAGCGCATGGATGTCCTACCTTTAGTTCCTTAGCTAATTTCCAATTATTGGACATTTAGTCTTTTCCTAATTGTTCCAAACTACAGAACTGCAAAAAAGCATCCTTGTGTCTAAATTTTCTGAACACACACTGGTAATTATTTTTTCAGAAGAAATTCCCAGCTGTGTAATTGCAGAGGCAAAAGGTACAAAAACCTTAAACGCTATTCACACATATAAAGGGCCAAATTATCCTCCCCAAATATGAAAAGCTAGAATTCCACTGTATGAAAGTACCCATTTCCTTGCATCCTGGACCACAATAGGTATTTCAATTTTTAAAATCATTGTCAGTTTCTTAGGTTAAGGAAAAAAAGTACATCTCATTTTAATTTGCATTTCTCTGATTAATGATGAAGAGTGAGCTCCTTTCACATATTGATGGGCAACTTTCACTTCCAAGGTGCGTTTGCTCTTATTGTTACGGTGAGAGTCACAACTTTTAAGGATACTTTGTTTCAATGCATCCTTGTTATTTTTCCATCTTTCACTATTTGGCTATATTTTTCTTTATTTTAAAAGGCAATTTAGGTCTATTTCAGGCTATTAATTCAGCTATTGGCTATTTTTTTTTTTGCAGTAAGGGGGCCTCTCACTGTTGTGGCCTCTCCTGTTGCGGAGCACAGGCTCCGGACGCACAGGCTCAGGGGCCATGGCTCACGGGCCCAGCCGCTCCGCGGCATGTGGGATCTTCCCGGACCAGGGCACGAACCCATGTCCCCTGTATTGGCAGGCAGACTCTCAACCACTGTGCCACCCGGGAAGCCCTGGCTATTTTTAAAGTATTAAAAATTTACTTGAATGTCTATCTAATTAATTGTTTAAGCATAAAAGGAATGAGGCCCCTTTGACCTCTTCTCTCCCAGATTTTGCTGCTGTGAGTCTTGCTCTGATGCAGGCAAAGGCATCCAAGGGCTGGTAGTGTCTCTGTGGGTCCTGTTTGTTCAACCTGATGATTACATTCAGATGACATTTCCAGACTTCCTCCCTATCCAGGATATGCCACTGGGGCATCCTTAAAGGTTTCTGTGACCCTCTTAAAGTTGGAGGGGGGAGTCAGACCTGAGGGGAACAGACACAGTATGGTCTCATCAGGAGGTAAACGAGTGTGGTTTTTTAACTTCTTTGATATAGTTTATTGGTGATGTTTTTTGTGTGTAGACAGTAGAGGGGATCAAGATCAGACTGTTTATTCAATTTGACGTTGGGACCAACACAAGCCCCTATATATTTTTTAATATGTACCACTTGTAAATCCCTATCTTTTCTATCTCATAAGACTGTTCTTCATCCAGGGGAAAGGGGGGTGGAAGACCCTGGCAATGTGGCTGTTTACCTCACTTCTGTGGGTAGAGTCCTTGGAGTGGGACACCAGTGTAGCTTAGCTCTGAAAGGTGACCTCATTTTGCAAGCACCACGTTGAAGTCATTGCTACCACACTATATCCCAGACCATTCATCACTGTTCCCAGGTGAAGCCGGCACTGATCTCCCTCAGGCAAAACAATGACAGCAGGAAGAAACACTCTCACAATTGTCTGAGCAAAAGTAATAGCTGTTCTTAAAGCAGGTCTCCAATTATTCAGGGCACAAGAATTTCTTCCACTGTAAAGCAGACACTGAAAACTGATTGATTACTCATTCTCTGAGGTCAAGTTTACCATGAGAAGCTAAAAGTTTCTGAGAAAATAACTTTATATAGAGAGTCCCAATTACTGACATGTTGTGTTCCACATATTTTTGAAAGGCAGTTGTTGGAACTTGGAACATAGTTTCATACAGAAACTATGTTATAAATAGTGGTTAGGTTCCCAGGCTAGCCCACATAAGCTTGCTACCCCACAGTATGACTAAACTTTATGGGTCTGTCATTCCAACAGAACCAAGTCGAGTCCTGCTTTCTAGGGGAGGTGAGGCTCATGGACAGAAAAGAGGAGAAAGGGGAAACATCTCCTTCCACATCTCCAATTGCCACTCCCCAGACTGGAAAAACTGGCAGAGTCTCTCTCTAGCATCCCTTGTGGGATGCTGGAACCACAGTCTCATTTGGAAGGTACACTAGGGGACAGTCTAGTGGTTCTTTTACTCCAGTTTGTAGGTCACCCAGGGAGCCTGTTAAAAGTGCAGATGCCAGGGCCCTACATTTTGTTTATTGTGTCTGTGGGATAACTTGGGCATCTGTATTTTAAAAAATCCTTTAAGATTTCAAAATACATAAATTGGTTACCACTGATTAAGTCCCTCTCACAATCTGATTCTTGGATTTTCTCAGTAGCAACTTCCAAGTATTTGTTGAGCCTTTTCTGAGACTCCTCCAGCGTTGGGAAGGTCACTATGTCTTCAGGGAGAGTCTTCCACTTAAGGGATGCCTGACGTCTATGAGACTAGTCTTCCAGATACAGAGTTTACACCTATCTCCCTGTAACTTGCTATGTCTTCCTGTGGAGCCACAATGAACCTGTCTGCTCCCTCTTATCCACAACAGCACCTCAAATTGCTGAAGTCAGTGACATGCTTACCCTGTCCCCAATATGCTATTCTTCACCTTTTAAGCAAAAGAGTCTCAGGTCAGACTTCTACTCTGACTATGATGAAATAAATTATGTCAGACAAAAGCTCTCATGAAGAACATTAAGGAAAGCAGCATAAAATATAAAAATAGCTATCCAAAGGTATCAGAAAGCAACCAGGACATCTAGGACTTGAGGAACCAAGATTCTGGAGAGAAGAGAAGTGTTTTGAGAAGAGTCCAACATTCTTTGCTGCTTCCTCTGGAAGCATTTGCTGATTTGTAAGTGGGAAGGTTAGCTGTAGGAATAGAAAACACTGGATCAGAGTTTTCAGCAGTCCCTCAGAGATGGGAAGACAAAAAAACTATAGTTCAGGGTTATCAGGGTAGCAAGGCTTATAGGCAAAGGTCTCAGAGGAAGAGGAACTACAGAATACCAGTATGCAGACTGACATTTGCACTTGAAATATTCGGTGATAACTAAGCTGCATAAAGCAAGAGGCTGAGAAGCCAAGCAAAAAGTGGTGTCTAAGGGGTTAAGGAAGTAAGCAGATGTGTTTGGAGTTTCATGGCATTAGGAAGACAAAAATTGGAATCCAGGGCCAATCCAGTAAACACCCCAGGATTTGAGAATGCTGAAGGACAGACAGGAGTAAGGGCAAACCAAAATAGACCAGCCCTTGTGAAAACTAAAACCAAGCTTGGAATCATCTCAATTCTTTATTGGATAAAGTGATCTGCTCCTATTCTAACAGCTTGCTTGAAGCGAAATAAATCTTCTCTGGAGAAAGTAATGCCATCTGTGGCTTCTTTAATTTTTCATAACCAATTTAATGAATTAAACTTACTAGGTACGCCAGGTGATAGGATCAAATTTTAAAAAACACAAGAAAAAAAGAAGGAAAGAAGGAAGAAAGAAAGAAAGGAAGGAAAGAAGAAAATAGGCAATAGAAGCAGACCCACAGGTGATCCATATCTTGAAGTTATTAGACATGGACTTTAACATAGCAGGTTTATATGTTCAAGAAAATAGATAAAAGATATAGAATATCACCAGAAAACTGGAAGCAATGAAAGAAAAAAAGAATAAAATGAAAATCCTAAAAAAATTTAAAAATACAACAACAAATGAAACTAAGAACTCAACAGATGGATGAAGCAGCATATTAGACACAGCAGAAAGTAGGTTAGTGAACTGGAAGAAAGGTTAGTAGTAAATATTCAGACTGAGGCACAGGGAGGAAAAAAGGATAGAAAACAGGAAATGAACATAAGAGATATATGGAATGTGTTGAAAAGGTATAGCACATGTATAACTGGTGTCCTAAAATGTGAGGAAAGAGAGGATAGGTAGAAGCAATATTTAAGAGATATTTTCCTAGAATTTCCCCAAATACATATCAATCCACTGATTCATGAAGTTCCATAAAGCTTAAACTCCAATCAAGATAAACCCAGGGGCTTCCCTGGTGGCGCAGTGGTTGGGAGTCTGCCTGCCGATGCAGGGGACGCGGGTTCATGCCCCGGTCTGGGAGGATCCCGCGTGCCGTGGAGCAGCTGGGCCCATGAGCCATGGCCGCTGAGCCTGCACATCCGGAGCCTGTGCTCCACAACAGGAGAGGCCACAACAGTGAGAGGCCTGCGTACCGCAAAAAAAAAAAAAAAAAAAAAAAAAAAGCAGTTAGAGAAAAAAAAAAAGGATGCATGATCTTCAAAATAGCAACAATAAGGCTGATGGCTGATTTAACAGAAACAGTGGACGCCAGAAGACAATGAAATGACATCTGAAAGTGCTAAAAGAAAATAACAAACCAGCTAGAATTCTACACCTAGTTAATATATCTCTCAATCTTAAAGATGAAAGAAAATTTTAGACAATCAGAAACTGAGAGAATATGTCTCCAGCAAACCCGCAGTAAAAGCAAGACCAAGAGGAGTTCTTCAGGCAGAAGGAAAGTGATCATAAACAGAACACAAATGAAGGGAGGAATGAAAAGTAATGGGAAGTGTAAATATGTGAGTAGATCTAAAATGGAACATGACATCAGGTTCAAGCACACCCAAGAAAATCTCAGAGAAGAAGAGGGACTTAACACTACCACCCATCAGGTCTTATAAAACTTCAATTATTAAGGCAGTGTGGTATTGGTTAAAGGGTAGGCAAATAGAACAATTGAAGAGAACAGAAAGTCCAGAAACAGATCCACACTATATATACTCATTTAATTTATGATAAAGATGATACTATAGCATGGGGGGGGGGTAAGGAGGATTTTCAATAAATGGTTCTGAATCAATTGGTTATCCATAAGGAAAAAATTAATCTTGATCTTACCTTAGACCTTACATAAAATCAATTTCACGTGAATTCTATATCTAAAAGTGAAAGGTAAAACAAACTTCTAAAAGACAAGATAGAAAAATATCTTTATGAGCTTGGGTGGGCAAAGATGCTTAAACAGGACACAAATGATATAAGTAATACGTATAACTGTCTAAGAATTCATACCCAGAATACAAAAAGAACTTCTGCAAATCAATGAGAAACAGGCAGAGAATCCAAGTGGAAAAAATGGGCAAAAGACTTGAATAGGCAGTTTATAAAAGAGGATATCAAAATGGTCAATAATGATATGAAAAGATCGACAACTTCATTAGTCATCAAGGAAACGTAAATTAAAACAAAAATGAGATACCATTACTTGCCCACTATATTGGCTAAAATTAAAAAGCTAACAATGCCAAATGTTGGTGAGCATGTGAACCAACTGGAACTCTCAGTCACTGCCGGTGGGTGTGTAAATTGGTATAACCACTTTGGAAATCCGTTTGGTGGTGTCTACTAAAGCTGAACATATGTATTCCCTATGACTCAGAAATTCCACCCCAAGCATGCACCCAATAGTAATGTGCATATATATTCACTGAAATACATCAAATACCTATAAATAAATCAAATAAAATACATGCAAGAGTTCCACACAAAAAATTACAAAACATTTCCGAGAGAAATTGAATGGATGGGAAGACCCTATATTACAAAGACGTCAGTTTTTCCTAAATCAGTCTATAGATTCAGTAAAATCCCAACAACAAACCAGAGCAGATTTGTGTGTATAAACTGACTCACTACTCCTTTCTCCTGCCCATAAGGCTGCTGCGCTGATGGAGGAAGAGAACTACAATTTGTTGAGCATCTATTGTGTGCTTGGCACTCGGCAAGATATTTTCCTCTGTATTACCTCATTTAATCCTTCTAAATCTGTAAAAGGGATATTATTACTCCAGTATAATGAGAAACAATTTCAGAAAGGCCAAATGACTAGCCCAATGTCACTGCATCACTATTGATTAGGTTCAGTTGAATAAAACAGAAAAAAAATGATCACTGACTTAAATGAGATAGTTTATTTCTTTCTCACGGAAAAGATGTTCATGGGTAGGTGGTGCAGGGTTGCTATGGCAACTCCACAGTGTAACCAGGGACCCAGGCTCTTATCTTTATGCTCTGCTATCTTAGAATAAAGTTTCCTTCTCAAGGTCACCTCTTGATCCAAAATAGTTGCTATAACTCCAGCCATCCCATCCATATTCCAGCCAACACAAAGGAGAAGGAAAAAGAAAGGCAAGCTCTCCCCTTAAAGGAGATTTTACAAGTCTTGTATAATACTTCTACTTAAATCTCATTGGCTAGACTTAGAATCCTGGCTGTATCTAGCTACATGGGAGGCTGGGAAATGTACATTTTCAGATGGGTGGCAACATACCCAGTTAAAAACAAGAGTTATGTTACTGAGGGGGAAGAGGGGCTATGGATGTTGCATGAACAACTATCTGTCTTCCAGAGTCACTCAGTTGGGAAATGGTGGGGCCAAGATTCACATCTAACCAGTGCCAAAAGGCCACCACACCCTTCTTCCCAAGCCCATATTCCTTTGCCGCACCGCCTGTCTCCCAGGGATGTGGTACTTAGGGAAGCAGAAGGGAACAGGAGCTTTGTGGGGAAGGTGAGGGCAGAGGCAGCAGCACTGTAAAGCTTGACTACCTGGGGAGCACCTCTACTTTTCCATGGCACCTTCCCTTCCTCCTCTCTAGAGCCCAGAGCTTCCCTAAGAGCCCCAGGTTCTTTGTTATGGCGCTCTGATGGCAGTGACAATGAGATGGGTGCAGCTTTTCCCAGGTCATTGCTCTAAGTTGAGGACTCACTAGATTTCTGTTTCCTCTTGTTCTGCCGTGTTGGATAAATAGTTGTGGGTGGTCACAGAAGCTTCTTGCCGGAAAACATTACAAAACTCTTCCAAAGAATGAGCCTGTGCCTTTGATGGAGGGTTGGGGCCCACTTCTGAGATTCCCACTGATTCCACGGTTCTGTGAACTTTTCCATCTGGTGCCTTGGCCCAACTCTGTGTGTCTCAGCAGGAGAATGGTAACGGGAAGAATGTCCTTATTAGAGAGGCTGAGCCATCACTGGAATTTTACACCAGAACTGTAAATGCTCACAGTGGAAACAAACCCAGTGGGACGCTGAAAAGTGAAAGCTGACACTGGAAATCACCAATGTCAACAGAGTCACTTTGGGGAAATAGAGTGGTGATGGGGAAGTTTAACAAGGAGAAAGAGCCTTTAGGGCCAAAGCAAGTATCCAGAGGCTGTTTATGTGAGGTTCTGAAAGACTGAGCTCTGAATGTACTCGGGGAAGCCCAAAGGTCTGCACTTGTCCCATAACTGGAAATTCCAGTGGGAAGGGACTGATGAACGTGCTCGGGAGGGAGACCATGACCTTGTTATTCCTCCTACCAGAAATCTCCTGGGTGCCCATGAGCAAGCTGGGGACAGCTTGGCACCAGAGACAGGCATATGGAAGAGGCAACCACGGAGAATGCATTTCAAGAGGGGCCACTGTTGCACCTGATTATGTGACTTTATCAGGAGTTACCTTTATCCTGGGGGTTCCAGGGTTTAACATTATAACCATATCACACAGCTTGCTGTAATAACTTAATACCATACTTACAGAGAATTTTGCTGTGAAAGGACGCCAGGAGTTACATGGTCCAAATCTCTCATTTTCAGTTGAGGAAACTAAGGCCCAGGGATGGTGACTGTCTAGCTGAGGTGGCAGATTAACTGGTGACAATGCCAAGATTTGTACTAGATCTCCTGATTACCAGACCCATACTGTCCTGTTCTGCCACTTACTAACAGGCCCGCTAAGAAATCACAGAAAGGGCTGATTTGGATGTGCTCTGCTCCTAAGCATGTCACATGTCTAGAGGGAGAGCATGGTAGAGGGGAAGGGGCAGTGAGTGGGGACTTAGCAGTCCTGGCTTCCACTCCTGGATCTGTCCCTGACCTGCTGGGTGACTGTATCAGTTTCCTGGGGTGGCCATAACAAATTTCCATAAACTGGGTGGTTTAAAACAACAGAAATTTATTTGCTCCTAGTTCTGGAGGCCAGGAAGACCAAAACTAAGGTGCTGGCAGGGTTGGTTCCCTCTGTAAGCTCCAAGGGGAATCTGCTACCGTGCCTTTCTTCTAGCTTCTGGTGGCTGCCAGCAATCCTTGGCGTGCCTTGTCTTGTAGACGCATCACTCCAATCTCTGCCTCTGTCTTCACGTGATCTTCCCCAAGTGGCAAAACTCCCTCTGCCTTTTTCTTATAAGGACACTTGTCATTGGATTTAGGGTTTACCCAGGTAGTCCAGGATAATCTCATCTCAAGATTCTTAAATTAATTACATCCACAAAGACCCTTTTTCCAAATAAGGTCACATTCACAGGTTCTAAGTGTTAGGGCCTGGACATATCTTTTTAGGGGCCACTTTTCAACCCACCACAAGGATCCTGGGTATGCCCTTCCGCTTTCTGCTCCTCAGCTTTCCTATGTGTAAACAGTGAAGATGGCAAGAGTCCACTGACTTGCTTCTATGCGTGTTTGCTTGTCTTCATGGATACTGATGGACCCCAGAACACAGGCATCGACCCAGCAGCCTGTGCCATGCTGACACGGTCCCCAGCAGTCACATACCCCGCAAAATCAAATTCAAGAACTATTTCATGACTTTCTAGAACTTCCTTTAGCCATATATTCTTGAAGATTGGTTGACGAAGTTGGCTTGTGGTCAGACCACAAATACGAATGCCTTATCAACTCTGGGCCCTACACCCTGGGGAGAGAGCACTCAACACGAGGAAGTGCAGAGCATGGGCTGAGCATGGGAAGGGGCTTGATGAACACAACCTGTGCAGGGCAAGGACCAGGGGGAGGTGAGTGACGCCCTCCCTCCAGGGGCAAAATGGAAGAAGGAGCCAAAACCCTCAGTAATCAAGATTAAAAAATCCAAACTAACGCAAAAAAAAAAAAAGAATCCACGATGAGCAAAATTTTAAATAAAGACAAGATGTGTTCTTGTAATTATGTGACTCAAATCAGTTCACCCTAATCTTGGTTTGTGGATCTTGTCTTTATTTAAAATTTTGATATTTTGTTCATCATGGATTTTTCCATTGAGGTCTTTGGCACCCCCTTAAATTTTGCCCTTAGTCCTGGCCCTGGAACTGTTAAGTTACAACTGGAGGGATGGGCCCTATAGGGACAAGGGATGGGGACCAGTGGGGAAAATTAGGGAACAAGTAGTGATTCCTGTGCTACTGGAAGGATCTGAGAGTCTGATGAGAGAGGCTGGTCTACATGACCTCTAGGAGAGCCCTAAACCCTCTGAGTCCAAGAGGCAAAGAGTTTCAGATTTCCCCGTGTGACTTCAATTATCTTTTGACCTCGAGATAATATAAGAAATGCTGCCTCTTGTCTCAAAGACTGTGGGACAGGGACTAGGTCGCCTGGAATCTCAGAAGCTCCCCCAAGCTGGGAGTCTGCCTGGCTCTGCTCCGATGGTACTGCTCCATCCTGGGAAGCCCAGGAGTGGGTGGCCCACACTGTGAGACGAAACGAACAGCCCCAGGAATAGCCCCAAGGTGTCCATTCATGGGCACAGTGATATGGGGGTGAGGTCAGCCTCCTCACCAGGCCCAAATTTAAAAATTAAAAATTAAAGAGGAAAGTCAGTGACCTGGGAGATGTTATCAAGTCAAAACATTTACTCTGAAAAAACACTACAAAAAATGATCTTCCCAAAATGCATTCCTGTGCACATGCTCACATCTGTGCATGGCTCACCCACCCCGGGGAACACTCACGCTCCTTGGAACGACATTTGAGGCCCTTGGGGCGTCTCATGGCCCTTACCCCCACTTAGCTTCACAGATCTCATGTGTAATCATTTACATCTTTGGTCTTCCTTAAGTCTCTCATTTTAATTATTATACTGTCTGCCTGTACAGAATTTTAGTTTTTGTATTTTCCTCAAACTTTATACTATTTTTAAAGTTTAGGGTATCCCTGGACCCAAGTATCTTCTAATAAACTGTAAACTTCAACAACTTTAAAAATAATACCTACTGAAATAAAAATGAGTTGTTTCTTCTCATTAGTCAGCATCTCCAAAAACTTCATATTGTCATTGATTTTGGTATGAAAATATTTCTTTCAACATTTTCTACCCAAAGTGTTTTTCCAGGATCTCTCAGGTGCCACGTGATCTACAGAGCTGCTTATAAAATGTGTCCTAATGATTTGCCCTTTTTGGACAAATCAATAAGTCATTCTTGTAGTGTTGGCTCTGACTGAGATTAAATAATGGATAAAAATAATATATATATTTTTTACTTTACTATGAAGTTGATCCTTTAAATGAAGTTGAAGGTTGGTAGAGAATTTAAAAATCTGAGATCAGAGGAGACAGAAAAGAATCATGTGCCCTGCTGTATTGAACTTTGGCTGGTGGTTAGAATTGAGAGATGGATGTTGCCATCTTCACTGGGACTGCCACCACCTGATTCTTGATAATGTTTTCACTGATAGAGAATAGTGTACTTTGGAAATACTTTTACATGCACCATACTACCTGTTCTTTCACAGCTCTATGAGATAAGCAGGCCAGGGGTTAGTCATCCCTAGTGGGAACATCCCTAGTGAAGGCCTGAGGACCTAAGCACCCTGCCAAGGTCCTCCTCCTAGTTATGACAGCACAAGATGTCAGGTGCCATGCCAGCCACATTGCACAATCCGCCATTCAGCCCACCTTTTGACCCCGGAGGAAGATATTTTCACCACCACTCTACAGATGAAGAAACAGCGGCTCAGAGAACTCAAGCTCAAGGTCACACAGCTGGTAAGTGGCAAAACTGGGGTTTGGACCAATCTTTCTGGTCTTTAGTACATGTTTCCCCAAGTCTACCTGTGGGGTCGTTCGTCTCCTCCAGGCTGACAGGAGCATCAGTGAGACTGAGAAATGACATTCCAGGTCAGAGGGGCACAGGATGAAATAGTGGCCTCGTCTGAAAGTCAGTGCCTGCAGTTGGTGCCATACTAGTCACGACTCCACCCCTTACGCATACACTATGTTACGTGCTTACAAAGCACCCTTACCTCATTTGATTCCCACAATTCCCTAGAAGGCCATGCAGTAGAGAGCTGGATATCCTCATTTAACAGATAAGCGAGGCTCAGAGAGGTCACATGCTTTGCTCAAAATCACACAGCAAAGGCCAGAACAAGATCTAGGTGCTTTTTGCCAACATCATTGGACAGCATGATTAAGGGAGATGGGCTTGGGGGCTGAAATGAGCTGGCCAAGGCACCGACCTTTCCTGAGATGGTCTTGATCTGCTTGGAGCTCAGAGGCTCGAAGTCCACGCCGATGTAGCCCTCCATGGCAGCAAGCAGATTCTTCCGGAGACAGCGGGATGAGTTGGCTTCTGTGTGCACCTGCTCCCACCAGGAAGGCTCATACCAGCCCGGGATGATCCATTGGTATTTGCTACCGTACATATTCTCCTCATATGCCTGCAACAGATGGGTTGACGATGAAGGCACCAAGAGACAAACATTTGTTCAAAGCTTTGTACCCTGTGAGAAAGGTGGAGGGGACTCAGGGTTCCTCGTACTAGAGGATTTGTTAATTTTTCTATTACTTGCTTGGTCTCCTCCTCATTATCTCTCAAGGGATACAAGGTAGTTTATAGGAAACATGTATATTAAAATAATAAAACACTGAATAAAATAAAAACATAAGTGCCTGGGAAAATATAGACTATAATATGCTTATTGGAGGTAAAGGGAACAGAACATAGACAAGTCCACCAAAGGTTCCAACACTATAGATATAAGCTACATATTTCACCATGAACTTCCTGGCAGCCCAAGAGAAAAGGGCAACAATATTAATTGCATAGCTCTTATTTTCACTAAGGAGAAAACATACCAGTTCTTCAGGGACACAAAATGTTTTCTAGGCTTTAATCCCTAAACAAAATGCCTCATATGGAGGTCACTGTCAAATTAGCTAGCATGGTATCAACACCATCCCTACAACAAACAGATTTCATAAGGCTATTTTTGTATAGATCTTTACTAAAAGCTGAGATCATAACCTTAAAATATAATCTAGGGCGGAGCAATTTTGCAAGGGGCCAAGAAAATTTAATGTAAGCATACAACTTATATAAGATGTCACTTGGCAAACTGAACATCTCTCTAAATCTTTACCCAAAGCATGGTGTACATAAATCCAGATCCCCCCAAAAAAGTCCCTCATATTTATATACTTTACACGCATCTTATTTGTCATTCATGTCCACCCTTTGAGATGATCTAGGCAGAGTTTATTATCCTCATTTTAGAGATGAGGAAACTGGAAACCAGAGAGGGAAAGTCACTTTTCCAAGGTCCACAGTCTGGAACCTAGGTCTGTCTACTCTTACGCTGCAAAGCCACACTGCCTGCCTCCCATTTAAACAAAAAGTTGTCAGACTGTTCTAATATACCCCCATTTGGCTTTAATTCTTTCTGTGATGATTTTTTATCTGGAAAAGCATGCTTTTTGATAGCTTAGATGCACCCAGAAAATCCCAATTTGTAGGTATGTCACATTCCATCAGAGTTGGGTCCAGAATGGAGTAGAGCTCACATTCTTATCAGTAATCAAAACACCCAGAAGTGACTACAGAGAGCAGTGGTGTATGTAATGCTCTCTGTGCACTGTGATGAACTGTATACATTAAAAAATGTGAACCTTAAACGATCCAGCAATTTGTTCCTAGGGAGCCACCTATGTTAGTAGGACATGTTGGGAAACAATTCATGTCACACCCCTTTATGTTCCTTGGCTTAGAACAGAGACAGCATAGAGGCCAGGAGGGTGTGGAGAAAGAAGCCTGCAACATTGCTCTGGATGCCAGGGAGAGTTTGGCTGCCCTCCACTTAGGCTCCAGCATGCTAATCGATGGTCTGCCCAGAAAGGGTGGGCCAGAGCCCTTTATATTTGTGTATATTAGAGAATAGTTACTGTTGAGTCTAAGCGTTAGAGGTGTGTTCCTTTCATTCCTACATCTGAGGAGGCAACTCTTCTAAAACTCTCTCAACACCTGAAAAAGCCCAGCCTGCAGTGTGGAGCATCTCACTGGGGTAAGTGTGAATTAGAATATTTGTTCCTTAGCTTAAGCTCAGATTCCATCTCTATGGCCTCTGTCCATTGATTCAGTGAAGCCACCGGAGATTAAACTGAAATTGTTTCATAAGAGAGCCCTTCAACTATCTCAAGGTAATGATCACATCGCCTCTTCTCTAGACTCCTCTAACGATATGGGACTTTCACCTCCCTCATTCTAGACACTGTATTTCTCACAATGCAGCCTCAGATCATAGTCATTTTTTCCAGCAACTACATTGTAATGTTGCCCCAATCAAAACTGTTGTAGAAAAAACACAGAGAGCCCTAATATTACAATTATATAACAAAACCCCAGTTCAACAAAACTGGCTGGGGGCTAGACCTGTGAACAAAAGGGTCATCCTAATGACCCCAGGTCATTTAATCAATGGCAGAACCTGTGAGACTTCACAACTCTCATCTTTCACTGGCAGGGAGGAACTCACATATATTGAGCCCCTATTATGTGCTAGGCCATTTATATACATTATCTTATTTTATTCTCACAACAACCCTATGAGTTATGTGCTATTATCTCTATCTTATAGATGAAGACATTGAGGCTCAGAGATTGAGGAATTTGCTCAAACACATTCAGCTAAGTCAAGGGGACAAGATTCAAAGTCTGTTTTTTTAAGTTTCTCTCTTTTCTTAGCAAAACAAACAAAGTAAAACTTTCTGGAAGTTTTCTTAGTCTTAAAAGGTTGAGGCAAGATAGTGCCACTTATTACGAATGTATGGTAAGTAAGCGACAACAGATACTGAGTGAGGACATGAGGAGGTCTTCCGATCAGATGCAAAGGCAGATTTGCATTATTCTCTGAGACCAAAGACTGTGTGATAATTTAGAGGCAGCATGGAGCAGGAAGTCAGGAGCCTCCCAGGGATCTGCTGTGATAGCTGTCTGACCTGCCATTGTTCTGTTAGGTGCTCCTTGTGAGTGAATTTTCCAGAAAACAGAAGCTCAGTCCATTTGAACGACAACACATTTTGTTTAGAATATTAGTCAATTTTGATGAAGATAAAATTTTTTCTACTTATCTTTTGAAAAAAAAAGAAAAAAGACTATAGTCAAGTAGCACTAGATTCTCTGCCACATACCAGCTGGGTAACTCTGGCACACAGCTCCTTGGACCTTGCTTTTCTCATCTATAGCCTGTGGAAAGCAAAGCCCATCTCACTGGGTTGGTGTAGGAATTAAATGAGGTAATATATGAACAAAAAAACAACATAATCAAAAAATGGGCAGAAGATCTAAATAGACATTTCTGCAAAGAAGACATACAGATGGCCAACAGACACACGAAAAGATGCTCAACATCGCTAATTATTAGAGAAATGAAAATCAAATTTACAGTGAGATATCACCTCACACTGGTTAGAATGGCCATCATTAAAAAGTCTAGAAATAGGGCTTCCCTGGTGGTGCAGTGGTTGAGAGTCCACCTGCCGATGCAGGGGACGCGGGTTCATGCCCCAGTCCGGGAAGATCCCACATGCCACGGAGCAGCTGGGCCCGTGAGCCATGGCCGCTGAGACTGCGTGTCCGGAGCCTGTGCTCCACAATGGGAGAGGCCACAACAGTGAGAGGCCCACGTACCGCAAAAAAAAAAAAAAAAAAAGTCTAGAAATAATAAATGCTGGAGAGGGTGTGGAGAAAATGGAACCCTCCTACACTGTTGGTGGGAATGTAAATTGGTGCAGCCACTATGGAAAACAGTATGGAGGTTCCTTAAGAAACTAAAAATAGAGTTGCCATATGATCTGCAATCCCACTCCTGGGCATATATCTGGAGAAAAATCTAATTTGAAAAGATACATGCATCCCTATGCTCACAGCAGCACTATTTACAATAGCCAAGACATGGAAGCAACCTAAATGTCCATCGACAGATGAATGGATAAAGAAGAAGTGATACATATATACAGTGGAATACTGCTCAGCCATAAAAAAGAATGAAATAATGCCATTTGCAGCAACATGGATGGACCTAGAGATTATCATACTAAGTGAAATAAGTCAGACAAAGACAAATACTATGATATCATTTATATGTGGAATCTGAAACATGACACAAATGAACTTATTTACAAAACAGAAACAGACTCACAGACATAGAAAATAAACTTATGGTGTCCAAAGGGGAAAGGGGGGGAGGGATAAATTAGGAGTTTGGGATTAGCAGATATCAATTACTATATATAAAATAGATAAACAACAAGATCCTACTGTATGGCACAGGGAACTATATTCAATATCCTGTAATAAACCACAATGGAAAAGAATATGAAAAAGAATATATATCTGAATCACTTTTCTGTACACCAGAAAGTAACACAACTTTGTAAATCAACTATACTTCAATAAAAAAGAAATAATAAATGAGGTAATATGTGTACCATGCCTGGCCAACACTACGTGCGGGAACATTGTAGCTGCTCCTTCTCATGCCACTCTCTTTTCCAGAACTCATGGTTTTATTCTGAAAATTAGCCACTCCTATGGGTCATGCACAGTGATACTTTTGGGCATGGCCCAAACACCAAATGGCCCCAGACTATTGTTCTTGGAGTTTCTGATCTACTTTTTTTTTTTTTTTTTTTTTTGGTACGAGGGCCTCTCACTGTTGTGGCCTCTCCCGTTGCAGAGCACAGGCTCCGGACGCACAGGCTCAGCGGCCATGGCTCACGGGCCCAGCCGCTCCGCGGCATGTGGGATCTTCCCGGACCGGGGCATGAACCCGTGTCCCCTGCATCGGCAGGCGGACTCTCAACCACTGCGCCACCAGGGAAGCCCTCTGATCTACTTTTGATGGCTTTGTCTCCTTTCTAGTTGTCAGGTCTAGGCTGTCACTTTCACTGTCATTAAATCCCTCTCCTTACTCTGAATTTGCTGCTTTTAAACTGCTATGGAAAGCAGGGAGTGTTAAACATACGTGCAGAAAAAAGTACACAGCACAGGCTTTGAGTGAGAGTCTAAAAGGCTCTCCTACAAGGGAGGCAGACTGGGCTTAAATATAGCATACAGTGTCTAAAGCAACTGCAGAGAGGCTTCTGGGTCTCCATTCTGGTATTCCCACGTTCAGAAGGGCGGAGATTGTTGGACATGTGAGCCTTAAGAAGCTGCTGGTATCTTTGTCTGTCTCCTTTGCCAAATAGGGAGTTCCTGGAGGGTGGTGTCTGCTCTTTCCAGGATCCCCAGTGCTTAGCACAGTGCCTGGTGTACAGAGGGCACCCAATAAATGGTTGTAGAGTGACTGACTGAACACATTTTCAGTTTACTTCGTTACCTTGGTTTTCACTGTTTTTGTCTCTAGTAGGAATGTGGTCTCAGGAACTGTGGCCACCAAATGGGCCCTACCAGGTGATGATGGGCAGTCTTGAGCTCATGTTCTTCAGTCCCATGAACGACTCTGTTCTCTTTAGCCGCAGACAGGTAGCCATGATGTAATTTAAAAATCCAATTTCCTCTTTTTATTGTTTCCTTTTGCCTCCTCACTTCCTCAGGCAAGAAGGATATTTCCCTTTTATAGGCATTTCATAACCATAATAGTAATAAATCCTCACATCAGTAAAGCAGTTAACAGTTGGGATCACAGTCACCCTGCGGTGGCCTTGTTTAAGCCCCTCGACAATCCTATGAGGCAAATAAGACAGGGGTTGTCGCTTCCATTTTAGAGGTGAGGCAGCCGGGGGCTGGAGTTGTAAAGTGGCCTGCTTGAGGTCACACAGCTGGCAGAACTAAAACTAGAACCCAGGTCAGAGTGCTTGAGAATCTAGAACAGACCACCAAGGAGGGAGGAGAAGACAAAAGCGACAGGCCATGCTCGTCCTTTGCTGGAACTGAAATGAACATTTTGCCACAGGGCTATAAATAGTCCTTGCATTTGCTAGAGACTACTCTCCCCTTGGGTGGCAGGCCCAATCTCAAGAACATGCAGGGGCTTCCCTGGTGGCGCAGTGGCTGAGAGTCCGTCTGCTGATGCAGGAGACACGGGTTCATGCCCCGGTCCGGGAAGATCCCACATGCCGCAGAGCGGCTGGGCCCGTGAGCCATGGCCGCTGAGCCTGTGCGTCCGGAGCCTGTGCTCCGCAACAGGAGAGGCCACAACATTGAGAGGCCCGCGTACTGCAAAAAAGCCAAAACCAAAACCAAAACCAAAAAGAACATGCAGCAACACGCTGCAAAGTTTGCACTGCAGCATTTGGATGGCAAAGATGCGGTTGTCTCCATCCCATTGTGCTCTGACCCTGACGTGGGTGGAGAGGTTCTCTCCCAGGGTCTCTGCTCCTAGCAGCCCCTCCCTCCGTCACACGCCAGAGTTTTGATTCAGTGTGAGGACACTGAGAAGACTCTCCTCAGGACCTTCCAGGCCTGCCAGAAGAACTCCTTCCTAACCAGATAAGACTGACAGTCCTGACAGGCAGATCCATCTGACGGTCTGACACACGGAATAAACCCCCAACCAAAAACTTCTGAGAAACCACTCAGTGAATAAAGCAGCCAGCAAAGACTCTAAGAAAAAGTCCATCTGAAGATACCCAAAGTCCAAGAGGAAGAAGAAAGTGAGATGAGGAGGTGGGATGATGTCCCATGCTGTGTAGAAGGCAAGCAGCCTGGGGCTTTGGGTCAAGAGGAAGACAGCCATGCCGTCTGTTCTGAAATAGAAACCACGCTGCTGGAAATGCCACTCAGAAAATAACCACAGTGCACGGCATGGAGGGAAATCACAGCCACGCCTCAGCTTAGGGTTTGGCTCAAATCAGAACAGGAGGGGACTTCCCTGGTGGTCCAGTGGGTAAGACTCTGTGCTCCCAATGCAGGGGGCCCAGGTTCGATTGCTGGTTGGGGAACTAGATCCCGGATGCATGCCGCACCTAAGAAGTCCACATGCCACAACTAAGAGCCTGCATGCTGCAACTAAAAGATCCTGCGTGCTGCAACTAAGACCCAGTGAAGCCAAGATAAATAAAGAAATAAATACTAAAAAGAAATGAAAAAAATAGGAGATCTGTCTGCATTTTGTGCAAACAGGAGATGGCCAGTGCTCAGTGTGGCAACTTCACAGATCATTTTTATTAATTTACTTTTCCTCAATTGATCGACAATCACCCACCATGTGCCAGCTGTTTGCAAGGTCTTGGGGATATGTAGGGGGCTTCCCTGGTGGCGCAGTGGTTGAGAATCTGCCTGCTAATGCAGGGGACGCGGGTTCGAGCCCTGGTCTGGGAAGATCCCACAGGCCGCGGAGCAACTAGGCCCGTGAGCCACAACTACTGAGCCTGCGCGTCTGGAGCCTGTGCTCCGCAACAAGAGAGGCTGCGATAGTGAGAGGCCCGCGCACCGTGACGAAGAGTGGCCCCGGCTTGCCACAACTAGAGAAAGCCCTCGCACAGAAACGAAGACCCAACACAGCCAAAAATCAATAAATAAACAAATTTGGGTTTTTTTTTTTTAAAAAAAAAAAACAAAAAACCCAGCTTCTTCTCTAAAAAGTTATGTCTTCTAATTGGAGCATTATTTTCCTTTTCTAAATGGGCCATTTCTGGACCTTAGATGGTAACATGCAAAGTATTATGACTTTTGAAATAAAATGTATTAAATCAATTTGCTCCATTTGTTTCAATTTTTCTCATGCTCCTCCTTAGATTTTCATATGGAAATACTCCTTAACTACCCTTAACTGAGACGCAGGATGCTTAACACAATCTAGGAAAGTCCATCAGTTAGTAAATTCGTCAGCCCAGTGGTGGTCCATTCCATCCTCAGAGACCTTACATAAACAAATAAAAAAAGGTTGCTGACATTTGCTGAGGGCTCACTGTATGTCAGCCACTATGCAAGGTGTTTTTGCTCATTTAAGCTCCACGACAATCCTATGAGACAGGTGTTATTATTATCCTCACTTTACAGATGAGAAAACTGAGGTTCAGAAAGTGTCAACAAGCCCAAATTCAGTTACTAAGCTGCAGACCAGTAGTTCAAGCCCAAGCAGACTGACTCCTGAGCACTAAGCTTCACGCAGGGTCCCCTGAAATGTCAGCCTATAGCTTCTCCTTCCTCCCTGCTATTTTGAAAGGTGATCAGGCGGTTCCCGCTTTGCTCCTGAGCCTTCATGAGGAAATATCCCTGGGTGACTATGGTTTCCGCTCACTGCTCTCTCCTTACTCCTGGCCTTTTTTCAGTTTCTGCATCTCTCCTGAAATGGGGCACCAGGAGCTGAGCAGGATACCCCAGGTGGGGTCTCTCCAGCAGAGAGCAGAGGGATGACCCGCCCTAGTTGTGGACGTGCAGCATGAGGTCACCTCGGCTCCCTGGAAGCTGTGTTCACACTGGTTACTCACGGTAACCTTGAGGTCAACTGAGACTCCAAAGTCTCTTTTGTTCTAAACGCACAGTACTCCTCAGCTATACCTCTATCATCTTGGACATAGGCAGCCCAATTTGTTCTAATATAACCTTATATTAGGACTATTAGATTTAGTCTTCCTGGATTCAATCAAACATTCCAGCTTGTTAAGGTTCTTTGCACCCTGGCTATCTTCCAACATATTTCACAACTTCTAAAATTCCTATAAGCCTATTTTTATAATCTCATCCAAGTTACTGAAAAAAGGTCAAAGAAAACAGAGGCCTGTGGCCCATCACTAGAGACCGCACCTAGAATAACCTCAGTCTAAGAGGAGGAGCTTATTGGGTAGACAATTCATGTAACTAGGCTCTCATTCTGTTGATTTCTCTCCTGACCCTGAGGTGGAGGAGGGTGAGCCAGGGCATCAGAATGGAAAGACATAGTCCCTGTGTTAGAACTCTTACATATGCTCAGGTTAGAATATCATGTGGAGAGGGCTTCCCTGGTGGCGCAGTGGTTGAGAGTCCACCTGCTGATGCAGGGGACACGGGTTCGTGCCCTAGTCCAGGAAGATCCCACATGCCGCGGAGTGGCTAGGCCTGTGAGCCATGGCCACTGAGCCTGTGCTCTGCAACGGGAGAGGCCACAACAGTGAGAGGCCCACGTACCACAAAAAAAAAAAAAAAAAAAAAAAGAATATCATGTGGAGAAAAGAGGATTTGATTGGGAATCAGGTGAATGGGGATGGAGCCCTGGTTCTGCCACAAAACAACCCTTGGACAAGCTTCTCCACCTCTCTAGCCTTCTAGCTCCTCATCTGTAACAAGGGTACAATAGTAGGGTACAATAAAGCAAGGGTAACAATAGTAGCTTCACATGGTTATTGGAAAGATTAAGTGAGATAAGGTTTAAGAATGTACTTTGTCACCTATCACACACCAGACAATTAAAAGGATTCAGTGGTAGATACTGAACAGTTGACGGTCTGTGCTAAACCTGAGTCTCTGAGCCCTGCTTACAGGGCAGGAAGGGGTCTGAGGCCTCCCGGTCTCGCCCTGGAATCTGGTGTCTCCCTCTGTGTGGTGCACACAGCACTGCTCCATTAAGCAAGGCTGGGTGGAGGAGACTTAAAACTAGCTGGCAGCGCTGAAGCAATGGTAAGACAGTGTGTTTGGTAAACTGAGGTTCCTGGTTCCTCCTACAACTGCACTGTTCTGAGTCCTGGGGTTTTAGCTCCCCGGAAAGATGAAAGAGCAGTGAGAATAACACTTCTGCTTCCAACACCCCAGACTCCGGTCCACTCAAGGACCAGGCAGTGACACTGAGTACAAGAAAACGCTTCGTGGACCTCCCCAAAGACATCCATGACACAACCAAAGTGTTACTTACACAACAGAACACTTTTGCTGCCATATTCTGGTCAAACTGGCCAAGGATGATCCGCACGTCGTTGCCCTGTGGACAGAAGGACACGATGTGAAGGTGAGCGTGTGATCGGCACAGCCCAGAGGGCTCGAGGCAGCGGGCAGGGATCATTCACATGCCCCAGGCTCCCCAGCAAGAGCTCTGCCTGAGGGGGTGGGCAGGGCAAAACCTCACCCACCAGCCCAGCCGAGCCTGGATCTATGGCTCTCTCTGGGCCCAGCTTTCCCTCAGCTACTGCTGTTGGCCCTGCGTGGTCTCGTGGGTAAACCCTGGGGCTGGAGGCTAAAGGCTCTGAAGAGCCTCATTGTCTCCCCTGCTCTCCTCCAACAAGGGCAGGCAAACGCTCCGGGGCACTGAGACAGCGTCTGCTCTCCGTCCTTACTCTACACATACGGAAACTGAGGCCAGAGGAGAGAAAGTAATTTCTAAGGTCCCCAGGGGAGTTGGCAGCGGAAACAAGTTCCCAGCCAACACCCCCTCCCCCTCTAGTATTCTAGACTTTTCCACCTTTCTCGAGTCCACAGAGCTTCCCAATTAAGAAGTTTCAGAGTCTCTTTGAGTTCTCAGCTTTGTTCAAATCTCAGCTCCACTTGGGTGGCCTCAAGTGGCTCCTTTTCCCATCTTAGCCTCAATTTCCTCATCTGCAAAATGCAGATAATGGCAGTACTTAGAGGGCTGCTGAGAGGACTAAATGAGATAATCCTCATAGAGTGCTTAACATAGTTCCTGGCAGAGAGTAAACACCCAGCTAGAATTAGTGTCTTATAACCTTCTCCCAACCTATTCTTCTCCCTTTATTGCAAAGGAAAATCTATATTCAAAAGCTCTATAAATGGTTACTTATTATCTTAATATCTCAATATGGTTAATAGGTGTATATTGTACCATGGGTCCTATCACTCATTTATTCATTCAACAAACATTTACTGAGTGTCTGCCTGAGGCTCCCTCCTGGGTCAGGGTAAGGGGTTCTTGGTTGCTTTCTAGGGGAAGGAACCCTGCCCTGCCCCCATATAGAGCAGGCAGAAGGAGGATGTACAGGTAGCCTCCAGGAGACCAGCCAGGCCCCGGCCCACACGCTTGCTCCATCCCAGCCCTGCCCTCCGCACTGACACTCAGTCCTGCAGGTGATGTTACCTTGCTGCCATTTACCCCGCCCTTTCCAGCAAGCCTCAAGGCTCTTTGATGCATAAAGAAGAGAAACATCCCTTTAAAGATCAGTTTTTAGCATCTTTCAAAATTGGAAAGTGCTGACTGGGAGGCCATTTTACTCATCATGTACTTTAGCAAAATAAAAAAGACTTGGATTCTAAAATCACCCTTCGTTTGCAAGCAAGAATGGAAAGAAGAAAAAAAAATTTCCTCTGAAAGATCATTAACAGAGCAGTTGAAGGAAGGCAAGCCTTTGTCATCACCATGGCTGCAATGCTATAGAAAGTTCTAAGCTGCTTCTGTTCTGTGGCCGTACTCCCGGGCACACTCCAGGGTCTTTCTGCTTGTTTGTCGAATTTTTTATAGCATTTCTTGCTGCTAACAGTATTCACCTACCCATATCCATATCCATATCCATCCATCCATCCATCCAGCGAACATTTATGGAGCATCTACTTTGTGCCAAGCCCTGTGCTGCTAAACACGGTATAGTAGAAACAGCTTATTGGATTTTGGAGTCAGAGAGACCTGGGTTCACATCCCAGCTCCGGCACTGACCAGCTACATGACCCTGGGTCTTAATGTCCTGGAGCCTCAATCTCCTTATCTCTGAAATGGGGATAATATTCCCTGCCTGACCCAGTGGTTGTAGGATTCATGGTAATGAAACCCACCCACTGGCTTCCATGGTGCTCTCTCCTGGCTCCCTCCTGCCTCCTGGTCATTCCTGCTCAGACTCTGAATCAGCTCCTCGTCTTTCTGCCCATCCCTAATGCTGGTGTTCCATACAGTTCTGCCCTCATCACTCTCCCTGGGCAATCTCATTCATGACCCCAGCCACAACTCCCCTCTGAGCATTGTGGACTCCCAAGTCTCTCTCCCCAGCCCAGACTTTTCTCCAATTGCCCCCTGGACACCTCCACTTGGATTCTCTCAACATGCCCCAAGTTGAACTCATCATCATTCCCAACATGCCTACTTCCTCCTCCTGTATTGTCCATCTCTAGAACGGAGTTGTCAACCTCCTACTCCCTAAGGTCATAAACTTGGGAGCCATTCTAGATTCACTCCTCTCCTCATCTTAGCCATAACCATGGCCTGTTGGTTCTGTCTGCTCACTAGCTTCCTGAATCGCCCCCATGTCTCCAGCCCCATTGTCCTGGGTTTAGCCACCATCACTCTCTACGTGGTGAACCACTACAGCCTCCCAGCTGGATCCCTGCCTTTAGTCCTGCTCCATCCACCCAGTCTCCAGAAAGCACACAAGGGGATCATTCCAAGATTGAAATTTGATTATGTAAAATCTTTCCATGGCTCCTGGAGCTTTACAGATCAAACTCTGAGCTCCTTGGAACATTCCAAATTTTTTACCAACTCACTCCTGCTCATTTCTCTAATCACATTTTTTGCTACTCCTCCACAGCAGGGAGAATGAACTACCTGCAGTTCTCTTAAATGGTCTGCCATTCACTCCTTCATTCATTCACTCATTCATTCATTCACTTTCTCACTCTGTCCCCTTTCTTTCTTTCTACAAGTTCATTCATCCAGAATGCCATTCCCTCCCACCCTACACGCTCTGCCTGGAGAGCTGCTACTCCCCCTTCCTGCCTTAGCTCAGGCATTCCTACTCTGAGAAACCATCTCTGTCCCATTAGGCTTGGTGGTCATTTGCTCCTCTGTGGGCCCAGAGCACTCTGTGCTTCCCTCTATCATGGCCTGAGTCTACTTGTTTGTTTTCCCCATTGGACTGAGGATAACTTGATCCATCTCTGGGTCTCCAGCTCCCAGAACAAGGCATGACACATATATCAATAAATAGGTATTAAATGTGTGATTAAGTGAATGAATGCTGTGTGAAGCACAAGCACAACGCCTGGCCCACATTGGTTATTCAGTATCTGCTGGTTATTATCACCAACTGCACTAATATCCTGCTAGCCTAGGGCCTAGGTACTGGTTGGGTTCACCATGTTCATTTCTTGAATGGACCGAGGGACTCGCATCTTCATGGTTGACCACCTGGTCACCTGCTAACAGATAAATAAACAGCTCTGCCACTTGTGGACCATTTAGTGTCTCTGTTGCCATGACAACCAAGTTGCATTGACTGCTTGGTTCTGTGCTCCCAAACTTTTAGGACTGGATGGGGGCCCAAGGGATCGCTGATCTTGTTAACCCCTTCCCAGAGAGGCAAAAATCTTTCCCAAATCCAGCACAGCACCCCAAAACCAGCAATCTTGCCTTGGTGTCCCCTGACCATTAGAGGGTCCTGGAGAAACAGCCTATCCGGGGCCAGGTTATGCCTGATGCAGGAAGCTATTCACACCCACTCTGACTCTAGACAGTGAGTAAGAAGGGCAAGATGCTGCAAAGCCTGGGAGAAAAGAGGACGAGCCAGCACTCAGTGCAGGTGGAGCCTGGATCCCAGGGTAGGCAGAGGATAATGGGAAATATGACTGGACTGGGATCCTTAGGGGGCCCTTGAGAGCAGCATAAAGCGTTGAAGGTGCTTCTCAAAATGGGATATGTGTACTCCCAGGGCAGAGGAGTTCTCCTGAGAGTATGAAAAGTGCGGATATGCCTGGTTCTTCTTTCTGGAGTAGCAATTTACTGGAAGATTCAGGGGTGAAGGGAAACATTTTGGATCGGGGGAATCTTAAAAGTTTTTAACACACCCACACTCTCACAAAAGTTCCAGAATCACACTTTTCAATGTTGCATAACTTGTATGTTTTCCTTAAAATCCAGAGAGAGGAAAGAGATTTTGTGTTGGCAGTGGACCCTGCTTCTGGCCAAGCCCGCCCACCTCCCTACCAGGGGTATCAGTGCACTCTCCTCTATGGCTGAAAGGGCTTTGGGGCAGTTGAAGGACTGCCAGGGGTAGGGGAGGACAGCCATGACCATCTCTAAGGACGACAGCGCAGAATGGTGCTGTGATGTTAGAGCTGGAACGTGGCAGAGGGCAGGGTCTCAAAAATCCCTGCCATGGACTCTTGGCTCTGCAGGGGGCCGCCTGGAGTGAAAGTAGATGTCCCGAGATCAGACAAATGACAGCTTCTTCTTAGAGGGCTAGATCTAAGGTAATGGATGGTAGCAGAGACCTATGTTCACACCCTCAACAGGCCACACCCATGGGGGGCAAAAATGGAAGGGAACAGCCATGGGGCAGGAGGCCTGGGGAGGGGTACTCAGTCCAAACCCTGGGTGGATTTCCCTTCCTCTTCCCTGGCCCCTCTCATCTGTTGTCTAGGACCTCTTTGTCTCTGGGCCCCTTAAAGGGAGCTAAAATCTCACATATAAAAAATGACACTTAAGAAGGATGACTCAATTCAAAGCACTACTGTATAAAGCCCCACTTTACACGGGATCCTAGCAGAGTCAAAATAAATGACAGCTCCCGAGCTCTTTCTAGCCACTGCCCTAGGAGGTACGTGCTATAATTATGCCCACTCTGGATAGTTTCATGAGCAAACTGAGGCCCAAAGACTTAAGCAACTGTCCTAGGCACAGCAGACACTGTTGGTCCTGCTGGATCCCCTCCTCGGGGCTATTGCACCCAACCCAGCTGCAGCGATGGTGCGCTGCCACCAGCTCCCTCCCTTCTCTGGAGAACTTCCCTCAGCCAAGGGGAGCTTCCTGGCCCTAGAAGGCCATGTTGTGCCCCACATCCCATAGCAGCCAGTGACTGACTCACATGGGTAGAAAACTCCAGCCCTCTTGCTGAAAGGTGGGACCAGCTCTGTGGTGCAGACTGTGCTCCAGAGATCCGGTGAGGCCAGGTTAAACCCATCTCCAGCCAAAAGGCATTCTGGCCTAGCTCCCCTCTTGCCTTATCCTGCTTCTCTCCCCTTCTCCTGAGCCCACTCTCAATAAATCTCTTTCACAAGAATCCCAGGCTCTGTTTCTAGGGAGTTCAACCTAAGACACCAGGTCACAGGGATAAGAAGTGGTGACTTTGGCCTCGACCCAATGTGGGTCTGGCCCCAGAGCCCAAGCATTTGACCAGTCACTCCTATATATTACCTCCCACGCTGAGAAGGCCAACCCCACCAGGCCTGGGCTGCTGGGGCTCAGTACCGAGTCTGCAGCAATGACTCATGGAGAAAAGTCCTATGGATTTTGAAGTCAAAGGACCTGAGCAGCAAGTGTAACCCTGAGACATTAAGACAGCTGATGTGCATTTAAAAGAGCAGGAAAGCAGAAGGCAACCCATCTTGCTTCCCTGTGACAGCAGCGTGGGGTCCTGCTAGAAGATCAGGGTTGACCCTGACACTGACCTCCTGCCATCTCTGCATCTGTCTCAGCCTACGTTTAATAGCTTCCTGGTTTCCTACAGACGCACACTACCCCACTACCCCACTGGGCTGCTGAAAAATCAAATGAAACCATGTTCAACGTTGTAGAAAGGGGTAAGGTGCAATGAGCCCAAAGGTGGCTGAGCTATTAGAGGCCGGCCATGATGCAGGCTGGGAGGTGCCCCTGACCTGGAGCAGTGGGCACTCGTGAAGTGTTGAGAAGCCCAGGCCTGCTCCGACTCCCCCACTTTGGTTGTGAGACCTGGGGTAAGCCTGAGAGGGTTAGCAAAGATGTTTTCCAAAGTCCCTCTTGGCTCTGACAGACTGATTCCACACCCAGAATGAGTATTCTCTTTTATTTAGCTAAAATTAGTCCTTCTTAGACTTTTTTTTTTCTTCTCCAGAAGTGTCCCTAAAAGCAGAGAAGCAGGAGACATATACTCTTAAGGACGGGAGTGAAAAACGGTACAGCCCATAGCAGCCCACTGGCAAAGCATGGCATTTCTTTAAAGTTTATTATTTTATCTTGAAAATTCATGTATATTTAGCCTTCCAATAACATATCTATGTTTATCTTAAGATAAAAATAATGCTTTTTCTTCCCATGTCTCTGAGCAAAACTGGCCTGCTGGGAAGATGCACTACATTTATCCTGTAGCTTTGCATCCCCTCGGGGTGCTGGTATGAACCTCAGGTTCAGGCAGTCAGGCTGGATTCCCGGCCCATGGCGGGGCAGGTAATTCCCACTAGGACTTTCCCATGAAGCAAAGTGGGGAACAGTTCCCCTCAAGAGCTATCCTTGTGGTCTTCCTGTAATAGAATAATGGCTCCCCAAAGATGTCCATGTTCTAATCCCTGGAACCTGTGAATATGCTGTGTGACATGGCAAGGGGGAATTAACATTGCAGATGGAATTAAGGTTGCTAATCAGCTGACTTATAAAATAGGGAGATTTGCCTGGAGTCTGAATCCTGAATGATGGCTTGGGGGCTGCTCCACAGAAGGCCAATAAAGCAACTGAAATTGATAGGGACAGAGTAAAGGGACAAAGCAAATGATTAAATAGTAAATCCCACTAAGGGATCATAAGTAAAAGAAAAAAGTATGGGAGACCCCTGTAAGTAAATAAGCACTCAAGGAAGCAGGCTTGCCTAGCAACAAAACCATGCAATAGAAGCATGAGACATGCCCCAAAACAATAAAACAATGGTGGAATGAGACCCACATCCTGCCCAGGGAGGTCAGTAAGTTAATGACTCCTAGGACATGCTCCTCTGTGCACACTCAAAACAAAAATATAGGCAATGTTGGACCAGACTCTGGCTTGGCACAGCCATGTGGCTAACAGGGTCTGGGTGCTCCAGACGGGTGTCAGGCCTGTGCCTCTGAGGTGAGAGAGCCGAGTTCAGGACACTGGACCACCAGAGACCTCCCGGCTCCACATAATATCAAACGGCGAAAGCTCTCCCAGAGATCTCCATCTCAATGCCAAGACCCAGCTGCACTCAACGACCAGCAAGCTACAGTGCTGGACACCCTATGCCAAACAACTAGCAAGACAGAAACACAACACCACAAATTAGCAGAGAGGCTGCCTAAAATCATAATAAGGTCACAGACACCCCAAAACACACCACCAGACGTGGTCCTGCCCACCAGAAAGACAAGATCCAGCCTCATCCACTAGAACACAGGCACCAGTCCCCTATACCAGAAAGCCTACACAACCCACTGAACCAACCTTAGCCACTGGGGACAGAAACCAAAAACAACGGGAACTATGAACCTGCAGCCTGCAAAAAGGAGACCCCAAACACAGTAAGTTAAGCAAAATGAGAAGACAGAGAAACACACAGCAGATGAAGGAGCAAGACAAAACTCCACAAGACCAAACAAATGAAGATGCAATAGGCAGCCTACCTGAAAAAGAATTCAGAGTAATGATAGTAAAGCTGATCCAAAACTATGGAAATAGAATGGAGAAAATACAAGAAACAATTAACAAGGACCTAGAAGAACTAAAGAGCAAACAAACAATGATGAACAACACAATAAATGAAATTAAAAATTCTCTAGAAGGAATCAATAGCAGAATAACTGAGGCAGAAGAACGGATAAGTGACCTGGAAGATAAAAGAGTGGAAATAACTACCGCAGAGCTGAATAAAGAAAAAAGAATGAAAAGAATTGAGGACACTTTCAGAGACATCTGGGACAACATTAAACGAACCAACATTAGAATTATAGGGGTCCCAGAAGGAGAAGAGAAAAAGAAAGGGACTGAGAAAGTATTTTAAGACATTATACTTGAAAACTTCCCTAATATGGGAAAGGAAATAGTCAAGTCCAGGAAGCACAGAGAGTCCCATACAGGATAAAACAAGGAGAAACACGCCAAGACACATATTAATCAAATTATCAAAAATTAAATACAAAGAAAAAATATTAAAAGCAGCAAGGGAAAAACAACAAATAACATACAAGGGAATCCCCATAAGGTGAACAGCTGATCTTTCAGCAGAAACTCTGCAAGCCAGAAGGGAGTGGCAGGCCATATTTAAAGTGATGAAGGGGAAAAATCTACAACCAAGATTACTCTACCCAGCAAGGATCTCATTCAGATTCGATGGAGAAATTAAAACCTTTACAGACAAGCAAAAGCTAAGAGAATTCAGCACCACCAAACCAGCTTTACAAATGCTAAAGGAACTTCTCTAGGCAGGAAACACAGGAGAAGGAAAAGACCTACAATAACAAACCCAAAACAATTAAGAAAATGGTAACAGGAACATACGTATCAATAACTACCTTAAATGTAAATGGATTAAATGCTCCAACCAAAAGACATAGACTGGCGGAATGGATACAAAAACAAGACCTGTATTTATGCTGCCTACAAAACACCCACTTCAGACCTAGGGACACATACAGACTAAAAGTGAGGAGATGGAAAAAGATATTCTATGGAAATGGAAATCACAACAATGCTGGAGTAGCAATTCTCATATCAGACAAAACAGACTTTAAAATAAAGACGATTACAAGAGACAAAGAAGGACACTACATAATGATCAAGGGATCAATCCAAGAAGAAGATAACAATTGTAAATATTTAGGCACCCAACATAGGAGCACCTAATACATAAGGCAAATGCTAACAGCCATAAAAGAGGAAATCGACAGTAACACAATCACAGTAGGGGACTTTAACAACCCACTTTCACCAATGGGCAGATCATCCAAAATGAAAATAAATAAGGAAACACAAGCTTTAAATGATACATCAAACAAGATGGACTTAATTGATATTTATAGGACATTCCATCCAAAACCAACAGAATACACCCTCTTCTCAAGTGCTCACAGAACATTCTCCAGGATAGATCATATCTTGGGACACAAATCAAGCCTTGGTAAATTTAAGAAAATTGAAATCGTATCACGTATCTTTTGCAACCACAACCCTATGAGGCTAGATATCAATTACAGAAAAAAAATCTGTAAAAAATACAAACACATGGAGGCTAAACAATACACTACTAAATAACCAAGAGACCACTGAGGAAATCAAAAAATACCTAGAAACAAATGACAATGAAAACACAATGACCCAAAACCTATGGGATGCAGCAAAAGCAGTTCTAACAGGGAAGTTTATAGCAATACAATCCTACCTCAAGAAACAAGAAACATCTCAAATAAACAACCTAAACTTACACCTAAAACAATTAGAGAAGAAGAACAAAAAAACCCCAAACTTAGCAGAAGGAAAGAAAGCATAAAGATCAGATCAGAAATAAATGAAAAAGAAATGAAGGAAACAATAGCTAAGATCAATAAAACTAAAAGCCGGTTCTTTGATAAGATAAAAAAAAAACTGATAAACCACTAGGCAGACTCATCAAGAAAAAAAGGGAGAAGACTCAAATCTATAGAATTAGAAATGAAAAAGGAAAAGTAACAACTGAAACTGCAGAAATACAAAGGATCGTGAGAGATTACTACAAGCAACTATATGCCGATAAAATGGACAACCTGGAAGAAATGGACAAATTCTTAGAAAAGCACAACCTTCTGAGACTGAACCAGGAAGAAATAGAAAATATAAATAGACCAATCATAAGCACTGAAATTGAAACTGTGATTAAAAATCTTCCAACAAACAAAAGCCCAGGACCAGATGGCTTCACAGATGAATTCTATCAAACATTTAGAGAAGAGCTAGGACCTATCCTTCTCAAACTCTTCCAAAATATAGCAGAGCGAGGAACACTCCCAAACTCATTCTACGAGGCCACCATCACCCTCATACAAAGATCAAAAAATCACAAAGAAAGAAAACTACAGGCCAATATCACTGATGAACATAGATGCAAAAATCCTCAACAAAATACTAGCAAACAGAATCCAACGGCACATTAAAAGGATCATACACCATGACCAAGTGGGGTTTATCCCAGGAATCCAAGGATTCTTCAATATATGCAAATCAATCAATGTGATACACCACATCAACAAATTAAAGGAGAAAAACCATATGATCATCTCAATAGATGCAGAGAAAGCTTTCAGCAAAATTCAATACCCATTTATGATAAAAACCCTCCAGAAAGTAGGCATAGAGGGAACTTACCTCAACATAGTAAAGGCCATATATGACCAACCCAGAGCCAACATCTTTCTCAACGGTGAAAAACTGAAACCATTTCCTCTAAGATCAGGAACAAGACAAAGTTGTCCACTCTCACCACTATTATTCAACATAGTTTTGGAAGTTTTAGCCACAGCAATCAGAGAAGAAAAAGAAATAAAAGGAATCCAAATTGGAAAAGAAGAAGTAAAGTTGTCACTGTTTGCAGATGACATGACTCTATACATAGAGAATCCTAAAGATGCTAACAGAAAACTACTAGAGCTAATCAATGAATTTGGCAAAGTAGCAGGATACAAAATTAATGCACAGAAATCTCTTGCATTCCTATATACTAATGATGAAAAATCTGAATGAGAAATTAAGGAAACACTCCCATTTACCATTGCAATAAAAAGAATAAAATTCCTAGGAATAAACCTACCTAAGGAGACAAAAGACCTGTATGCAGAAAAGTATAAGACACTGATGAAAGAAATTAAAGATGATACAAACAGATGGAGAGATATACCATGTGCTTGGATTGGAAGAATCAACATTGTGAAAATGACTCTGCTACCCAAAGCAATCTACAGATTCAATGCAATCCCTATGAAACTACCAATGGCATTTTTCTCAGAACTAGAATAAAAAACTTCACAATTTCTATGGAAACACAAAAGACCCCGAATAGCCAAAGCAATTTTGAGAAAGAAAAATGAAGCTGGAGGAATCAGGCTCCTGGACTTCAGACTATACTACAAAGCTACAGTAATCAAGACAGTATGGTACTAGCACAAAAACAGAAATATAGATCTATGGAACAGGATAGAAAGCCCAGAGATAAACCCACGCACATATGGTCACCTTATTTTTGATAACGGAGGCAAGACTATACAATGGAGAAAAGACAGCCTCTTCAATAAGTCGTGCTGGGAAAACTGGACAGCTACCTGTAAAAGAATGAAATTAGAACACTCCCTAACACCATACACAAAAATAAACTCAAAATGGGTTAAAGACCTAAATGTAAGGCCAGATATTATAAAACTCTTGGAGGAAAACATAGGCAGAACACTCTATGACATAAATCACAACAAGATCCTTTTTGATCCACCTTCTAGAGAAATGGAAATAATAAGAAAAATAAACGTATGGTACCTAATGAAACTTAAAAGCTTTTGCACAGCACAGGAAAACATAAAGAAGATGAAAAGACAACCCTCAGAATGGGAGAAAATATTTGCAAATAAAGTAACCGACAAAGGATTAATCTCCAAAATTTACAAGCAGCTCATGCAGCTCAATATCAAAAAAACAAACAACCCAGTCCAAAAATGGGCAGAAGAGCTAAATAGACATTTCTCCAAAGAAGATAAACAGATTGCCAACAAACACATGAAAGGATGCTCAACATCACTAATCATTAGAGAAATACTAATCAAAACTACAATGAGGTATCACCTCACACCAGTCAAAATGGCCATCATCAAAAAATCCACGAACAATAAATGCTGGAGAGGGTGTGGAGAAAAGGGAACCCTCTTGCACTGTTGGTGGGAATGTAAATTGATACAGCCACTATGGAGAACAGTATGACGGTTCCTTAAAAAACTAAAAATAGAACTACCATGTGACCCAGCAATCCCACTACTGGGCATATATCCTGAGAAAACCGTAATTCAAAAAGAGACATGTACCACAATGTTCACTTCAGCACTATCTACAATAGCCAGGACATGGAAGCAACCTAAGTGTCCATCGACAGATGAATGGATAAAGAAGATGTGGCACATATACACAATGGAATATTACTCAGCCATAAAAAGAAACGAAATTGAGTTATTTGTAGTGAGGTGGATGGATCTAGAGACTCTCATACAGAGTGAAGTAAGTCAGAAAGGGAAAAACGAATACTGTATGCTAACACATATATATGGAATCTAAAAAAAAAAATGGTTCTGAAGAACCTAGGAGCAGGACAGGAATAAAGACGCAGGGGTAGAAAATGGACTTGAGGACACGGGGAGCTGGGATGAAGTGAAAGAGTGGCATGGACATATAAACACTGCCAAATGTAAAACTGATAGCTAATGGGAAGCAGTCACATAGCACAGGGAGATCAGCTCGGTGCTTTGCGACCGCCTAGAGGGGTGGGATTGTGGGGGTGGGAGGGAGACACAAGAGGGAGGAGATATGGGGATGTATGTATATGTATAGCTGATTCACTTTGTTATCAAGCAGAAAGTAACACACCATTGTAAAGCAATTATACTCCAATAAAAATGTTAAATATATATATATATAGGGAAAAGATGACATACTGAAACCTGAGATAATCTACCATAGTTTAGTATATTTTACCGCCTTTTTTCTCATTTTCATAGCACCACGACAGTCCCAGTTTGACCATGTAGGACAAGAAAACTCCCTTACCTGACGTGGAGGAGGAACTGATGATGGAAGCTTGACGTCTACTCAAGAACGAGGAAGATGGGGGCCTTGTTCACCTCCCCACTTTTCCTTTGATTATAAAACCTTGGCCACTAAGTTCTCGGCATGGCACTCCCTTGCCTTCCTGTTTTTATCTCTCACAGCGCTCTATACTAATAAACTCTTTCCTTACCTGTCATTCTGCCTCTTGTTGAATTATTTCTATGCCTAGACAGAAGAACCTATGCTCTACTAAGGCCTGGAATGCATTCTGTGGTTTCAAAATGAACAGAGGCGCACGTCTCGAGCCTGGTGCTCACCCCCACACTTTTGCTTCAGTGTGGGCACCATGGGAATACCCAGGGCTCTTCGAAGGATGGCCTCCCGGCCCAGACTGGCAACAGTTAACATTAAAGGCCCCTGACTGAAACAGGACCAGAGTGAGCTTGGGGTCTTTAAAGGCCTGGGGTCTTCATCACACAGAGATGGTTTTATTCCTGACTTTCTTTTAGACAAACTTTGATACGTATCTGCTAAATCAGCCTGATTAATTCCATTATTCAGTTCCTCTATGTTCTTGCTTATTTTTGCCTGGCTGATCTGTCCAAGACTGCGAGAGAGACGCTGTGGCTCCCAATACTATTGTGTTTGTGTCAATTCTCCTTTGTATTTTAACAGGATTTTCTTTATATATTTCAGTGAGATGTAATTTATAGCAATAATGGTCCAAGAGTGTGCTATTCTCAGGGAGAATTGTACCATTATCTATAGAAAACGACTTTCTTAATCTTGTTTAACACCTGTACCTTGAATTCTCTTTATTCTAATGTGAACACTGGATCCTTGCTGCAGTTTGGTTTGCTTGATGTACTTTTGCCTGACTTTTACCTTTGACCTTTCTGTGTCACTGTGTTGTAAATATAACTACAGTTAGTTCTTCAAAACACAATCTGAAAGTCTTTGCCTCTTCATAGGGAGTGTGACCTATTTGAATTTATGGTCAGAATGACTATATTTGGTCTGCAGTTTTAGTTTATACTTTCTGGTTTTCACACTTGCTTTCTGTTTTTTGATATGTGGACTAGATTTTCTTTGCTTTTATCTTCCATGTTTCAGGAGCTTCAGGCTCTGTTTGTATTATAGCATATTTACCGTTAAGTTATTCAAAGCCTTTTTTACCTTATATTTTTCTAATTATGAAACTCATAAGCAAAATAGTCTCTTTTGAGTCCCTTTCCTACTTAAGACCAGGAGTTTAGCACCCAATTTTTTTTTTACTCACTTCTTTGGTTCTGTTAATGGAATTTGGGTTTTTATATTTCAATTACTGTTATTACAGTATCTATTTGCATTGCATGTATTTGCACATTTGCTTTCAAAATGAATTTCTGCATCTGCATACACTTTTATAACAACTTTTTATAATGACCACTTAGCTCTCTCTCCACAGGCTTTTGTGATCCCTGCTCACCTGCTTCTGTCATGACCTCAGCTATAAAGTTTGCTATCGTTCTCGGCAGGCTGATAAAGGACTTCAAAGATTAACTTCAAGAAGGGCACTGGCTAGTAGTAGTACATCATGTGAGTCTCACACATTGGAGAATGTCTCTCAGCTGCTCCATCATCTCTGGGATTGAATGCTGCAAGTGAGTCGAGGTGGCCTGGTTTTGCACCTTTGTGGGAAATTTGTTTTTTTCTGGGCTAGATACTTGTAGATTTTCCCCTTTCTGTTTGTATTTCAAAACTTCTGACAAAATGTGTCTGGGTATTACTCTCTATTCACCAATTCTGCTAGAATGCAGAAAGGCCAGCTAGACTGCACATACAGTCTGCACATTTCCTTATGAAACTGTTGACTTTGTAATTTCAAAATGGTTGAATATCGGCAATTTTGTATGGTCCAATCTAGTAGATCTCTCTTGAGCCCACTTAAGTTTGTCACCTATTTTTTTTTAAGTAAACTTCTTATTTGAGAATAGTTTTAGATTTACGGAAAAAATCACAAAGAGAGTATATATAGTTCCCATATGTCCTCACCCAGTTTCCCCTATTATTAACATCTTATGTTTATATAGTATATTTGTTATAAATAATGAATCAATATCAATTCATTATTAACTAAAGCTCATACTTTATTCAGATACCCTTAGTTCTTTTCTCTAGTGTCCTTTTTCTATTCCTGGGTCCCATTCAGGATACCACATTATATATCATTGTCATGTCTCTGTAGGCTACTTTTGGCTTAGACATTCCTTAGTTTTGAAGACCTAGATAGTTTTGAGGAGCATTGGTCAGGTATTTTGCAGGATGGCCTGCAACTAGAATTTACCTAATGTTTTTCTCATGGTTAGACTGGAGTTATAGGTTTTGGGGAGGAAGAACACAGAGGTAAAGTGCCCTTCTCACCACATCATATCAAATGTACATACTATCAACATGACTTATCACTGTTGATGCTGACCTTGGTCACCTGGTTGAGGTAGTTGTCAGATTCTTCCACTCTAAAGTTACTCTTCTTTTCCCCCCTTTTCATCCTGTGCTCTTTGGAAGGAAGTCACTTAACAAGTGGGTAGTTCTGCTCTACCTCCTTGGGCCTGAAATATCTACATAAATTATTTGGAATTCTTTGGCATAGGAGATTTGTCTATTCTCTCTCATTTACTTACTCAATCATGGGTATCTGTTTTATACTTTGGGTTATAATCCAATACCACTTTTATTTTATTGCTCAAATGTCCCAGCTTTGGCCATTGGGAGCTCTTTCAGTGGCTCTTTCAGTCGGCTGCTGTACTCTTCTGACACACCTCCATCAGTGTGTGTTGTTGATGTGGTTTGAGCACGTCCTTAACTTTCTGGCACTACAAGCTGTTCCAGGATCATCTTGTATGTTTCCTGCCCCAGTCCTAGAGTCAGGCATTTCTCCAAGGAGCCCTGGTTCCTTTTCATGGAGAATGGTATTAGAAACCAAGATCTGGGTGGTAGCTGTGCTTGTTGATACTGAGATTCCTGTTTTGTTTTTGATTTTGATTCTGTTTCATTTGTCCAGTTTTCCTTTAGGATCTCCCTACTCCAGTGTCCATAACTTATCTTTCCTCTCATTAGACTGATCTCTTTGACCATTTCCTCTGAATTCTGGCAAAGCAATTCAAGAGTTTTAGTTTCCTTGGCATTAACTCTGCTCTCTACTACCTCCAATGCAGATTTTAATTCTGCTAGTTGCTATTTAGTTTTCTTCCTTGCCCTCTGTACTTCCTTCTCTATCTTATCCCACAGCAAACCAGAGATCTGCTTTTTCTCTAAGCTTTCCAGAAGTTACTTTTCTTTGTTCCTGAGTATTTTAGCCTTGTGTTCTCTGTTAGCTTTGTCTGTCCAGACTTGGTATTTTGTTTACACACACTCAGCAAATGTGTTGAGCAAATTAGGTTTGGTTCCAGGTGCTGGGGAATAAAACAGTGACCAAGACAGACAGAAACTGCTGCCTCCTAGAGCTTACATCCTAATGGGAGGAGACAGATGACAAAACAACTGGGTAAAATGAATGGGAGGTCAGATATTACCGTGGGTTGATCTGTATCTCCCAAAGATATGTAGAAATCCTAACTCCTAATACCTCAGAATGTGACTTCATTTGAAAACAGGGTTGTTGTAGATGAAATTAGTTAAGATAAGGTCATATTGGAGTAGGGTAGGTTCTTAATCCCACATGACTAGTGTCCTAATAAGATGATGTTAAGAGAAAAGGGGGAAATGTCAGTGAAGGCAAAGACTGGAGTTATACAGCCACAAGCCAAGGAACATCAAGGATTGCCAGTGATACTGGAAGCTTAGAGAAAGGTACGGAAGAGTCCCCAAGGCTGCTAGAGAGCATAGCCTTGCTGACATCTTGACCTTGGACTTCTGGCCTCAAGGTGTGAAAGAATAAACTTCTGTTGTTTTAAGCCACCTAGTTTGTGGTGCTTTGTTATGGCAGCCCCAGGAAACTGATACAGATGTCCATCAGTGAAATGGAGAAAATTAGCAGAAAGCGGGGGTGGGAGTGCGAGGGGAAGGGATTTAAATTTTAAATAAAGCCTCTGGGAAACGGGGACAACTGAGCAAAGACTAGAAGAAGATGCAAAAAGGAGCCATGCAGGTTCTGGGGGAAGAGCACTCCACACAGAGGGGATCCTTTGCCAACAGCCTGAGCATGCTGTCCTTGGCTCTGCTCTCCCGGGCTTATGTGATGCTGGAATCCTTTCTCAGAACCGCAGCTGTGTGGGGTGGTGGAGAAGCGGGACCATGGCATTGCCCAGATCTGAGTTTGAATTCCAACGCACCACTTTCCAGCTGGGTGACTAGGGGTGAGTTCTTAACCTCGTTGAGGCTCAAGCTCCCCATATATGAAACGGGGATACAAAAATTCTCTCTGTCCCAGGGCTCTGGGGAGGGCTGAATGGGCAAGTGAAGGTCAAGGGCTCTGCAGGGGTGCCTGGCCCTTGCTCAATGCACTGGAAAGGCCGGCTGCTGTTCCCATCAGCGTTCATATCACTCCTGCTTCTGTTGGAATTGGCTGGCTGATGAGCAGAGCACCCAGTTCCATCCATCCCCAGTTTCCTGTAGGCTTTCAACTAATGCATCTGCTCCACACATAAAGGCTCTTTAAATTTTAAAGCCCACAGAATTCTGCCGGGTCTCTGAGGTGCAGGAAACTATTTCCAGTGCCCACCCTGGGGAGACACTGCGTGTGGCAGGAGAATGTCAGTGCAGCACCAGAGCCCCGTCCACCCCAGCCCCACCCCAAGTAGTCCCTGCAGAGTAGGCACTCCACTCCTCTGGATCCTCCGGGCCTCTGCACAGCCCGACTCCACCGTCAGAGCAAATCGTCTGTGGGGGAAGAGCTGGGCAGATCCAGCCCCAGACACCTAGGCTGCTAGCAGGCTCTCCCTAGCTACGGTTTCCTCATCTGCAGAGGCTCCCAGGGCTGAGATGTCAATGCAGATGTGGTATCTGCTCCTGAGCAGGTGACAAACAACGGGTGCTCTGCTCCCTTGCTCCCCATCTCCCCATATGTGAACTGAGGGCTTCATGAGCTCTAAACTGCCACCCGCTCTGATTGGTATAACCTGGGACCAGCCCAAGAGAGAAGGGACACGTCAGCAGTTGGCATCTGGGGCCTCAGGAGACTTTCAATGTGGGCATGACGAATGGAAGAGTAAGGTGACGGTGACAGCTCTAACTATGTCTGTAACTTCTTATAATCCCCCAGCAGCTCCCCACTGCCCTCAGGATAAAAGACCAAACTTCTTAGCTCAACATCCAAGGCTCATGGAAACTGGCTCCAAATTCTGTTTTCGGCCTCAGCATCTTTCCCACGGCCCCGCCCGGATACTCCAGCCTCCAGGAATTCCTGCTGACCCCAAGTGCACAGTGAGCATGGCTGTCCTGCCCTTTGATATTCACCCTGCAGGTCTCATTCCTGCCCATCCTCCATGGCGTGGTGGAGGCTTGTCTGAATCCTCCCCGGGGAGGGATGAGTCACTTCCTCCCGTTGTTCCCCAGCCCCTCGGTTCCTGGTTCCCCTGAGAGGTATCTGCCTTCCGTACCAGCTCTGAGTGACCTGAGGACACTGGCAGGCCTGACGGTGTCTGGGAGCCCAGGAGAGTGTCTGGCACAAACACGGTGTTTGGGAAATGAATGGACAGATGACAGTTAGGAACTACTTACAACTGGGCAAACATCTAGTTGACCCTTCTGTTCCTGGAGTGAGTGTCACTGGAGGGGGTCAGGAGGCTGAGCTTTCAGTTCCAACAACAGTACTTCCTTGCCGTGGGTTTGGGCAAGAGAGTTACTCTCTCTGAGCCTCTTCACAACAGACATGATAATAATTGCGCCCTGGTTGCCTCTCAGGCTGGGTTGAGAGATACAGAATCACCCAGCAAGCTCCACATGGCTGTACACCTGGCAATCAGACCTCTGGCCAGTGCTGGACAACCAGCACTGGGGACAGCCAAGGGAAGCCAGCTTCTGAGAGCTTCTCCTCATATGTCAGATGCCAAGGATGAAGTGAAACAGCCTGAATTCGAGACTCCTTCAAAGTCAGGGGATTTGGGGAACCCCAGGAGCATGCGGTCAGTCTGTCCTCTGGGCTGTGGCCAGCTGCACCTACCTTAAGCTTTTTGACACTGGTGCAGGGATCATTGGAGAAGCTCTCAGTGTCTGAAATCTCGATGTCCTCACCATACAGAACCCCGGTCAGGTCGTTCCTCACCTGCCAGCAAAGAGAAAGCAGAGGGTGGGTGTGCTGGCGGCCACAGGAAGGGCCAGTTCAGAGGGGTTGTCCTGGGAAGTGGCTCAAATGGGCAAGGTGATTTTCTCCATCAACGCACAAAAGGAGTAGGTTTTACCTTCATTAAAAACTAGAGTGCCCCCTGGGGCCTTGGAGATCTCCCAGTCCCACTCCACACTTGACACATAGGCATAAGGAGGCCAGACAGGGAATGGGCTTACTAAAGTTGCCCAGGAATTTTCTGGAAGAATTAAGACAAGCATCCAAGTCTCTGGAGTTTCATGCTGGTGTTTCATACTATCTCCAAATCAGATTAGTTAAGTACATCACGCTGTCTCCAAATCAGACTATTCAAATACTTCTTTATTTATATTTTGCATTATTTATTTGCAATATTACTTCATTTCTAGGGTAAAGAAATAGCTGAGATATTCATATAGACAAAGTAAAACAGGAGAGAGTAAGGGGGTATGGAATCAGCCTGAGATGTTAAACATAACTATGTGTCTGCTGACACACAGAATGACTAACATCTATGTGCTTGGAAAGCAGAGAGCTGCAAACTCCAGTGTTCACACCAACTAGCCAATGTGTGAAGCAGCCTGTGTGGAAGGATACTAGGGAGCGGTGGGGACTGTGGCAAACTGGTGACTATATGCCTCACCTAAAGATGGCACTTGCTGCTCAGCTCCAAACATGCTATGCCAGAATGTTGGTCCAGAGTCACCAGGCCTTCTGATTTTGGGGGAGTGAAATCAGAAATCCAGATTTTTTTTTTTTATTTATTTTTTTGCCACACTGCACAGTATGTGGGATCTTAGTTCCCCAACCATGGTTTGAACCTGTGCCCCCTGCAATGGAAGCATGGAATCTTAACCACTGGACGGCCAGGGAAGTCCCTAGATTTTTAAAATACAGGATCTCCCACATTTTAAAATGTTATATCGATATTATTTTCAATTTGTTTTAAAAAACAAAGTTAGGACCAAAACAAATAAATTTGAAATCTGTATCTGGCCCATGTCCAGACTCTATACCCTCTGACATAAAGCCATGGAAATGAGACTGTGTGTTTTAGTAGAAAGAACCAGGTGGGAGTTTTGGGACCCAAGTTCCAGGTCTTGCTCTGGCACTGAGCTGCTTGTGACTTCGGCCTCTCTGTGTGACCCTTTCCCTCTTAGGGCTTCAGTCTCCTCCTCTTCAAGAGAAGATGATCTTTAAGAGCACTTCTTGTTCATACGCATCAAGATGGCTATTATCAAAACCCAAAACCCAGCAAGTGTTGATGAGGATGCGGATAAACTGGAAGCTTTGTGCACTGTTAAAATTACCCATCATATGGTAATATGATCCAGCAATTCTACTTCTGGGTATATACCCAAAAGAATTGAAAGCAGGGACTCAAAGAGATATTTGGACACTCATGTGCGTAGCAGCATTATTCACAAGAGCAAAAGGTGGAAGCAACCCAAATGTCCATCAACAGATGAATGGATAAACAAGTTGTGGTTTATACATACAATGGAATATTATTCCGCCTTAAAAAGGAATGAAATTTTGATACATGGCTACAACATGGATGAACCTTGAAGACATTATGTTAAGTGAAATAAGTCAGATGTGAAAGGACAAATATTGTAAGATTCCACCTAGATGAGGTCCCTAGAGTAGTCAAATTCATAGAGACATAAAGGAGAACAGTAGCTCCTAGGGGCTGGGGGATGGGGGAATGAAGAGTTATGGGTACAGAGTTTCTGTCTGGGATAATGGCAAGTTCTGGAGATGGCGGGTGGTGCCTCTTGCACAACAATATGAAGGTACTTAACGCCTCTGCACTGTAAATTTAAAAATGGTTAAAATGGTAAATTTGATGTTATGTACATTTTACCATGATAAAAAAAAAAGCACTTCTTGTTTCAACAAGTGGTGGATCCTCCCAATGTATGTATCAAAACATTTTGAATAATTTGGCCCTGAATGTCACAGGATGGTCACTGGGAAGCCACCACCACAGAAGGGGAACAAAGGGAGTTTCAGTGGGAACTGCTGTATTTCATTTCTTTAAAAGAAATATGACACAAATAGAGCAAAACGTGAACACATTACTCCTGGGTGGCTAGTCCATGGGTGTTTGGTGTTCTGTGCCTTCCTGAATGCTCGAAATACTTTGCAATAAATGTTTTGTAAAAAGAATGACACTGCTGCAGTCAGGGTGAACCTTGTCCATCCTTAGTTTTTACCTCTATTTTGATGGAAGATTGGGAGCTAGTTGCTTGAAAAACAAGTTGGCTTTGCCATTACAGTTCATTTCTGCTGCGTCAAATCCTTCTTGCTTTTTTTTTTAAATAAATTTTATTTATTTATTTATTTTTGGTTGCATTGGGTCTTCGTTGCTGCATGTGGGTTTTCTCTAGTTGCGGTGACAGGGGCTACTCTTCATTGCAGCGCGCGGGCCTCTCACCGCGGTGGCTTCTCTTGTTGCGGAGCACGGGCTCTAGGCATACGGGCTCAGTAGTTGTGGCTCGTGGGCTCTAGAGCGCAGGCTCAGCAGCTGTGGCACACGGGCTTAGTTGCTCTGCGGCATGTGGGATCTTCCTGGACCAGGGCTCGAACCCGTGTCCCCTGCATTGGCAGGTAGGTTCCCAACCACTGCACCACCAGGGAAGTCCCTCAAATCCTTTTTGGATGCAGGTGGGGTTCCATTATTAGTTCTGTGTGTCATGAGGGTGCTGTGGAGCAACAACAATTATTAAACACAGAAAATGTGCAAACTCGGCCCTGCTGGAAGGCAACACAGCCAATGCACAGACTACCAAGGCATGCACAGTTGAGCCGCGGCTCTCCACGTCCATGCCACCCAAAGCTAGGGAAACTGCTTGAACTCTCTTGAGTCTCAGTCTTTTCACCTATAAAATGGGGGCAATACAGTATATAACTTAGAGGGCCCAGCAAAAACACTGAGGATGTGGAATGGCTTTGGAAATTCTAAAGTTCTTTACACTGCTTAAAAGCTGGAATGATCATTTCCAGGCATAAGACACAGCATCAAGGCTGTCAGTGGCTTGGAGTATCTATCTGTGAGTAAGTGTGTGCATGAGAGCTGTATATAATTAACGGCAGAAAAAATATTTTATAGGCAGTCAGAACTCGAAACAAACAAAACCAAAACACCCTAGAGGTCACCTTATTCTGCCCCTAATTTCACAAATGAGGAAACTGAGGTGTGACTCCCAGGCCAGTGCTCTCTGAATGGTCCCAGGCTGGCTCTGCTGCATCCTGCCAGATGTGGACAGTTCCTAAGGCTTATGAGCCAGAACAGGTCAGAACAGATGGTTGGTGACATTAGGCACTCAGTGACCATAATTTCAGCACAAAGAAGTCTGCTCAGCTTGAGCATTTATTCTAATGGACCTTTTTAGGGAAAGCAAATGGAAAAACACAGTAATAAATGATATTTTAAAATAACCAATGCATGTTAAAGAAATAATGCAATTGACTACCTCACAAGGAAAAAAATCCACACTCTTACGTGTGGCTAGAAGGATCATTCATTGCACTGGTTAAAGATTATTAAGTAAGTTAGAAAAAAGACACCTTTTTTTTTTTTTTCTTTCATTCTGGTACTGCAGGTATCTCCTGTTTTACAAGGCCAATATCTTTTATCACCTTGCTAAAAACCACATTTCAGCAAACTGAATCCTATTTTTTATTCACCTCTACTATAAAAGCAGAAATATGTTCTTCCTGGAAAGGAGTGACACTTAATTCTCAAGAAAATAAAATACATTCACACATACACACACACTCAAGTATAGCCAGAGTCCCACTGGGGCCTAATCTGCACATGTGGCCCAGGGAGGCAGCCATCAGGAGTCTGATTTGCTGAAAGGCCCTGGCCATCCTGGGAGGAAGGGGGAGAGATGGGTGCTGATGGGCAGGGAAGGGACAGAGAAGAAGGTTGCCCCATCACCTAGAAGGGAGGGTCAGGGCTGCCAGTGGAGTGAGGAAGACCATGAGCGGGGCCCTGAGTGCTGCTAGAAGGGAGATTAGGAAGGGTTGTGTCCTTAAAAGCTGGGTCCTCAGGGCCAGCTCACAGGGCTGAGATTGCCTAAGGGAAGAACTCTCCCTGCTTCTGGAGCAATGAATCCCAGCCCTGGACATCGGAGTAAATCTGAAAGGAGCACAACTCACTCGGCACCAGGCAGAACCAGTGGGTCAGAGCTCTAGGAATAAATAATTGAAAATAGGCTTGGAGGCAACAGCTGTTGATTTTTTCCCCCAAGAACTGGTATGGACTGTGGATGCGAAGTCACACCAGAAAGCGTGTCCCTAAAGCAGTGGTTCTCAAAGTGTGGCCCCTGGACCAGTAACACCAGCATCACCTGAGGGAACTTGTTAGAAATGCAAATTCTCGGGCCCACCTCAGACCTACTGGGTCAGACACTCTGGGGTGGGGTCCAGCAATCTGTGTTTTAGCCAGCCCTCCAGGTGATTCTGATATATGTTCAAGTTTGAGGACCACTGTCCTAAAGAAGGCAGGACAAGTTTTAAGCAAACCATTGATAATGGTATGAAAAAATGCTTTCTATGGCTTGGATATTTTCCGCTTGATTAGGAGACCGCAATGTGTTGACCTGAGTGAGGCAATTACCAAAAGGGTGAGCAGGACCAGGATTCCCATTTTAAAAGGCATCACATCTAGAACGTGGAGGGGACAATCACCCTCTGGTCTGCCCACCTCAGAGCACACCTGGAGTGCTGGGCTCAGTTCTGGGTGCATTTATCAGGGATTGTGACAAAGTGGCTCAGGCTCAGGGGAGAGAGGTGTGGCTATGACAGGGACCAAGAACCCTTTAGAAGACCATGGACATGGTGGCGGGGGTGTTGGGAGTATAAAGGTCACAAGGGGTGACACCAATGACTCCTCAGGAGTGGTGAGGAGTGACACCAATTGGTGACACCAATTCCCAGTGCAGCCTTGGGAATCAAAGATCCAAATCCAAGAATTTTAACACTTAAGACTCCAAGCTCTAGGGAAGTCCAATGTCTTGAAAGAAGTCAAGAGCCAGGCAGAATCAGTGGCTTTGGGGGAAAGCTCAGAGCTGGGAGGACCATCCTGCTCAGGCTGAGTGGCAGAAAATGCTGTCAGGTCAGATCAGCTGTCTAAACTGCGGGCCCAGTGGGTCTATACACGACTTTCCCTCCCAGCTGGTTCACGGGCTGTAGGAGAAGGGGTGACTGACAGGGACTTGACACTTCAATGAAGGCATCACAATGGCCTCGCTCCTCCAACTGAGCGCACAGCCCCCATCCACAGGCTCGGCATTGGGGATACACAGCTGGTCCTGCGAGATGTAGGGGGAGAAGCGGACAGGCTGGAGAAGGAAAAGGGGATCAGAGGAAAAGACATGAAGCTAATGGAATTAGGAAAAGAGTATAGGTGAACAGACTATTCGGGAGAATTTTCTGGCTTAGCATAACTGAGTCCATGTGACCCATTTTAAGCATAATGTGGGTCCACCCTGTTCTACCAGGGAGGCTTGTCACCACCTCTGAGCAGGTCACAGTGCCACTCCACCTGCAGGCCTCCTCCCTGCTCTGAAGGCTGCACCTCTCCACTCACACACCCCAGCTGCCCAGATGATTCTCCCTCTCCGAAAATCACCCAGTGATTGGGCTTATGAAATAACAGCATTATGTGTCCCACCCTGAATAGCTGCCATGTGGGTCAGGCTGTTCTTTCCACCCATGCTGTCCCTGCTTCGGGGTCCGAGGACCACATCTGCATGCCCTGCCAGGTTCCTGTCCCCCTGCAACTTTCTGCTGCCCACAGGTACGGCCAATTAACTCCCTGCCCCTACAGCCAATTAACTCTCTCCCTGAGGTGAGATCCCCCACCTCAGCCTTGGAACTTCCTTTTCTCCAGCAAGGTAATGTAAGGAGCCTGAGGTCAGGAGGCCAGGGGTTTCAGCCCCCTGCCAGCCTGGCAAAGGGCCTTCTTAGACCTCAGGCTTTCAATCAGGGCTCCTGCTTCATTCCTGGGGCTGGAATTCTGTCTCTTGTCCAGTCACTCCCTGGCCTCTGGGCTTGAGTCCATTTTTGAACAGCTACCTAGTGCCTGGTCATTCCAGAATGGGGCCCTGTTTGTTCTTCCCAGTCTCTCTCATTCATTCATTCATTTATTCATTCATAATATTGACATCTCTTCTGTTCCAGGCACCATGTGAAATAATACTAGGGTTCTGATGGAGAGCAAATCCATTCTTGGGTCTCTATCTAGAGGGGGTGAGAGACATTAATCAGATAATTACCCTGGTACCTACAAGACAAGGTGCTCAAGTTCAGGGGCATGCTTCCAGGAGAGGCTAACATAGAGAAGTCAGATCTAGGCCAGAAGGTAGGGCAGAGAGAAGCATTCCAGGCTGAGGTGAAACACATTGCAAAGGTCCTACAGCGGGAGAGAGCTGGTAGGAAAACTAGAAGAGCTGCGCTGGTCTGAAGCACAGCATGGGCAGGGGCTGGGGGAAAGCTGTTGGAATGAAATGAGAAAGAAGAGGTGGACAGGGGAAGACCATGAGAGCCCCATAATTCACAGGAAAGATTCTGGTCTTGAGCCTAAGAACAGTGGGAAGCCTTCACAAGGTTCCAGGGAGAGGGCTGCATGATTAGAACTGTGTTTTAAAACCAAGACTCAGGCTGCTATGGGACCAATGAGGGCAGGTGCATGAGAGAACAGGAAGGCCATTGAGGCAGCTACAGAACCATCCACGTGAGAGATTCTGGAGGCTGGATGAGGAGATGGTGGTGGAGGTGACATGAACTGACCCACTTGGGGGTATATTTGGGGCAACTAATAATCTGTATTAGTCATCTATTGCTGTGTAACAAATTATCCCACAACTTAGTGGCTTAAAACAAGAAACGGTTATTATCTCACACAGTTTCCATGGACCAGGACTGTGGGAATGACTTAGCTGGGTGCTATGGCCAGGGTCTTTCATGAGGTATTTTCAAGATGTTGACTGCGGCTGCATGTCAGGATCACCTGGGAGTCTTTAAAAACTACTGATGCCCTGGCTGCATCCTAAACCAATTACAGTCCCTGAGATAGGACCCAGGCATCAGCACTTTTAGAGGTCTCCAGGTGATTCCAACATGTAGCTAAAGTTGAGAACCACAAATGAAGGGGTAAAAGCCACAGAACTGCCAGGCTCACAGCTAGGTTGCCAGCCTCCTAAAAGCCCCCGAAGTCACCTACTCCTACCTTCTCCAGGTTCTGGGCACCATCTTCCTTTACAGCTGGGACTTCTCTCCTACCCCAATCAACAGTTATGTCTCATCTTTAATCCCCAGATCCTTCTACTCCTGGCCCCCAGCACCACGAGCAGATCCTGACCATGTCGGAAGGGAGAATGGTGAGAAGGAAAGCAAGGAGAAGGGAATGACGGAGAGACGGACAGTAAGAAAAGGAGGAGCAGAGGATTATTACAGCTGTAAGTTCTCACATTCTGACCACACGTCCCAGGTGGGGAAGGCTCTGATGGAGCAAGTGAAATGCAAAGTGGAGGCGAGGCTGCGGGGACTATCAGAGACCCCAGGACACTTGGCTGCTGTGGCCAGTAGTTCCCCAGACACCTTCCCTAAGGAGGCCACTGCGCCAGCTGAGGAATCATCCAGAGAGGCGGAGATCCAGGTAAACGTGGGGAGAACCAGGTCTGCACCATATGCACTTTACAACTCTTTGAAAATTCTAATTAGGTTACGAAATGAACTTGAGAGCAAAGCGAATTCCCAGCTCTCCTATGGAAGCCGAGGTAACCTACTTTGTCGTTCAAATACACTTACTATATATAGCCCTAGATTGTGCTGAAATGTCACTCCTCTTACCTGACTAAAGAGTATAATTATAGATTTACTTCTATTCATTCATGAAATGTGTCTTCACTTGATTAAACGGTTCATTCAAGGAAAATCCATTAAAATATGGAACATGCTAAAATGTGGCTCATTAGAGGCAGAGGGCACTGCTGTAGTTAAGATGCTAATTAGGATAAACAGGCATTTAAAACACTCAAATCTTTGAATAATTCAGGTCACTTTTACTGGGGCTGGAGCTCCCCAGGAACCACCATTAATTTAAGCTAATTAAAAAATTTGCCTGGAGAAGAGCAGACCAAGGCAGGAAGTGATGGCCGACTTCAAACACTGAAGGGCTGTCATGTGGAACGGAGGGCACCTGGTTCTGGGCACCCCTGTGTTGGAGGTGGGGCCAATAGGTAGATGGGTCAGGAAAGCAGATTTTGGCTTAAAGCCAAAATGAACTTTCTAGTGATGGGGCAGGCAAATTTGGTAGTGAGCTCCCTGTCATCAGAGGTGTGCAAGTAGAAGCTGGTCGGGATGCTGGAGAGGGGGTTTTTCTTCCACCGCCAGTGTTTGTGGTTCTAGGAGACTAAGTTTCAAAATCCCACTTGCCCCCACTCTTTGCCTTTTTGAATTTTAGAGTTGCTAAAGCAGTCCTCTGCAGCTCTGAAGTTTTTCAAAGATATGAGGCATGCAGTTTGAGTCCCAGAGAAACATATCCATGTGGTTATATTTCTACCTTTCTAAACCTGATGAGCACTCGTTGAAAAAATTGTTCCTTTTGGAAAATGGAGCCATCTAATTTTCAGATTTCTACAAATAATTTTAACCTATAGTTGGAGTTGAGTATAGCTGAAACTTTTAAAAAAGGGTAAATACATAAGTGAACATGTATTAGATCTACTGCTCATATGTGATACTTGCATAGGCACCGTGACATTTGCATGTTCACACTGCAGAGCCAGTGGGTTAGGTGGTGACCGCCAAAAAGGTATGTCCAAGTCCTAACCATCAGAACCTATGGATGTGACCTTATTTAGAAAAAGGGTCTTTGTAGATGTAATTAATTTAAGGATCATCCTGGATTACCTGGATGGGCCCTAAATCCAATGATAAGTGTCCTTATAAGAGAAAGGCAGAGGGAGATTTGGGACACAGAGGCATAAGGGAGAAGGCAACGTGAAGACAGAGGCAGAGACAGGAGTGATGTGGCTACAAGCCAAGGAACACCTGGACCCACCAGAAGCTGGAAGAGGTAAGGAAGGATTCTCTCCTTAGAGCCTTTCAGAGAGAGCATGGCCTCGCTGATACCTTGATTTCAGAACCCTGGCCTCCAGAACTGTAAGAGAATGAATTTCTGTTGCTTTCAGCCACAGTTTGTGGTGCCTTGTTACGGCAGCCCCAGGAAACTAACACATCTGGGGCCTCCTGAGACCTGGCAATTTGTTGGTTCAAACCACATTCCCATGGTTAAAGCCCAGGCTTACTGTCCTGTTTACACCCTCACATCACAGGCTGAGTTTTCCCGAAGGGAATCCGGTTTCCCTCTACTCAATGGCCACTTGTCTGTCCCAAAGAAAAATGGTTTTTCTCACTTCCCCAGAGTTACCAAGAGCAGAAAAACAAGTGTGTGTGTGGGGGGGGGGTGGCGGTTGGGGCGGGGTGGTTCCTTGTTGGGCAGTGGTTAAGAATCCGCCTGCCAATGCAGGGGACGTGGGTTCGAGCCCTGGTCCGGGAAGATCCCACATGCTGTGGAGCAACTAAGCCCGCGAGCCACAACTACTGAGTCCATGTGTCACAACTACTGAAGCCCACACGCCTAGAGCCCCTGCTCTGCAACAAGAGAAGCCACCGCAATGAGAAGCCCACACACTGCAGTGAAGAGTAGCCCCCGCTTGCTGCAACTAGAGAAAGCCCACGTGCAGCAATGAAGACCCAATGCAGCCAAAAATAAATAAATAAAAATAAATTAAAAAGAACAAGTAGGGGACCATGAGTGGCAGTGTCATGAGACATGGCCCTGTGGGGGGCCACCAGCCTCATGAGCCTCAGTGGAGGCCTCAGGAGTCCAGGTTGCTGACTTTGTGCTGGTTCGCAGAGCTGACCACAAGCACCAGGGCTGTCACGTCCCCTCCCTAACTAACGTGGCAGTCCTGCAAAGGGGAGGGCTTTGTTTTAGTTCCAGGGTCCAGCATCGTGCCTGGCATGCAGTAGGTGCTCAAAGCTATGAGATGAATGAGAGAAAGAGCAAATGCACACCGCGTCCATCTAGGCTATCATGTAGATATTCTGAGCCCGAGAGTTTATCCTATGCCTTGAGACGGTCTTGCAGGGATGAGGCAAATGCACAGGGGCTGGACCACACGCCTCTGCCTGAAGACACAGCCGGCTGACATGGGGACCAGTCCTGGGCATGGTGCTGTGGTGCTCTCCTGGGGGGACCCGTGGGGCCTGAGGGCAGATAGCGTTCCCTGGGACTGTTTCCGTCCAGCCATTACTTAGGCACAGGGCTGTGGGGACCTGTGACCTGAGCTCTGCCCAGATACTCACATCACGCCCTTACAACAGCTCCCACCTGCTGGTAGGTGTACGATGAGCCATGGTGGCTGGAAACAGAGATCCCAACAGGCAGAGCTGGCCTGAGCAACAGGCCCCCACACCCAGGACCCACCCAAGACAGCTGCCTCCTCCTTTGCAGCCCTCACCGCCATCACCCTATATGGCAGTCCTTCAAAGGGACGGGGGGAAATCCCATGGGCCACAGTCCCCTCCTCCCTTGCCCACCATTTGCTGCTCAGGGGCCCATCTTCCAGAGCTACATGCTATGGGGCAGGTACACACCCTGGATCCAATTGCATGGGGTAGGACAGATGACTCAGTGGAACTAGGGTTCTCTGGCTCTCAAATCCCTGTTCCCATCAGCCAGCCTTTCACAATTTTAGAAATTCCGAAGAATCTTAAATGTGATGAACAGGATAATCTACGCCCCCCTCCACCCCGCCCCACCACCCTGCAAGATGTCCACCTCCTTATCCCTGGAATGCAGTACCTTACGTCGCAAAGGGGACTTTGCAGATGAGTTTAAATGAAGGATCTTGAGATAAGGAAACCATCCTGGATTATCTAGCAGTGCCCAAGGTGACCAGAGGCGTTTTTATAAGGGAAAGAGGGAGGCAGGAGAGTCAGAGCCCAAGAAAGAATGATGACAGAGATTTGTTTGAAGAAACCACGCTGCTGGCTTTGAAGATGGAGGACAGGGCCGAGAGCCAAGAAAAGCAGGCGGTTTCTAGAAGCTGGAAAAGGCAAGGAAACAGATTCTCCCATAGTCTCCAGAAGGAACCAGTCCTGCTGACACCTTGATTTTGGCTCAGAGAGACAGATTCTAAACTTCTGAGCTCTAGTACCATAAGATAACAAATGTGCTATTTTAAGCCACAAAGTTTGTGACGATTTGTTCCAACAGAATAGAAAACTCACATAATAAGCTTTGGCCTTGAGATCCTGCACATCCTCAAACACCCACTCACACAGAAAACTTTCCCTCCTTCCCAAGCTAGTGGTGACCCCCCCCTCTAAATTCCACAGTCCTGTGCTCAAGGCCACTCTCCTTGGCTAAAACAGAGACTGTCCTGAGAGTCTACATATCCTCCATCTGAGACCCCGGAGCCCAGCACAGGGCTGCCTGAGGAAAGGGGACCAGGCCCAGGCCCTCTGCTTGGATAATGCACAACACCCCACTTTGGACTCCCCAGCCGGCAGTCTTCCGTCTGCTGGCAGTTCCAAGGAGCTCACCACTCTGTGGGGGGTCAGTGAAATCAGGCCACACTGAGTTGTTGGGGAATGAAATTAGCCTTCAGAACCTTGTTGCTTTCCTGTGACAAAGTGCCTATGGCTTTAATTGCAGCAGACTCCTGAGACCAAACCAATATTTACAGAAAGATTTGGATATTAATAAAACAGGAATATTATCCAGTTAAGATGATGAACACATACCTCTACAGGAAATCAACGAGATGCAAAGTGTGCCTCTGACACCAAAACAGAGGAGGGATATTAGAGAACTCACACCTGTGAGCACTAAAGAATGCAGAATGCAGAATCCTTCTCCTGTTTCCTGAGCCCCATCCCTGCTCCCTGTCACTCAAGGTATGGGGGGACAGGAGGGAACCAGGTGGACAGGAAGTCCACGTCTGTGGGACACCCCACCTGTACATCCCAAGGAGCTGTCACTGAGTCTAGGGGAACAGCGTGGCATCTGGGCCTCAGGGGAAGGGTCAGGACCAGAGGGGGAAGCAAGCCAAGGATGCAAGGGCCTCCCCCACACTGGAGTGAGCTCTGTGCCACTGCAGGTGTGCAAGCAGAGGTGGGGTTGCTATGGAAGGGATTCAGGCATCAGATGGAGGGGCAGAAGAGACTGATGGATCCCCGAGGAGGGTCTGGGATTCTCAAGCCTGTACCCCAGTTAGGAGGGACATTTGCTGAGGGCAGCCCAGGAGGCACATGTTCACCCCTGCAGGAACAGGACCATTTCAGGCAGCTCCATAAGCTGGATAAGCAACTGGATCCAAGCGTCCACCCTCTCACTTCATGGTAGAGCTTAAAGGACTCCTCTCAGAGACCCTGGGGCGTCACTGCCTTTTTTATGTGCAGCTTTCTCTGCAGTTCTATATTCCGAAGTAGGCTCTTTGTCCTCCACTCCAGTGTTCTGCCTGGACATCCTACCAACCGCCCAGCATTTGAAGCCCTCCTTCTTTGCCTACCCGAACTCCCTTCTTCCTCCAGGACTGCAGATTTGGGGTGTAGGTGGGGGGAGGAAGTGAAGACATAGGTGCAAACAGCCCCCCAGAGCCTGCCTCTCTTCCCTCCACTCTTCCTCGGCCCTTCCTCCCACCCCTCACTCAAAGCCTTCAGGGAGCAAGCAGGCTGTAGGGGGCATGGCAGAATCACCCTGGAATGAATTTCATCCTCTCACTATTACATTTAGAATGTATAAACAACAAGGTCCTAATGTATAGCACAGGGAACTATATTCAGTATCCTGGGATAAACTATAATAGAAAAGAATATTAAAAAAAGAATGTAAAAAAAACCCAAACAGATGAGGGTCCTGAAAGGTTAAGTGACTTACCCAAGGCCTTACAATTAGTAAGCCAGAGGGCTGAGATTCAAACTTGTGTTTCTCTGCCTCCAGAATCCAGAAGGGTTGGGTGGAGGGAGAAGAGAGGAGGGGCTGGGGGGCAGCACTGACCCCACAGTGCTGGGACCCACAGTGACAGGACCCAAGAAGGGCTTGGTTACTTGAGTGTCTCCCCCAAGACTGGGAGACCTGGAGGGTTGAAACTATGTTGGGGCCTCTTCATGTGCCCATGTGGGACATAAATCAAGCAACCAGAATATTCGGGAGAGAGAAGAGGGCAGAGCTGGGCACATCCAGGGAGTGGTGCCTCAAGATCAGAAGGTGAAAACGATGAGACGGGCAGATGCCCAAGATGCACTTCAGCTCTGGCCCCAAGGTCACTGCAAAGGGAGCCTTGTGTCCAGTGGGCAGAGTTGGCACTGCCACCCTCAGGCCCACTCCCCACCCCTTTGAGAGAGGGGTCGAGCTCAGAACGGGCCCGGCTGCTACACCAACCCACCAGCCCTCATTGGACAGTGGGGGAAACTGAGGTCCTGGGAGGGGTAGGGACTTGCCCAAATCACACAGCTGTCTAGGGGCAGAGCTGGATTCAAACACAGTTTCCTGCCTCCCAAATGTTGCCCAAAGCCGTGTCTTTGACAGCAGCAACAGAACAGTAACCCTGCAAAAGGCCACCAGCTGCAGCCCTCCAGGACCCCTTCCCAAATCCCTACAAGAGAGGAGCTGCTTGAGGGCACTGCCCAGCCCCGTTCCTCGGTGTCCAGCACCCAGCACAGGGCCTGGCACAGAGCAGCTGCTTCACAGACCCTGCACATCAACCACAGTGGCTCCCAAGCCTGCTGTGCCTGGCATCTCCCTGGGAGCTTTGCAGAAATACAGATTCCTGGGTTGCACCCAAGAGACCGATTCTGACTCTGGTATGAGAGGAGGGGGAGGGAGGCCAGGAATCTGTGTTTGTATAGAGCACCCTGGGGTCTTGGTTACACAGCCAGATTGGGGACCAGTGATGCCCTTTTAGCTGCCCTGGTCTGACTGGCCCTTTAGTCTAAACTCCCTTATTCCCAAGGGCCCTGTGATGGATACTAAGGTGCACGCCTGGAAACTTCCATTCTCCCAGCTGCCAGAAGTGGTGGCTGCTGACAACTCACAGCTGTGTGTCTCCCTGGGATTTGCCCTTGACTAAAGGGGGCAGCCTTGTCCAAGGTCACACCCCCTCCCCAGAGCAGCCCATGCCCAATCACCAGCCCAGCCTCTTGCCTTGATTTGGGACATCTCTGAAGGGCCAGCCCAGCTCCAGAGCTCCCCACAGCCTTGGCTGAGGCCTCTGAACTTCTTCTTCCACCTCACTCCCTGCTGTGAGCATTCCCCAATAAACCTCCCGCAAGTCTCAGCATAGCTTTCTGGAGAGCCTGACCTAGGCCAGGCTCACCCATGTGTGCCTTGGCTCAGCCCAAACCAGTGGTTTGCCCCTCTGTCCTTAGATGAAGACACCTCCTGTGCTGAGATCTCACGGGCAGCTGCTTGCTTTGGGGTTCTTCTGTGTAGGACCTCATATCAGCTCAGACAAGTTGCATCCTTTTGACTCAAAGACTTTAAACTTGTCCAAGTAATTTCTAAACTTCACTGAAAGTCTGAGAAAAGGGGGGAAGTGATACAATTACCCATATTCCCAATACACTAACCCAACTAGTATAATTTCTTGTGTTGGCTGCCATCACCCACGTCCTCCAGCCTTCCCTCTGCTACTGTACTTCTGGAATTTGACTTTTATGTATGGCATCACTTGAGCTCTCTTGTCCTGTGACTTCCAGGTAGGCTTGGAGGCCCTGGCAGGAGTCAGAGGGCTAATGGGAGGTCCTGGCAAGGGTCAGAGGGTAGGAAGAAAAAGGGCTCAGGGTATTTCTCCCCACCTGCTCCCTGGCTTAGTTACAGCCCTTGTCAAGCAGCCCCTCCTCCCAGCTCCAGCAACACTGCTCCCTCCCCTTGTCCTCCAGGGCACATGGGTCCTGACTCCCACTGTTGCTAGTCCCCAGTGCTGCATTTGCCATGGGTGACCCTCCTGGGTCCTGTCCAAAGTACTTCCTCACTATTTAAGCCCCATTGCAAATAGCCTCTCCCACATGAAGTCCTTCTGGATTTTCCAATGAGCTGTGCTCACCGCTCTGAATGCCTGCATTCTCTGCTCCTCCCTCCCAGGCCCACACTTTCTTGGCCCTGTTCTGGAGGAACTGGGAAGTTCCTCAGGTCATCCAGACCCCCACAAGAGCACATAGCACGATGTGTCCTTGGCCTTAGTGAGGCAGCTAGGGGAAAACGCCACGGTCTCAGGGACTGATGGAGAGGAGCTAAGCTGTCAATGGCTCCTCCAAGGTCAGGAAAGACAGTCTGCCCTTGCCCTGGCCTGGAGCCCGAGGAGCCAGCCCCAGCCTGGAGAGGTGCTGAGTATGTGTCCTGGGAGGGAGCTGGCAGGTCTGGTGAGCCGACCATGTCCAGGGGTGGACACTGCATCAAAGTGCTGATCAGGCCAACAGCCCGGGAGTGGGGCTTGAAGCTGTGCTTAGCTAAGCAGTTTTTATAATGTACCTTCCTAGGGCAGTATCCAGATTCCGGGGAACAGGTATCCACTCTGCAGAGGGGAATTTTCCAAAGGGGACCAGAATCCGGACGCACTGTGGTTATGGTTATTGTCATGGCTATTAACCTGTCCAGCTGCCCCTGGGCTGAGAGTTCCTATAGGGTGTGAGGCCCTGTCTGAGTCCCTGATAGATTCCAGCATAATGGTCTGGCTCAGTCACCACTGGCTGAATGAATGAATGAGGCCAACAGCACACTCCATTCATCTGCCTGTGGTGAGCATCACTTATGCCTGCTGCCCAGTGTTCTGAGAAGAAGGCTTAGGAAGCATCTGTGCTTCATTTGTGCTGTAGGGTATTAGAGAAGTTGAAGGTTCTTAGGCAGAAATATCAGAATGCTCTAGAAAGGAAGCCACAGAGCAAAAGTGGAAAAGGCTGCACATCTGTGATAAGTGAGAAAGGTAACAATGACAGCTCATGTTTACTGAGTGCCCATCACACGCAGAGTCCCTCATACATGTCATCTCACTCCTCTTGACCACTGGAATAAGCCCAAAAGGTAAAATTATGATCAGTTTATGGGCAAGTAAAATGAGACTCAGAGATGTTCAGTCAGTTGCCCAAGGCCACACAGCTGGGAAGTAATAAGCCTCTGATTTAACTTCAGGCTATGTCTTTCTACAGCCCTGTTGTAAACTATGGTCAGCAAATATTTTCTGGAAAGGGCCAGATAATACATATTTTAGGCTTTGCAGGCCATACAATCTCTGTCACAACTACTCAACTCTGCCTTAACATTGCATGAGCAAATGAATGGTCATGGCTGTGTTCCAATAAACCTTTATTTACAAAGCAGGGGGCTGGATTTGGCCCACTGGCCCACAGTGGCAGACCCCAGCTCTGAACTCACAACAGAGAGCCTGTGGTTCTTTTTTCCCCTCTAGGAAGGCAGTGGGAGAGAGGAAAGAGTACAAACTGAAATCAGGCGGTTGCAGACTAGAATGCTGGCTCTGCCCCACACTGGGCCACCTCGGGCCAGCAAGGGAACACTTAAGGTTGTTACAAAGGTTAAAATAAGCTGATACATGTTGTGTCTACCATGGCTGAGGTTCAGTCAATGGCAGCGTTTAGTATCAAGGTGATACTGAGGTTGGGAGAAGGGAGGGAAGGGCTGCTGGTGCCACTGGAACTAAACCCTGATGGGTGCATCTTCTCACAAAGGCTGGTTACTTTGGACTTTCTGCAGGAGAATGTTATTCTGCACCCCACGAAACCCCAAAGGGAATTCACAGGCACCCATGGTGGGAGGAATCTTTGTACTGTCCCCGGAAGGAGCAGATGTGTAGTGCTTGGTGACTCCCCGACAAGGGTAGGCAGGCAGCTGTTCCCAGACTTGATATGGCAAATTGTGTGATGTGCTGTCTTCCTGGGGCGGCCAGCCAAGCAGTGATAGGGGCCTCTGTCACCCCCTCCCCCACTGCCTGCTGCCCACGTCTGCTGATTCATGCGGGAGGGCCTGGGTGTGCCAGAAGGAATCCAAAATGGCTCTAGCGCAACACAAGGCTTTGGAAGAAGACTGAGGACTTGGGGGCAGGAGGACAGTTCCTTCTCTGTTTCTTTTTGAAGGTCATAACTTTGGCACAGAAAGGAGGATGTGGGGAAAATCCATCAATATTGCTGGAGTCCAGGCTATGGCTTATGATGCCAGATGGTGAGCCCCTGGAAGGGGGTGGCACTCATGCTCCAAGACTGGCAACACCATGTTTGCTGGGAGAATTTATCCATCTGATCATGAGGATGCTAAACTGAAATTTGAGAGGGAGAGGAAAAGTGTCCAGGAAAAATATAAAACCAGATATGATGAGGGCCAGTATATATAAGGAATTTTAAAAGGGGGCCACAGAAAAGGAAATGCTCAGGAACTGTCATGTATCTGTATTCCAAAGTATAAAGTATGGGTAACAGTGTTAACTATGAAACTTTTGGGAAAGATGGTAAAGCTGAGCACAGATGTCCAACTCCCACCTAAGCTACCTCCTTCTGAAAGTGACAGAAAGGACCAAGGGAGTATAAAAATAGGGGAGATCTGCTTCAGCATTGGAAAATAGGAAAGAGTGCCATCAATATGCCACCAACTTTGAGGAATTTCTGCTGGGTACAGTGCCAGTGGAACCAGATTGAAGGCTGACTCACAGCTCTCCTTCCTGGGAAAGCAGCATGGTGCTGCAAGGAGGGCAGACGTGCCCACAGGACCCATCTCACAGTCTTTGCTGGCGAGTGAATGGGTGCTGGAGCCACAGGACCAGTACAGAGCCCACCATGGGGAGCCTACCTCTCACGGTGCAGCCCAAGAGCCTTCAGGAGCGGCTGGGCCATTAGATCCAAGGACAAACAACGCTTACCCAAGCCTGGTTCTCCCATGATAGGCCTGGATGTCTCCCAGACACAGAGGGCAGGAGAACAAGGAAGAGACCAGGAGCGATAGGATATACCGGGAACAGCTGTGCACAAAGTAGAGACGAAATGCCCACAGCACAAAATGACTCCCAACCCCTCAGGCTGCTTGTCCCTGGCTGGTAATGTGAACTTTCATCACCCAGTCTTCCAGATTAATATCCGAGGTGAAAAATCTCATAGCATCCAGAAAAAGCAATGAGGGGGCCCCAGGAGAAGTAAGCGAATACCAGGTCAGGGAAGACCTAAAATGCACGTGTAACCTAAGAAAATCTTCTGAAACATAAAGGAGACAAACAAGGAACGCACACAGAGGAAGAACATCACCTCTAAAAAGATTCACTATAAGAACCGGAAGTAAAATGTATTGTCTGTTTTGTACTTCAAGAAAGGTAAAGAAAACCTGGCCTCTAAGATGTAAGGAATGCAATATGCAATAGAAGAGATTGAAACTAAAAGAAAGCTGGTAGAGCTAAGATGATAGTGACAGGAAATGAATAATATTATGAGAATTTTGAGAGGCATTAGAAGCAGTAAAGGACAGAATTTAATTGTAGAAAACCAATGGATGTTGTGGAATACAATGGTGAGATGTTTTCTCAGAACATACAGAACAAGGATTAAGATAAAAATGACCAGAGAGAGAATAATAACATGGAGAATAAACGACAGAGACACACTCATAAATTACTGATACTTCTAAAAAAAATACCAGAACAAAAGCGTCTAATATAATTAAAGATATATTACAAGAAAAATTCTGTAATCTAAACACTGATTCTCCAAGTAAAAAACAGTAATCATATTTTAAACAAAATAGACAAACATCTGACATGAGCCATATTTTCTTTTTTAATTCCAAAGATTAAGAAAGAAATCCACAAGCATCCAGCAGAGGAAAAAAAAAGACATCTACAAAGAGATCAAATCAGATTGTATCAGACTTCATTACAACATTGATGTAATGTCTAAAGAGGTTTGAGGAAGAATATTATGATCATAGAAATTTATACTTCATAGGAGAAGCAACAGAGAGAGACTGCAGTCTATGTAACAGCATGGTAGATAGAAAAACCATATACCCTTGCTGAAAAATATTACCGAAAGATGTATGCATGCCACAGAGAGATAAATCAAAAGACACAACTCATGAAAGATATGTCAATAGAAGTTGAAGCCATATAAATATGGATCTGAATCTTAAAAATCATAGTTATTATAATATCGTTTTAAAATAAAATCAGTATTTCAAATAAGAATTGAAAAAGAATATCCACAATGTAAAGAACAAGGTCAAGATAGAGAACAGACTTATAGCTGCTAAGGGGGAGGGGGTGGGGGAGGGTTGGATTGGGAGTTTGGGAACAGCAGATACAAACTACTACATATAGAATGGATAAACAACAAGGTCCTATTGTATAGCACAGGGAACTATATGAATATCCTGTAATAAACCATAATGGAAAAAATATGAAAAAGAAAACATGTATATATATAACCGAATCATTTTGCTGTACACCAGAAACTATCACAACACTGTAAATCAACTATACTTCAATAAAAAAAGAATAAAGTCAAATAAAAACTCAAATTATAACAATTCAAAATTAGAGGCAGTGAGGGATGGCCAGTAAATAAACGTGCTAATTTCTGTAACTAACAATAGATATTGCAATTTTATATTGGTACTTAGAGAAGTAGATGCCTAACATTTTAAACTGAAAATGCAATTATAGAATAGTCTTATTATAATGAGGATGCTATATTATTTAGCTGAAAGTATAGGATTTGGCTAAAGCTGTAATCAAAGGCAAATTTATTGGCTTAAATACATTTGATAGCAACTAAAAAAAGAGTAAAAAATATATATGCAAATCAAGTAGTTAGAAAAAGAATGGCAAAACAAACATAAATGAAGAAGGATGGTATTAATAAAGATAAAAGCAGAAAAAAATAAATTAGAAAGTAGGCAAATAGAAGCAAAGCCAATAAAAAGCCAAGTACTGGTTCTTCGGCTTAAAAAAAATGATAATGGGATGTTTCACAGAAAATTTAACTTGTGTTTTTGCTATATGTTCTTCAGTAAAGGAAATGTCTGGAAAACTTGTTTATCTCTGGGAGGGGGATAATCTTTAAAGGGGAAGCAAGTGGACCCCAGAAGCAACAAAGGTGTCTGCTTTAAAGCGTATGAGCAGCAAAATGGAATAGGACCATTTAGGGGTAGGTTTCTAAAAGAAACCCTCTCTGATTCTTGGGGGGTATGGATATCAGAGAAGAAAAAGCCAACAGAGGTTCTGGATCCATGGGAGGAAAATGACCAAATCACTTCTGACAAAATGTTCCTGCATCCTGGGAGTGGCTCCAAAAGGAACTTAGTGAGGAGCTTGAGGATGCCTGGAAGTGTGTCTCGGGACCTCGATCAGTGGAGGTAACCAGTCCAACCAGTGTCAACAGCATCCCTAAGAGGCTTCAGAATGCAGGCTCCCCCAGCTGGGTGAGAGGTTGTTGGCTATTTTGGAAGAGGCTGACGCTTCGAGAGAGAGATCCTGAGCCCAGTAAATCTGGCAGGTGGAGTGCCTGATCCAGGTTTAATTTAATTTGAAAAAATAACAAATATGACCATTTTTTGCATACTGAATTTAAGATGTTGATACCAGTTGCATCAGTAAAGAAGCAAACTAGCTGGCTTAATCAAGGAAAAAAGTGGGGAAACATCTGTAATGAGAGAGCATATAACAAAAGACAAAAAAAATTTTTAAATTGTATTGAAATATATACTAATAAATTTGCAAATCTTAAGCAAGTTTACTATTCTCTGGAAAACATAAGTTCTAAAATCCACGTAAGAAATATAAATCTAAAGTGATCAAGAAGCATGGAAGAAGCCAAAAAGATAACTTGTATCAAGGGTGGGATGGGGGACACAAAATCCTGGATGGTTTCATAGACTCATTGTTTGATATTCAAAGAGCAGCTAAACTGTATATTCTATAAACTGTTCCAGAGCACCTAAAAAGACGTACAGCTTTCTGATTCATGTTGTAAAACTAGAATAACTCTGACAACTAAACCCGACTGAAGATGGTATAATCAAAGTAAAATATAACTATTAGCACATGTGTTTATAGAAAAAAACTAGATAATTAAACTGATTAAAGAATAATGCAGCATAACAAAGAAAGGCCTATTTTAGGAATGCTCATATGGTTTAATGTAAATGTGAATTCCAGATCCATTTATCCAACTGCCTAGTCAACCTCTCCATCTGGATATCCAATAAGCATATCTAAACTGTTGATTTCCTTCTCTAAAAGTTGCTCCTTTGCATCCTTCCTCAAGTTAATAAGTAGTAACTTATTCCTTCCAGTTGCTCAGATCAAAAACTTTGGCCCCATCCTTGATGACTCATTCTTTTTTTTTTTGATATATTTTACTTTTTTTACATCTTTATTGGAGTATAATTGCTTTACAATGGTGTGTTAGTTTCTGCTTTATAACAAAGTGAATCAGTTATACATATACATATGTTCCCATATCTTTTCCCTCTTGTGTCTCCCTCCCTCCCACCCTCCCTATCCCACCCCTCCGGGAGGTCACAAAGCACCTAGCTGATCTCCCTGTGCTTTGCGGCTGCTTCCCACTAGCTATCTACCTTACGTTTGGTAGTGTATATATGTCCATGCCTCTCTCTCGCTTTGTCACAGCTTACCCTTCCCCCTCCCCATATCCTCAAGTCCATTCTCTATTCTTTTTCACATTGCACATACATTCCATCAAGAAATCTACTTTGTCAGCTCTATTGTAAAAAAATATCCAGAATCCAGCTGGTTTTCATTATCTAGTCCAAGTTACCACCTTCCACTCAGCAGCTAGGGTGATCCTTTTAAAATGTAAGTCAGATCATACCCTTCTTTTAAAAAAGCTCTCAAGTAGTCCAGAAATAAATCCATACCACTATGGCCAATTGATTTTCAACAAGGATGCCAAGACAATTTAATGCAGAAATAACAGTCTTTTCAACAAACTGTGCTAGGACAACTGGATAGCTTTTCATACAAAAGACACTTACCTCACACCATATACAAAAATCAACTGAAAATGCAAAAAGACCTAAATGTAAGAGCTTAAACTATAAAGCTCTTCTGAGCAAACACACGTTTAAGTCTTCACGACCTTGGATTAGACAATGGTTTCTTAAATACAACACCAAAAGCACGAACAACAACAACAACCAAAAAAACCAAACCGATAAAATGGACTTCACCAAATTAAAGGCTTTTGTGCAAAGACACCATTAAGAAAGTACAAAGACAACCTACAGAATGGGAGAAAATATTTGCAAACCATATATCTGATAAAGGTCTAGTATCCAGAATATACAAAGAACTCAACACTGAATAGCTAAAAGACAAATAACCCAATTAAAAACTGGACAAAGGATTTGAATAGGCATTTCTCCAAAGAAGATACACAAATATGCCAGACACAAATACCACATATTTTATGGTCCTTTTTTTCCTAGTTTTTTCCCCCTAGCTTTGAGATATAATTGACATATCACATGGTATAAATTTAAGGTATACAATATAATAATTTGATATATGTATATATTGCAAGATGATTACCACAGTAAGTTTACTTAATATCCCTCATGTCACACAGTTAATTTTTTTTTCTTGTGATGAGAACTTTTAAGATCTACTCTCCTTAGTAACTTTCAAATATACAAAACAGTATTGTTAACTACAGCCACCATGCTGTATATTACATCCCCGGAACCATTTATTTTATAACTGGAAGTTTATACCTTTTGACCACTTTCACCCATTTCCCCTACCTCCCATCCCTATGGTGTCATTTATATAAAAAGTCTATTATAGGCAAATCCGTAGATATAGAAAGTAGATCTGTGGTTGTCAGGGGCTGGAGGGAAGGGGAAATGAGTGACTGCTAATGGAAATAAGATTTCTTTTTTGGAGTGACAAAAATGTCCTGGAATTAGATAGTAGTTATGGTTGCACATCATTGTGTACATACCAAACTATTTACTTGTAAAATATAAAATGGTTGATTTTATGTTATGTGAATGGCTTCTCAATAAAAACAAAACCCAAAATACTCTCCAGTAGCTTCTCAACTGACTCAAAGTATAAGCCAAAGTCCTCACTAATGTCTTGTAAGGGCCAGAAATCTCCCCAAACCCCACAAAAAACTGCTCCACTTCCCCCTCACCCATTCTGTTCCAGCCGTAATAGCCTCCCTGATGTGGTTCCAGCACCACCAGACTCACTCCCATATCAGGACCTCTGCACATGCTGTTCTCTTTGTCTGGAACCCTGTTCAACCAGATATCCTATGACTTGCCCCTAACTGCCTGCAAGCATATACTCAAATATCACCTTATCTTTGAAGCTGTCCTTGACCTCACCCCACCCCCCATGGCATATCCTACTTCACTTTTCTCCCTAGCACTTACCATTATCTGATATATTATACATTTATTTGCTTAATTGTTTGGTTTTTTTTTTTATCATGTGTGTCCCCCTCTAGAATGCAAGCTCTTGGAGTGCAGGGACTTTGTTTCATTCACCGATGTGTTCACAGGGCCTAAAACAGTGCCCGAAGTGTGCTAGGTACTAAATGAAGAGGTGTTAAATGAATGATGCATTATAGAATGAACACGAGGAAACTGTCACACTAACAGAGCAAAGAAAAAACCACGTAACTTTTGATATAGATTCTAAAAAGACAGCTGATTTTTCATCATGCATATCTGGTTCAAACACCTAATAAATAAAAATAGAACGTCCCTTAACATGATGAGGAATATCTGCTCTTCTAACAGACATCATACCTTACAAACAGCATTCTCATTAAAGCAAGAACATGACAAGAATATTCACTATTATCACTATTTTAAAATGTAACTCTATGGGACTTCCCTGGTGGCACAGTGGTTAAGAATCTGCCTGCCAATGCAGGGGAGAAGGGTTCGAGCCCTGGTCTGGGAAGATCCCACGTGCCGCGGAGCAACTAAGCCCATGCACCACAACTACGGAGCCTGTGCTCTAGAGCCTGCGAGCCCAAACTACTGAGCCTCCACACAACTAGTGAAACCTGCGCGCCTAGAGCCCGTGCTCCACAACAAGAGAAGCCACCGCGACGAGAAGCCTGTGCACAGCCTGCGCACCACAATGAAGAGAAGCCCCTGCTCGCCACAACTAGAGAAAGCCCGCGCACAGCAACAAAGACCCAATGCAGCCAAAAATAAATAAATAAATAAAAAATATATATGTAAAACTAGAATTTTTAGTAAATGAGGCAATAATAATAACAGTAATAATAGCTAATATATCGGGTGCTCTTTTGGGCATTGTTCTAAGACCTAAGTGCTTTATATGTATTAATTAATTTATTTATTTTTTATTTATTTATTTTTTTTGCGGTACACGGGCCTCTCACTGTTGTGGCCTCTCCCGTTGCAAAGCACAGACTCCGGATGCGCAGGCTCAGCAGCCATGGCTCACGGGCCCAGCCGATCCACGGCATGTGGGATATTCCCAGACTGGGGCACGAACCCGTGTCTCCTGCATCGGCAGGTGGAGTCTCAACCACTGCACCACCAGGGAAGCCCTATTAATTTATTTTAATACTCACAACATCTGAGGTAATATGAGTACGTTCCCATTATCAGGGATATGGAAAAATTAAATGATTTACCCAAGGTCGCCTAGCTGGTAAGTAGCTGAGTTAGAACTGGAATCCAGGAAGTTTTTCTGTTCTAACCACTCTGCAGTACCTCCTCAATGAAAAATTATGAAGATAAAGATGGTGTAACTGTGGAAAACAGAAAGCAAATTTGTTCTTGCTCCAGATGGTATTGTTGTCTATCTAGAAAACTCGAGGGAATTAAGAGAGGAAAAACTACCAGAAGTAATAAAAATTCAACATGGCCAGTCAAAAAATGTAAATACACTGATCAATAGCTTTCCTATATTCTAGCAATAACCACTTTAAAAATGTCAAGTAAATTAGATGCCATTCCCAAAAGTAATAATAAATGTAGAATACTTGAAAATAAACCTAACATAAAATGGAAAGGATCAACATGAAGAAAATGACAAAGTTTTACTAAGGACCCAAGATATTTTGAATGGAGAGATGTTTGTTCATGAATGGATAGACTCAGTATTATAAAGATGTCAAATGTGCCCTAAATTAATTCTGGAGTTACTGAAATTCAAATAAAAACACCAGTGGCATTTTTGGAACCTTACAAAAATTAATGGGTGAACATAGAGACAATTGTGAAAAAAGAAGGCAGGACTGCACATAAAATTATATTAGAAAGAAGGAATATTCAAAACATTGGGATGCCAATTTCAGAATAGATACTTAGATCAATGGAATAAAACTTTTAAAACGCAGAAACAGTCTAATATAACAGCCATTAGCCACATGTGGTTCCTCTGCATTTGAAATGATGTTGAAATGATAATGTTTTGGGTATATTGCATTAAATAAAATGTATTATTAAAATTAATTTTCCCTATCTCTTTTTTCTTTTTAAAATGTGGCTACTAGAAAATTTTAAATCACATTTGTGGCTTATATTATATTTCTATTACATAGAACTGGAAAGTATATATTTAAAAAAGCAGTATGTTTTTTTCTAAAGATAAAATTTAGCATAGGCATTTAAAATGGGTCAGGAAAAGATGCATTCATTAAATGCCAGAAGAATTACTGAATGATTATGAGGACAGAAGAAAGAAAGGTATGATATCTCAGGCCACATGCTGAAATTCTGGTTAAATTACAAAATGAAGTAATAAAAGTACTAGAAGAAAACGTAGGTGAATTTACAGAAATTCTTGGGATGGGAAGAGAATGCCAAGCTAAACTTAAAAGTGAAAAAAAAATGGTCTTCTTATACTTGACTATATTAGATATTAAATTTTTCAATATTATCAAATAACATAAAAAACAAAATTGAATGTCACATGAAACATGGGGAGATACTTGCAATAACTGTGACAAAGAGCGGATATCCTTACTTTATAAAGAGCTCTTATAAATCAGTAAGAAAAACTCCACCAGGAACATGTGCCAATAACATGAACAGCCAATTTATGAAAGGAGAAACAGAAATGAGAACGATTCCTAGTAAAAAAGAAATTCAATTTTAGTAGTAATCAAAGAAATGCAAATTAAAATAGCAATTGCCAAGGATCAAAAAAGAATAATATACAGTGTTGGCAATGAGTACTCTCATATACTGCTAAGAAACTCTAAATTAGTATGATCTTTCTGGAGGACATTTTGGCAACATGTACAAAAGGTTCCAAAATGTGCACACATTATTTCTAGGAATTTATCCTCGAAATATAATCAGAGATGTTCACACAAAAATACAAGTATGGATTTACTGCATTGTTGTTTGTAATCAGGAAAAATTTGCAACTGTCTCCATATTTAGTTTTCAACAGCTATTGGATAAAAACAGCAACAGAGAATACCTCCTGTACCATCCCAGATCCCTCAAAATGTCAAAGATTAAAAACAAAAAAAAATCTCTAACAGTTCCGGAAAATGATTAAGAAGACCATCAATGGACAGACTACCTGCAGAACTATACTGGAAGACAGAAAGGAAGGGAACAGATCACAGGGATAAAGAAGACTGGAGAAAAGCAGCCCCAAACACATCAGGCTGTGGCCAAGGCAGGGACAGTTCATGGGGTCACCAGGCCCACAGTCGAGAGGCCATTATGAGTCACGGTGGTGGAGAATATCTGCTGGCCGGGGAAAACATTCCCATTGGGTTGCTAAATTAAAGAAGCCGTTTCTATAGTAAGAACATGTATTCATTTATGCAAGTTCACTTATATGTATTGAAAAAACTGTAAAGACATATGCCTATAGATGTTAAGGTTGACCTTTCACTGGGTAGTTATGGCCAATTTTTAATTTTCCTTTTTGTTCTTCTGTGTTTTCCAAGTTTTCTGCATGGAGTATATATCAATATTATGGTTAGAAAACAATAATGAGTATTTTAAAACAAAGAAGCAAAAAATAATAACAAAGAGAACTTAAACTTTTTATGTAAGAAATGAACTACAATCTTATTATTTTTCTTTTGAATTCCTGCAGTAACCTTCTGGCCGGTTTCCCAGACTCTAGTCTGCTCGTCCCAATCAGCCTTCAAGATTGCTACCATCTCTCACCGCCAATTTGAAACCCTCTGTGGCTCCCTATTTCCTACTGCTGACAGATGAAGTCCAAACATGGAGGCATGTGGGGCCTTCACCATTCCTTCCCCCAACCCATTCTCCCCTTCTCACCCTACACACCGAACTGTCCAGCCCTAACTACTTACAATTTCCTGAAGGTTCCACATACCTTCCAACTCTACTCCTTTGCTCACATAGCCCTGGCATTACCCAAGCCTGGCAGATGGGCCTTGGGGAGAAACCGCAGCCAGAATTACCGGAATAGCTCTGGGGACCCACACATGACAAGATGCGCCGCCTTGTTAGCCAAGCTTAGCCAAGGCTGAAACAAAGTCCCCTGGGACACCTTGGTAGGAGCAGGTGTGGAGGGACAGTGCTGGGCTCTGAGACTTGGGATCTGGGAAGATCATTAAGACTTAAATGCAGAATCCCACAGCGAAACCTCCGGGGGACTGTGAGGAGCTCTGCTTGAGACACGGGTTGCTTGGACCAGATACCTACCTCCTTGCTCCTGTGGTGAGTGTTGGGCAGGATGGATGGGGGATACTGGCCCAGGCCCACGGCCTCCTTCTCTCCACAAGGGGAGGTACAAACCTGGGTTCACACCTACACCTGCCAACGCTTGGTGAAGCCTTGGCAAAGTGACTTAATCCTTCCTGAGTGAGTCTGTTCTTCCAAATGGAGACGGACCATGCTGGGCGACTGAATGTCATCGCCTGCACACAGTAGGCGCCCCATAAATGGCAGTAGATGATGTCATAATTACATTTTCCTACCCAGCGGTACCGGTGCAACAGCTGCTTCATGGGGATCACCTCGTGCTCTGGGAACCTGGCCCAAGGACTGTGCAGGAGGCCCCAGGAAGTGTCCCTGGTGAGGGCTTTGAGGTGGATGGCCAGGACCGCCCCCAGAGGCCTCCAGGATCTCCTTCTGGGCCCTCACTCACCCCTGTGTTCTGGGGTCCATGCAGCCTGGGTGGAGATATATCTTATGTCACAGCCCTGGTGAGCAGTGAGTGTGGCACTCACCCAGGCCCTGCCTGAGCCCTGGGGCTAGCACCATAGATCCCAGCCAAGCATCCCATCCTCTCTGAGCAAGGTAGAGGGCAGCACCTTTCTTTTAAGAGTTGGGGTGTGTGAGGTGGGTGGGTGCTTGGCTCTGAAGACCTGCTGTGGAGTGTTACAGAGGATGTGTCCGCCATCTCCTCCCTGTTCTAGAGTGGAGGGTGGAGTGTAGTGGGCCATCTCTCCAAAGGCAGAGCTCTGAGCCAGACCAAGGCATTTAGCTTGCCTTTTCCTCAGAAAGCTCAGCCACTGCAGCCACCCCTGGAAAAGAAACCCTGGATGTGCCCGCAAATGTATACACGCTGCCACCAGGATGGCAGAAGGACTGGAAACCGCAGGCCCTGACGGAAGGTGTTTCTCACCAAGGTGGGGTCTTCCCACTCTGCAGGGATGGGTGGGCAGAGCACCTGCTAGTTGCCTGCACTTCCACCTGGGGGCATGCACATGAAGGAACAAGTGTTGCTTGAACCTCAGAGTCTGTCCCGTGGAATCTCGGCCTCAGAAGCCTGAAGGTCTGCAGGGCCAATTCTTGACCTTGACCTGGAGTTTTTCCCATTGACTATCAGCACTGGACCAGGGCTTCGAGGGAAAGTCTATTGCCGGTACCACCCCCACCCCTCATCCAGCCCCATCTGCTAAATGAACGGGCAGCCAAACGGCTTCGTCCACCTCAGTGGTCCTCACACTTCAGTCCCTCCTGTACCCTCTTAGAGGCAATTTCACTGTGGACACGCACCACCTATGTGTTTGCTAGCTTAGTATTTTCCTCTAAACAGACTCATTTTTTAAATGAAGATTTCATTCTAAACAAGAACATCAATGAAGTTCAGTTTTGATGGGCTAGTAATTTTCCCCCCTGGTATATAATAACATAAATACACAACTATTAAAACTGTACAAAAATCATATCACATATGCATACCACCCTGGGAAATAATGGAGCCCTCCCCTCAGCGCCAAAAAGGCTGCACGAATAGCTACCTGGGAGAGGGCAAGATGAATATGGAGCAGTCCCTGCTGGCTGGCCCACACGTCTCTCACAACGGAGCAGGAGGTAAAAGCGTTAAGAAGGAGAGGACGTCTCTCGCTTGGGGGCCGACAGCCAATCACCTAAAAGCATCAGCAAGTTTTTCAAATAGAAGCTGGGGCACAGGGTGAGGCACTAGGACCATCAGGATTAGAATCTGATCTGTCAGGAGTCCCCTCCTGCTTCCTAATGATAGAAGATCTGCAGGTATGTGGGTGGCCCAGGTGATCCTGCAGCCTAGAGGAAAGCCAAGGACAGAGGTCAGAGGTGGCTCAGTGTGCCTGGCCCTTTTCTCTGACAAAGTGGGCCTAAGAGCCCAGTGGCCTCAGTTGAAGGCTTCCCCTTCCTCCAATACAGGGATTCTCAAACCCAAGAGGGTCCGATTCAGGGGGCCTGGAGTGGAGCCCTCAAATTTGCTGTGGACAAGTTCCCAGGTGTTGATATTGCTGCTGGTCCAGGACCATCCTGCAAGAACTGCTTTAGAGGATGGGATTACCCGATCCTGGTAAGAGAGGATTCTGAAGTGACGACAACTCAGAATGAACATCACAGAGAGCAAAAAACATAACTCAGACACAAACTACAGTGTGCTCATTCCCAATGCCCAACACTGACGCCACCCAGAAGAACCACATGGCAGGGCCCAGGTCACTGCTGGTTCCAGTGGCCAGCCCAGAACTTTCCACTGAGATCTCTAGAAGAATCCTCCAACAACAAACAATGTCACATCCAAAACAAGACTCAGTTAATAGATGACAGAATGACCTGAGCTGAGTTCTGTGGGAATGTGACTTCCCAACTTTGCCAGTGCCTCCCTTCTTCCCCATGGCCCCAGCGAGTCATGACAGGGACTGAGACCTCTCTGCACCCCTCTCACCCCCATCTTACCATCCTAGCTGCAGTCAGACTATGGGCCACAGAAAGGAAATCACTGTATTCACCCCTAAGAATCTGGCCTAATGGATAGAGATTGATTTACTGAAATCCTTAGTGAACCCAGACACGCCAGGCAGCATGCAGGGTGACGGGACAGAAAGGCTGTTGTCCACTGGGGCCTTCCAGTCCAGTGGCAGCAGGTGACCGATGAGGAAGCAGATGGGGTATTTCTCTGCCCTGTGCAAGGAGCTGGTACAGAGTGAAGCCCGAGGGGAGAGAAGCACAGAGGCGGCACACCTGTCCCAGCCTGGGGAGGAATGCAGAGCCAGGTGTGGGGGAGGACGCCTCACAGAGAGGAGCCAGCACGGAGAAGAGGCTGGACCAAAGGGGGAAGTGCCTGAGATGAGACAGAGAAGGAGGCCTCAGGGGATGTGAAGGGTCTCTGCGGCCACCCCAAGGAGCTCATCTCTGCTGCTGACGATTCTACTAAGTTTGACTCCTTGATTAGAAGCAAGCACAGGGTCCCCTGCCCTCATCTTTGGGCATGTCCCCCAAGCTGTGTAAGTGGCAACTTGAGAGGAGGTGACCAGAAACCCCTTTGGTGGGGCAGATGGCAACCTGGCAAGCAGAGAAGGCTTCAAAGAGCTGCGGAGGGCCGAAGGGGCAGGCGCTTTGAAGAGGAAACTCTGCAGATGGTGCCCTTTTGGTCTTGTATAGATCAAAGGCTTCGGCGGGTCCCAACTCTTGAGGGAGACTCTGGTGTGGAAGGGTCAGCCCGGGAAGTGCCCTCAGAGATCACTGAGGACCAGTGACTGTGACTGGGCAGGGAGTCTCTGAGCTGGCTTGGAAGGAGGGGAGGAAAGGGGAGCCGTGCTCGTGGCAGGCACCACACCCCGCCACACAGCCGGGCTCCTGAATGGCAGCCAGCCATGGGTTAAGGAACCAGACTCTAGATGACAATAAAAACAACAGCCACCCCTTGCATGGTGCTTATTATGAGTCAGGCACTCCTCTTAGCACTTTAACTTTCTGAACATATGTAATCCTCACAACCACCCTTAGAGTTAACCATTATTATCCCCATTTTTAAGAGGAAGAAACTGAGGTACAAAGCTCAGTAATTCTCATGGTCACACCTCTGGCAGTGGCAGGATCGGGGTCAATGACCAGATCTCCCTAAACCCTCACCACAGATTCCTTGAGCTAGGAGAGATCTTAGAGGTCAACTGACCCAACTCCCTTATCTTACAGAAGGGGAAATTTAGGCCTAGAGAGACTGAGTGATGTGTCCAACAGTACTTAGCTGGTTAGTTGCATCATGGGATCAGGAACGCAAAGAATAACTCAGTGAAGATGGCTTAGTAGAGCACAGAGCCTGGAGCTGGGAGAAGAGGCTCAAACAGCCCTCTTGCTGTCTCTGCTGGTCCTACCAGGCACCCCTACTCACTGTCTTCATCTCCACCTCATCCTTGCCTCCATCCTGTGCCTGCACTGCCCATGTGGATGCCACAGCACCCTGGCCTCTCACACCCCCCTGTCCCCTCCAACTTCAGGATTGCTTTCATTTGACATTCCTTCCAGTGCACCAGTCCAGAACAGAAGTGCTTGATGCTGCTGATCGACCAGTTTCATAAAAGGAATCCAGTTTCCTTTGCACTCACTAAAAGCTGTTAGCCCCTGGAGAGTTTCCAGGGCCTGCACTCCAGCGATGCAGCCCAGACATCAGGAGAGGGATGCCAAAGCCCTTGGGCACAGAGAGGAGTCAGCTGGGCTGAGGGATTTAAATTGAGAGGGGTTCTTGCCAGCAATACCACCAAGCAACATCCTGTCCTTAGAAAAGAGGTTTCCCACTGAGATGACCTGAAACCCAGCTGAGGGCTCTAACATAGCTGTGCAGGGAAAGAGATGTGGTACCAAACTGCCAACACCTGACCCCAGTGAGGACAGAGTAATGGAGAAAACACTGACCAATAGTCTGCCAGGCTTCCAGCCTGGGCTGGGCTCTTTACCAGCAAGTGTCCTGGGGCAAGAAGGAACCCATCCTCCATGACCTCAGTTTCCTCATCTGTAAAATGGGAACCATAACCCCTCCCTACAGGGCAACTAGCTGTGAGAGTGTTTGGAAATCTATAAAGCACTCAACCAAATTGGGGCTGATCATTTATCCTCTTTACACCAAAGATTTGGGGTTTTTCAAACCTCCAAGGCTACACACAGGTAGTTCCCATGTGACTGCAGGAAGTTACAGATGGAAAGAAGGAGCAATGGGAGGTCTGGACCAGGCATCCAGACTCCAGGATTCAGTCCTAACTTCTCTGCCAACAATCTTTCATGGCTTCGGAGGTGCTTTGAAACCCTGAACTTTGTTGCTTCTCCTCTCTGGGCCTCAGTCTCCCCTTCTATACAATGAGGAGGTTGGGGGAGCTGTCTCTAAGGGCCCCTCAGACTCTGTCAGACAAAGACTCCCCTGGCAAAAAAGCAGGTCCCTCCAAATCTCAGCAGAGTCTCATGTTAATGAGACCACAGGACTGGCCCTCCCCACCCTCCCCGTTGAACTGTTTCACACTCATTTCAGAACATTTGTGGCTGCTGTATAAAGGGCAGGCTTCCAGCAAAAGCCTCTCCAGTGTTTGGCAGTGAGTCACTCCCACTGGAGGTGAAGTTCCCCTTGTGCCTCTCCCTAGGGACTGGTAAACAGAGGTGGGAAGATCAGGACCACCTTGTCAGGGAAAAGCTGGCCTTGTCTGGATGACCGCAGATGGTGGGGCCAAACACGTCTGCTTTTCAAGCGCCTCTGAAAACATCCCTCTCTGTGCATAAACTTTATAGTTTACAAAGCTCTTTAAAATTCATGACTCATCTGATTTTGGCAACAACTCTGCAGGAATAGGCATGGGAAGGGTTATTGTCCCCATCTTATAGGGGAGGAAACCACAGCTCAGAGAAGTAAGGTGACTTCTCCAAGGTAGCACAGCCAAAGCATGGAGTGGCCTCTCCTTCCCAAAGGAGAAACGGGGCAGAGCTTCAGAAAGGTAAGTGCAGAGCTGGAGTGGAAACCAGGTCTGTGATTCCCTGCCCTGCTCTGCTCTCCTCGCCCATCCCCCGCCCCACACTGGCAGAAGGGGCGTGTCCTCCCTGACTCCTCTCACTGAGGTCTGCCTGGACACCCGCCTCATACATTTCCCCCCAAATCGGCTCACAGTTGTGTTTTTTCTCTTGGGCTGCTAAGCACACCTGGAATGTCTTACCTTGTTGGGAGGCTCCATGTATCGAGAGCACACATAGGAGAAGATAGGAAAGTAGGAACTATAAAGAGACTAGGAAGAAAAACAAGAAACCATTCTGCACTCAGGTGAGTGGAGAAAACTTCTTAAAGAGTTGCTAATAGTAATATGTGGAAATGGGAATTTTCAAATGTCGTTGGAGGACTAGAAATTGGAACAGCCTTTCTGGAGGTCAGTATGTCTCAACATTTTAAAGGACCCAATAATTCCACTTCTAGAAATCTATTATAAAGATGCACACCTAGGTGGGAAGGTGTTGGCTGTGATATCAAAAAGCTGTAAACATTCAATAAATTACCATCTATCCATGGGACACAACACCACGGCCCATTAATAAGAACGAAGTCAATCAAGATCTCTAAGATCTGTTGTAAAGTGAAAAATGCAAACTATCTAGTATGAGGACATTTGGGTTTAAATATATTGAAAAAGGTCTGGGCAGATGAACACTACACGGAAAGCAGGACTTCACTTGGAAGAGAAAGTGGATTTAGAGGGATTGGGTAAAGCAGCACTTTTCTTTTTTTACTATATATAATTTGGCTTTTTTGTTGCTGTTATTGTTGCAACAATAACCCCCAGAACACCAAGTATTGATGTATACGTGTAAGTCATTAAAACAAACAAAACAAAACCAGAAAAACCACCCAATCCACAGTGACTCTGGAAACTTCATTCCAAGCCAGCTCCTCCCCAAACCCTCCTCACAGGAGAAAGGCTCTTGGCGGCACCTCGTGATTTTAGATGGCCACTATAGGTCAGCAGCAAGGACAACACACTACAGGGGCAGTGAGGGAACAGACCACGCGACTTAGCCAAAAGGCACAATGGAAAAGAAGGTTCCACTCCTGAGCTGTGCAGGTTGGAGGCCTTCACCTGTCCCGCGCACAATTGAATTCCTCAACAGCTTAAAGGCCCCGTGTCAGAGCCCATCCCTGATTGAGCCGTCTTGCCCCTTGCCCAGAGGTAGGTGAGATCGTGCCTCTCGGCAGAGCGTACCTCGGAGAAGCGCTGCACGTCCTGGGTCAGTGTGCCCACTCGCTTCCACTGGTAGTGCTTCAGCAACTTCAGGATGGCTGGATTCACTGCGTTATCTGATGGGACCGTCCGAAAGAAGTAGGGGTATTTTTTCTTATCTGCTAGAACAGGCGTGGTGGCAGCAAAAGAGAGCTGAAAACACAAAAGAGACAGCACTTTTACTGGGGGGACCTCAGAGCTGTGGGCCCAGGATCTTTCCTAAGGGAACAGAGGTCTTTAGTTCTCACTCGAGGTACAAACACAAGGGCAAAATATTTTTAAACCTCCTTAGTGCAAAAGTAACAAGTTATAATTGAAGGGAAGGTTTTTAAAAATGCAAAATAAGGAGAAAGAACCATCATTAATGTTGTAGTCTAGCTCCTTCTGATCCTTTTTCCATGCACGGCAATGTTTTAAAAAAAGATTCTTGAGATCATTCTACATACACATTTGAACTGTTTATTCCCTCACTTAACATTATCCTACAAGCATTTAACCGTCCTGTTAAAACTTCTTGTAAACATTTTAACATGTAAACTTTTTAATAGCAGCATAATATTCTAGCATATGAACATAGCATAATTTACTGAATCATGTTTAATTTGGGGGCATTTAGACTGTTTCTAATTTGTCATTATTGTCATATTATTCTGCAAGCGTCTTTGTGCTTGGCACTTTTCCCCTGTATTTCAGGCTATTTCTGTAGGATAGAGTCTAGGATGTGAAATTTCCCAGATAAAGGATGTGAGCTTTTAAAGACTTGATATTTATTTCCAAAAAGGATTGCATCAATTTACACACCCACTAGATAGTTATAATTAGAGGGCCAATCTCACCACACTCTTATCAACGGACGGAAATAAAACACCTTTCTATCTAATTTATTAATGATTTATCACTGAAAAACTGGAATCATAATGAATTCATTGGTTATACATAAGTTTGAACATTTTTCCATGTGGCCGATAACTAGCTGTATGTCCTATTTTAGAAATTGCTTTTTTATGTCTCTTGTTTATTTTTTGAGTGGTATTCTAATGCTTTTCTTATTGAATTTAATGAAGACTATTATATGTACAGCATTCAAACTCAGGCTATTACAGTTGCTGCAAATATCCCAGTTTGTTTGCTTTTACATTTTGTGTGTGTATATTTTAATTTACACTCAGTAGTCAAATCTATCCATCTTTCCCTTTATTAGTCCTTCTTTTTTTAAGTGCCAGTGAGTTGCTAAATTGGATTTTAATTATCTGTCCTACAGGGCACAGCTTAAATGTCACCTCTTCTATAACATTTCCTCTGATCTCTGCTTTCTCTTTCCCTCAGCCTCATCCACAGAAGGCGGTTATCAAATTTTTTGATCTTTGCAGTGTGACGGTAGAAGAATGGTATCTTCTTGTAGTTCTGGTTTGCATTTACCTTATTATGAGTGAGGTTGAGTATCTCCCTTATGTTTAAGAGCAATTTGCAGTTTCTTTCTGGAAAGTGTTCACATCCTTTGCTTGTTCTCCAATTGTACTCTTTTTCTTATTGATTAGTAGCAATCACTTATTGATTAGTGATCTTTTATAGCAGGGAGATTAACCCTTTGTGATATAAGTTGCTAATTCTCCCCCAGTTTGTACTTTTTCTTTTGCTGTTTCTCATGGTGTCTTTTGCCATATAGAAGTATTTTTTTTTAATGTGGCTGAATTTATTAATTTTTTTTCTTTCTGTCTTTGGGTTTTATGCCATATTTAGAAAGGCCTTTCCCACTCTGAGATTATAAAAGAATTCCTCCATGGTTCCTTCTAGTCTGTCTATCATCCTCCCCTGCCTGTCCTCACGGGTTTGTCGCCTGGTGTGAGAGGACGGAGGAGACCCAGTACCCGCATGTGATGAGCGCCTTCCAGCACAGGTTCAAGAACAGGCTAACTTGGTTGGCCGTTAGGCTTTATAAGATCCTGTGATCCCTGACAAATTGATTTGTTTTTCATGTGTCTAGCAAGTATTTAATAAACTCTTGTATAGTAATTTTTTTGTTGTTGGGTACTGATAGCTCCAGAATTTTGTGACCACTGTTGTGGTTATGTCTGTACATCACTAGTTAATGCTACTTTATCTAACCTTATTCAGTATGCTTCATTTACCAAACTTTGTGCTCAAAATACATAAATACAATTTTATTTTATTTTTCGCCGCACTGAACGGCTTGCGGGATCTTAGATCCCTGACCAGGGATTGAACCCGTGCCCTCAGTAGTGAAAGCTCGGAGTCCTTACCACTGGACCGCCAGGGAAGTCCCAATACTATTTTTAAAAAATAGTATTTCCTTCCTTCTCTTGTTTCATTTAAATCTCTGATCCAGAGAGGGCACGGCTAAGCAAGATCCCTCTTTGCTGCCACCGGCCTTCCTTCCCCACCCTTGCTGTCTCAGCAGCTCTAGATCCAGTACATCTCAGAGTCCAACTTTAACATCCAGGGAAGTAACATCCTGGCAGCCTCAGGCCCCAGCTGAAGTTGCTTTACTGCTCCTCCTGTCACCTGAGGAAGCACTTCTTTTCCTCCCAAGACTTTAGCAGAGCAGGGCAGTGGAGATCTTGTCCCTTTCCCTGATCTGTCTCAGATGGTAGATGGCCACTACCCAGGATCCCTGGATCTCCTGCATGCACTCAGCAGTCTCAGCAGGTCCTGTCTGTTGGAGCTGAACATACAACAACCCATCAGCTGTCACCTAGAGCTAGAGTGCACCTACAGGAACCAATTTCTAAGATCCCCACAGAGACAGGACATCATCCCAAGACTGGTAAAGGTCAAGGATAGATCAACTGTTAAAAAAACATTCTGGGTAGAATAAGGCCCAATGAGAGAGGAAAATCCCAGCTGGACATATTGAGGACACTCAAATCCAGAGCTGTCCAGCAAGGGAAGGCCTGCTGTTGGAAGTAGCGAGATCCCTGTGTCTGGAGGTGTGCAAACGGAGGCTATGGCCTAGCAAGAATGCAGAGGGGCTGCAAAGTGTCTGAAAACTCCTTAAAAACTGTATGGAAAAGCTTGTGTGGGCATGTATGTGCATACAGACACACATTTTTCTGAAAAGAGGATCCATGGCTTCCATCAGATTCACAAAGAGAATCCTAAACAAGGTCAGCACCCCTGCCTGAAGGTGATACTTAGGTCGCATAGCGAGTGTAAGAAACAGAAGCTTTCTACAGTCTGCTCAAACCTAGCGTCTTATTCTTCTCTCAAGATTAAAATAACACTTCCAGCTTCCTATGGTCTGTGTAAGAAGGAGCTATTAGAAAAATCAGGCAGCAACTATTTCAGGACCTGGGATTGGTATATGTGCAATTGCATCCCCCAAAATGCTTATCTGATACAATTTGGAAAATTATGGTTTTCTGATGTGATTTCTGAATCACACTCTGGTTGATACTTTGCTGTTATTGTCCCATTAGTTCCAGGTCCACAATTAATTGTTGCTTGAACAACCTCATATGTTTGCCCTATAGGTAATTAGAGTGGTTACTGTTCAGTGAATAAATGGCCCATTGTGTTTACAATGGGCTTGGAGTACAATATATGCCCCGGGTCTAAATCATGTTGGGTGCAAAATATTAACTGGCACTGACACTTTCTGCACCATTTGAGATAATGCACACTTTGATTAGATTGCTTTGCATCACTGTTCCTCTAGCTTTAGCCTCCTAAACCTTTCTTCCACTGGGCAAAGACTGCAGGTGCCAGGTAGCACTGCTGAACTTCAGAACTGGAGAAACCTAAGAAATCATCTAGCTCTGGAGTTCTCTACTCTGGCTACATGTTGGAATCACCTGGGGATATTTTTAAAAATATTGATGACTTGGTCCCACTCCAAACCAAGTGAATCAGAATCTCTGGGCATAGAGCCCAGGCATCAGTATAATCTAAAAACTTCCCAAGGTGATTACAATGCCCAGTGAAGGTTGAGAACCACTGATACAGCTCAACAGCCCTAGTTTTGAATATGCAGACCAAGGCCCAGAAATGGAAAGCTATTGAGATACCCACCAAAGTCAATAAGAGGTAAAAGCGGAATTCGAATCCAGGCCTAAAGGACTCTAAGACCAGTGCTCTCTCTCCCTCTGATGGCTGTCCCCTGCATCCTATGAGCTTGCCAGGCCTTCCTCCCCCAGCACAGTCACCCAGCATCTGCAACAACAGCCCTGTTAGCGCCCTAACTCGAAGACCCAATCTTTCTGGGCTCTCCTGCCTTATTTCACACAACCAAGTTCATTTCTAAACAGACTGTGACTGAGGCTTCAAGTTAATCCCTAACCAAGGATTATTTATTTCAGAGAGTACTTTTTATTTTACAATTTTGTTATCATTTCTAGTTTTATTGCATTGTTTTGAGAATTTGGTGTGTACAGTGTCTGCTTTTGGAATTTATTGAGGTTTTTTTTTTGGTGGCCTATTATACAATCAATTTTTGTGAAAGTCCCATGTTGGCCAGAAAAACAGATGCAGTGTCTAGTTGTAAGCTATAAAATTCTTTATCAGACTTCTGATGTATAAAAGATATAATCCAGCTAACCAATTACATTATTAACACGTTTTGTATTTTTGCTTACTTGACCTATCAAAGACTGAGACGTATGTTAAGTTTTTCTCTGAAAATTTCTCCATGTTATTCAAATTTTTTGCTTTATATGCCTTGATTTTATGTTGTTTTGAGGATAAGTGTTCATTACATCTTTATTTTTCAGCAATGTATACACTTCCCTAGTGCAAACAGCAGGTACTTAATAGATAATCATTGAATGAACAGAATTAAAATATTTATCAAGGTAAAATAACTCTGTCATTTTATTGCTGTTTGTTTCAAATAATATCTTGCTCAATATTAATACTGAATTAGCATCTCGCTTGATATATTTTTTTAATTTTTAATTTTTTACATCATTATTGGAGTATAACTGCTTTACAATGGTGTGTAAGTTTCTGCTTTATAACAAAGTGAATCAGTTATACATATACATATGTTCCCATATCTCTTCCCTCTTGCGTCTCCCTCCCTCCCACCCTCCCTATCCCACCCCTCCAGGCGGTCACAAAGCACCGAGCTATGCGGCTGCTTTCCACTAGCTATCTACCTTACGTTTGGTAGTGTATATGATATTAATATTGAAACCTTTATTTTTTGCTTGCATTTGCCTGCCATAGCTCTGATTCTCCTTTTATTTGTATTCCATTACAATTGTTTTTAAGTATATTTCTTGAAATGAGTACATGAATGGATTTTAAAATATATGCTTATTGCTGCAATAAATACTTGGTCTTGCTTTCATCATCTGGTTGGCAGTCTTATTTTTTTTTTTAATGTTTCCTTTTGTTCCTTTTGGTATTCAGACTTCTCCATTCTGAATCTATTAATCTTGCTTCTTGTCTTAACCTGCTAGAACATCTTTTCATATTGTGAAGGGTAAAGGGTTGAAAATTTGCTTAGGATGACCCTCTGTTGCTTTGACACATGGTAGAATTCATCTGGATATAAAATTCTTGGGCTACCATTTTTTCCCTTTGAAACTACAAAGTGATGCAGCGGAGAAATCCAGGGCTATTTGGATTCTTGTTCATTTGTAGGCATCTGATTTTCTCTGGATGCCTGAAGGGTTTTTCTTCTTTATTCTTAGAATTCAAAAACTTTGCCTAAATAGATGGGGGTGTGGCACTCTTGATTTTATCTGGAACACAGGGAGTCCTTCAATCTATACCCTCAAGTCTTTTAACTAAAAAAAAAAAATATATATATATATATATATATATATATACACAACACATATATATGTGTGCATTTATATATAAAATATAATACTAGGTATTTATTATATTTATATTACATTAATATTCATATATATTCTTGCCTCTCCACTGGAATACCTGATTATCTATGTGTTGTCTTTCATTTCCCAAATCCATATCTGTCATATTTTTTCCATGATTTCATCTCTTGGTCCTTGTCCTCTGCATTCTGGAAGACCATCTTATTTTATTCTATCTCTTCTATTACAGGGTATGTGCATATTCAGTTTCATTAATTCCTGGTAAAATGGCCGTATCATCCACAGTCATAGTGGCAGAGCACCAGGGTTCTCATTTCTTCACGTATTGACCAATATGTGGTATTATCTGACTTTCTACATTTTTGTTCAACTTTCAGGGATAAGGCAGCACTTCATTATTAATTGATTTTGCAGCCCTCTGACTGTGATGTGGTTGACTAGCTGCACAGACACGTTAGCCATTTAAGTTCTTTGTTTGGTGGGTTTGCTGATTTGCTTTTCAACAGTCTCAGTCTTACTGTCCTTGACATACTTTTATTGTTATTGACTTCTTCCATTTCCCAGTAATTTTTTATGATCATAACCCTTTTTGTCCCATCCTCTTATCTCATGTTTCATGGAGACCATGTCTTTTCTGCATATGATTGAGGATGCCAAAAGTCTTTGTAAAGTTTCTTTCTTTATCCTAGAACAGCTCATCTTCAGAGCTGGACTCTTCCTCTACTTCTGGGTATTGTGCACCTTTTATTATTTTTGTGGTACTTTTGCAAAGGCTGAATGTTAGGTGTTTTCAGAGTACTCATCCCCAAAAGCAAGGCAGGTATTTTCAGAGGTGGCCTATCAAAAGACAATATATGGATTGCCCTTGGCCCTGTTTTCTGTCTGTTTACATTATAATTGAGTATTTTTTTCTCAGAAAACTGGAGAAGAAATATTCAAGCACAGATTTTGGTGTCTAGTATGCTCCCACCTTACACAGTTCTGTATTAATGAGCAGCTAATTTTCTGATACTGTGGATCAGCACAATACATTAAATTCCTGTCATGCATTGCTGCCAGGGATTTTCTTTTCTATAGATTTTCTTTTCTATAAAGCTTTACTTGAGAGGTTTCTTGTGCCCTCCTGTCCACTCCTATCTAGCTTTTTCTAGGAATTTATAGCTCTGTTTGAATTTAGAAAAAAGCATCTTGGTTGCCTCAAAGAACAGCAACTGTGACTAGAGGCATAGATGTCCAATTTTCTGATTGGTAGAAGCCCTAACAGACTGTGGAAGGGAGGGGGAAAAGTATGTCTATTATTTTTCAGGGCAGTTGTAATTTTATGAGGCAAGGTTCCAAGTGCCAAGAGGCTAAATTTGGTAGGATTTTCTCAATACTGTCCCATCTACTTTATAATTGTGAAGCTTCCAAACATCTAGGCTGTCAGTGAGTCTTAGAGTCCCTTAGTTCTTTGAAGTAGGATTTACTATCCATTTTACAACTAAAGAAACCGTGGCCCAGAAAGGTGACATAAGCCATGGAAGGTCAGTACAGGAAATATGGAATTGGTCTTTTGACTTCATATTTAGTTCTCTTTCTTCAACCAGCTCTGACCCATCAGTCCCAGGTGAGACGGGGCAACGATCCAGGGCTTGGTCTTTCTACTGAGACATGCTAGCACAGGGAAGAGACAGCTTATTTCAAGGCTTCCAGAGTCTCTCAAACATAGCAACTGTCCATGGTGGGCATGGCTGGTCCTGGGAGATTCTGGGGGGACACACCCTTAACCAGCAAAGTGGGATGGGAAGACAGCCATCAGCGTCTCTCTCTGAGCTCTGGCTTGCCATGGAATATTCTGTGAAAGTTTAGGGTCTGCCTATTGAACTGTGCGTCTCCTTCACATTAAGGGCCCACAGGCAGAGAGAATAGAAGAGTGAAGACAACTACAATGGCACTTCAGGGAGCTGGGAAACCGGGCTTACCCCTGTCTCTATGGCTTTGAGAACAAGGCAGAGTATTTCCCCTCTGTGGGTGTCTGTTTTTCTCATCTCTAAAAACGATGGGTTGAAGCAAAGATTTCAAAGGTTCTTTGCAACCACACAACTCTATACTTCTCTCCCCAGCAATTGAGGAAAATGATTAAGGAGTTTGTTAGTTTTGTGGGGGTGTGTGTTTCATTTGATCTGACGTTGTATTTCAATTCTCTGCAGATTCAAGTCTAGATGAAAAATGTGAATACACCTCCCAATTTCAGGATCTTTATTAAATTCTCAGCCACTGATGAATTCTTCTCTAAATGCAATTCCTTCTTTACCTGGTTTGGGGTCTCAGAGTTTAACTTTTCTGCAGAAATAAACCATTTTTCAGGTGGAAAGTATAACCAAGCGCGCCCCTAGTTGCTAAATCCTAGGTGAGAAGTGCGGGCCAGATGCCAGGGGGGAGAAGATGATTGAGGCTTGCTCTTTTCTCCATTCGGTTTAATCTTCTTCCACGGGTTTGCTGACTGTTTCTGTAATTAAATGAGGGAGGTATTTGTCATCTAGGGTTCCTTTCAGCCAAGATGAATGGAACGCAACTTTCTCAGGAAGCTTCTGACAAAACCCTGTTTGTGGCCAGTGCCAGGTCATATACAAAGGCACCGGGCTGTGTGCGTTGGGAACTGGGCTCCACTTCAGATCTGCGCCAGGTCACCGCTGCACCCAAGCCCTGGCAAAAAACTGTTTGGACACAAAAGTGCCTCAACACAGACGCCCGTGAGATTAACGTGATGTGGGGTGGCCGCAAAACATTTCCCGAGATAAGGAGGGAAAATGAAAGTCTGGCATTTGGGCGAGTTCTTGGGGCCCCACTCCAACCAAGGCCTGCTGGGCAGCGTGCGTAGGCTTGCTCTGAGGTTTGAAACCTCTTCTGGAACCTCCTGGGGACAATCGCCTCTCCTTCCTGCTGATGAATTTTAGTTTTAATCACTCAGAGATGCACAGCAGTTCCATTTTTACCACCCACGTCCATCGCCGGATCCTTACTGGGGACTTGCAACAATTCATGAGGGAGGTTGGGAAGGCATAATTGTCTTTGTTCCTCGTGGAGAAACCGAGGCTCAGAAAGGCACAGTGCTGTGCCTAAGGCCCCCATGGCCAGCAAGGGGAAAAGTGGGATTTGAACTCAGATATTTTGACTCCTTCAAGGTATTGCCTAGTGAGCACCTGCCGTGGGGCAAGCATTGTGTGGAGGGCTTGGTGTGAAGGGTTCACTTTGCATTGAATGTGCAAAACCACCTTATGAGGTAGACACTATTTTGATCTGCATTTTTCAGATGAGGAGACTGAGGCTCAGAGAGGTTAAGTCACTTGCATGTGGTCACACAGCAAGAGATTGGCAGAGCAGGGAGACTAACATCACAGGCTTTACTCATTCCACAGACTGCTATGCTTCTTCTCTGTGATTAACAATTTCCAAAACTCATTTACTGCTTTAGTCTAACTTTGACCTTCACAAAAACCCATGATACAGATAGAGCAGACTTTATTGCCCTCATTTTATAGACGAGGAAACTGAAGCTCAGAGAGATAAGTGACTTGCTTAGAGTCCCATGTCAGCAAATGGCAAGGTTAGGGCTCAAACTTGGGACTTTTGTTCTTGAAATGTGGTTCATCTCTCCAATGACAAGGCTGCTTCTTAGGGAGGCACCCAGGTACAAGATGAGAAAGCAACTTGGGCCATTTAAAAGAAGAGAGAAGAAAAAAAAGAAGATTTGCTTAAAAGGAAAAACAATACTGAATCCGTGGCTTATTATGTTTCGATTGCCTAAGATGTTCCAATTCAATTACATGAAACAAAACTCGTATGTGTATTTGATTTTTTACTGAAGATAAAATTCTTCATATTTTTCTTTTTTAAACTTTTATTAGGAAATATAAACTACAATATAAGTGTGTAAAATATATATGTTCAGTTCAAAGAGTAATAACAAAATCAATACCCAACTGTCCATCACCGGTTTAAGAGAAATAGCTTTTATTTATGTGTAAATATTAAATTGCAAAGTAACTTAATTTTTTGCTCTTTAAGATACAATTTTTTCCACGTGGCATTCTGTGATTTTTATTTCCTCTTCACTCCCTTCTACAACATTTCTATCATTGTTTTACGTAAAGAAGGCTGTAAAATAAATATTACTTCCTCAAATCCTTCTTTTCCCCTTTATAAGTAAAAAATAGGAGTAAAATAGAGAAAGAGCAAAACTAAGCCGGTGCTGAGAAAGTGGTATGGTCCATAGGGGTCAGAATTTGGAGTTTCAGCTTGGACAGGCTGAGTCTGAATGCCAGCTCCACCACTCACTATGCAACTTCAGGAACATTACTTCACCTTTTGGGATCTGTCCCCTCCTCTATAAACCAGGGTGACAAGCCACCACCGCCCCCTGCAATCTTAGCGCTATTCTGAGGATCAGAATAACAAAGGCACCCAACTAATGACTGTTAATGTTAGATCACAGCTTCTAGACTTAGAAGTTATGAGAATTGGACGGTATTTCTTACAATTATGAAAAGCCTTTTAACTTACAAAGCCCTTTCCTTCAATAACACCTCAACCCTGGGGAGGGCAGAGTGGAGAAGAGTTTACCCATTTTACAGATGAGAGACCTCAGAGAATGGAAGGGTTTGCTCACAGTGATGTGGCTACTACCAGGCTGAGAAATAATTCTAAATTGGGCCTTCTAAATACTATCCTGGCAATTCTAAAATGTCTTGTTAATTAAATATAATAATGATTATATTGCTTGTTTAATTGTGTACAATTAGAACATATGTCTTTAATTTTCTCTTAAACTTCTGATAAGACGCTTCATTCATTTCTCCCTTATAGCTGTGTAGGTGACAAATACAGGAAATTAACAAGTCACATTAGAAGACTCTTTGGTTTCCTCAGCTCCTTTGCACTTTGCTTTCAGCTGATGTCTTCAGGGGTAAGAAGCACTCTCATGTGATCACAGCTGTGAAGCCAACTGCTTTTTAATTACCACACTGCAAAAACCATGTCTCCTCATGTCAATTTAGCACCTCTAATTAGTCAATAGGTTGACATCACATCTATGGAGGGGAAAGGTGTGCTGGGGCCCAGCGTGATGCTTGCAGTGGGAGAGGATGCAGCATTTCCATCTGCTGGATTCTCCCTTCTCTTCAGGGCCAGCTCCTATTCATCTGTCCAGGCCTGCTCACAGCCACCTCCTCCATGTAGCCTTCCCTGCCATCCCTCAGTTCTTCCAGCACTGTTTCCTGCCCTTGCTGTGGAGTGCTGAGAAGTAATTGATAGCCAGGCCCATTTCACTGACTGGTCTGTGGGCATTTTGTGGGCTGTCTCCAATCCTCTCTGTAGCCATGGGAGAAGAGAGAGAAGAGGAGGGGCAAGGGAGGCAGTGGGGGCACAAAATGCCTCCATACTTGCCTTCCAGACAAGAGCTCACCATGGTTTTCATATAGAATGAGGCTGAGGAGGAAGGCAAGTACTGGTTTGTGTGGCTGAGAAAGACAGGGTTTTAGCTGGGCCTGTCACCTTGGAGCATGTAAAGGGAGTCCGGGCAAAGCTCTGGGTAGCAGTACTCTACACAGGAGTCACTCAACCAGGGCAGGCCAAGACTCCTGAGGGGGGCTGTGAGCCACCTGCCCACTGACACACAGAGAGAGAGCACACAGAAAGGTCAGGAGGGTGGAGGTCGCCAGGCATCTCACAGCCCGGACAACTGGGCTCTAAAAGAAGGGGTCATTGTAGGTTCCATTTACCCCTGTGAGCCAACACCTTCCATAACCAAGGAAAGGAGAGCAGAATGCTGGACTCCAGACCTCTGAGATTTGCTTCATGATCAGTCCTGGGGAAATTAAGTTAAATCAAGACAAAAGATTCAAAGGTGCTTTCCAAGAATGTGAAGTCTTCTTCAGTGGGACAGAGAAGGTCATCCTGGACCAGTGAGGCTGGGGCTGGGGGCACAAGGAAAGGAGCATGGGTATGTGGTTATGGAACATCAAGACCCAACTCCTCCATGTATCAGCTGCACTTCCACTAGCAATCCATTAGGCCTCAGTCTCCCCACCCGTGAAATGGAGAGAATAAGTCCTGTCCTAACTCTCCAGGGCTCTTTTTCTTTTTTTCAAATGAGAGTTTGGTTGTGAAAATGTTCTACAGGAAGTTAAGTTCTATGCTAATAGAAGGTGAGGGTTACAAATCCCACCTGGTCAGCTCATCCCTCACCTTTTCTACTGCTCCAGCCTCCTTTCTCACCCTCTCACTCCAGCCTTCTACTTCCCAAAGCATACCAGGCTCTCTCTCATTCCCCCACGAAGCCTTCCTGAACACCTCTCTACACCTCCAGTCTAGGCCAAGTGCACCTCCCCACCCCAGCCCCATCAGATCTATCACACTGTATTATAATTGCATCCTTACTTCCCTGCATAAGACTGTAAGATAACAAGCACTCGAGCTGTCACGTAAAGAAGCACTCAAATATTTCTCAAATAAACAGGAAAACTCAGATCAATGTACGACTAGTTCAGGGAGGCTAATATGAACCAATAAAAGAAGAAATATTTCGGGGCTTCCCTGGTGGCGCAGTGGTTGAGAGTCCACCTGCCGATGCAGGGGACACGGGTTCGTGCCCGGTCTGGGAAGATCCCACGTGCCGCGGAGCGGCTGGGCCTTATTTTTCGGTACGCGGGCCTCTCACTGTTGCGGCCTCTCCTGCTGCAGAGCACAGGCTCTGGACGCGCAGGCTCAGCGGCCATAGCTCACCGGCCCAGCCGCTCCGCGGCACGTGGGATCTTCCCAGACCGGGCACGAACCCGTGTCCCCTGCATCGGCAGGTGGACTCTCAACCACTGCGCCACCAGGGAAGCCCCGAAATATTTAATAATAAGGTATTCAAGAATGAATCAAAACCTTGCAAAGCACTGAGTTCCCCATCACTGAAGGTATTCAAGGAGATGCTCAAGGGCTGTCCACCAGGGTCACGAAAGGTATTCCAAAACCGGAAAGGAGTTTGTATTTGTCAGTGTTGTGTTTTACGTGCACTGCTGGTGGCATACCCAGTGATTTCAGGTGAGCCCCAGTCTAATATTTTATATCTTAATAGGTATGTTTTCTCTTTATTTACTCTTACACTTCTTAGTAAATGATGCTGATTTTCCATTCATGGTATTTAAATAAAAGGATGAGTTGATTTAAAGGAAAATACTAAATAAATTAATAATACAAGTGTTATACAGATCTGGTAAAATCAAGAAAGTGATATGCAAATGATGTCTGGGAAACATGGGACTGCAGGTGCGTTAAGGAGTCTTAAAGAATATATGACCCTCAGAAATAAAAATCTACTCAAATTTCCATCACTTTCCACTAAATTAAACCATAATATAAATTTAAATGATGTAGGATGAGCTAGACTCTTAGGTAGGCAAGGGAGAATAGGCACTATCAGAAGTACCAAAAAGAGGGTGGATCTCTCAAATGAAAGAAATTAATTACATAGAAAAGAAAGAGAAATAACTGTAGAAGTAGAAATGGCCTAAGAGGTTTGCCATATTTAGAAATATTAGGGACATAATTGTACTAAAAACTTATTCTTTATTTATCTGAAATTCAAATTTAACTAGGCATCCTGTATTCTATCTGGTAACCCTAAGTAACCATCCAAGCCGGAGGTGGTAAATAGGCTTGAGTCTATGTTATATCATCAACAGGCTGACAGTGGCTGCCAAGAGAAGTGGGTTAAGTCAGTGAAGAGAGTGTGGTGATCAACTATGTTATGTCTGCAATTAGCACAGGAGGGGGAAAGTAATGGCACCAACGCATTCATTTATCTGCCATCCTGGGCTTGTCCAACTCCTCATTTTACACAATGAGGACCAGGGACGACAAGGGACTTGCCCAGGCTCACAGCACAAGTCCACAGCTGGGCTGAGCTAAACTCATTTGCTGCTCCATGCTGCCTACTTGGAAACAAAACAGAATGCTACCAACGCCATGATTATGTAATTTCAGACTACCCTCAGCAAGCATGACGACCCATGTCATCGGCCAGAATGCACGCGGCCAGTCAATCCCTCTACCTGATCCAACTTATCATCATGACTGCATTTGAATGTCTTAGAGTAACATAAAAGATGTGAAACAAAATCCGTTTACACCAAGAGAGTTCTGTTGAAGGAGAGATCATTGCAACAGAAAGCACTCAAGGGTCTGAACTGCCGTGCTCTTCATGTAATATCCTGAGGGTGCTCAGTAGTACAATTTTACATTTGACTCTTGCTTTATTACAAGGCAGATATTTTACCTACCATTCATTGAATTGGATGGAATGAACTAAATTTGTGATTTCTTCTTTATCTTTCTGTTCTTCCTTTCTCTTTCTGGGCCTGAGGTTCCTTACTGCTAAAATAAGGAGACTGCACCAGGTGGATTTTTATTCCAGCTCTAAAATTTCATGATTTTGTAATTCTATGTATAATTTACAAACCAAGGCAAATTCTCTCTTTAGGCGAGAAAATGAAAATCGCTGGATTAGAGACAACATTGCCAGAAGGGTTTTAAACCAGCCTCTCTCACAAAGAGAATTATTTAGTCTAATTGTTTTATGTCTCCATTTAGATATCAGCCTTTTACTTTCTGTTCTTCTTAATCAAGTTCATTCATTAGTATTCTCTTTCATTCAGTAAAGCTGTATTTTCTAGAAAAATTATAGATGCATTTTCCCTTTCACCCAGAAATCCCACTTCTAGGAATTCACCCCCAACTTACACTGGCACAAATATGACATATGGCCAAGGTTATTCCAACAGATTGGAAACAACCCAAATGTCTATTGATAGCGGACTGGCTGTACAAATTATAGTATATCCACACAAAGAAGTGCTATGCAGTTGTAAAAAGAATAAAGAATGTCTTTACATAGTGATAAAACAGTAAGCTCCAGGAAAATAAAGTGAAAAAAGCAACATGCCAAATAGCACATATAGTATGCTAGCTTTTGCATAAGGAGAAAGAAAAATAAACACACACACATTTGTGCATATTTGCAACAAGAAACACTGGAAGAATACATTTAAAACTAGTAAAAATGGTTATCTACAGAGGTGGCATAGAACAGAGAGAGGGAAGTTGGATCGCAGACAAGAATTCTCTACTTTGAACGCTTCCCCAGAGGTCATACAATCAGTTAAAAATATAACACCAAAAATAAGACCCTTAAACACAGATTTACCTGCTTTGAAGCAATTCAATAAATCATAATCGAACTCATCCAACTGGATATGTACAAAGCCATTGCAGAATAAGCTGAAACAGTTTAATTACTTAAAGAAGAGAAACAAATATTTTAAAATGCCTTAAACCACGTTTTGCAATCATTTAGCCTAGTAAGAGAGGATCTGGGAAACAGTAACTCTAGATAGGCTAGTTTGGAGTGCAGCTAGTGGGGAAACGTCAATCAGAGGGAAATTAATTTAATTAAAACTTAAATTAAATTTTCTTAAAATTTAACTTAAAAAGTTATATATGTTTTAAAAATTAATTTAATTAACAACAAAAAATCAATCCCTGAAAACTGAAAACAAAGGCACTTAAGAGTATATTAAAAAATAATTAAAATAAAAAAGAGTAGGACTTCCCTGGTGGCGCAGTGGTTGAGAGTCCGCCTGCCGATGCAGGGGACGCGGGTTCATGCCCCAGTCCGGGAAGATCCCACGTGCTGCGGAGCGGCTAGGCCCGTGAGCCGTGGCCGCTGGGCCTGCGCGTCCGGAGCCTGTGCTCCACAACGGGAGAGGCCACAACAGTGAGAGGCCCGCGTACCGCAAAAAAAAAAAAAAAAGACTATATCAAGTTGCTAATGTAATCACATGGAGAAAAATCTATAAGGGGACTTCTGGACACATCTTTATTGTCCAAATAAGGAGGGATATAGTCCCTTCCCCATCCCCAACCCCACACACATTGATAGCTTTTTATTGTGAGAGTATTCAAAGCTACAAAAAAGTTGAAAGAACAGTATAATGAACACCATATATCTTTCACCATTCGCCATTTCCCACATCTGCTTTCCTCTCTCTATAAATATATACACATATATAAGTATACATACACACAGAGAGACAAACATATATGTACACACACACACATGCACACGTTTTTGTTTTCAACACATTTGAAATTAACTTGTAAACATTGTGACACTTTACTCCTAAATAGTTCAGAATGCATCTCCTAATAATGACATTCTCCAGTATCATTACAGCATCATTATCACACTTACAAAAATGAGTAGTAATTCAGCATCATCTAATGTATAGTCCACATTCATATTTCTTTGATTTCCCTAATATGACCTTTACATTTTAAGAATTCACACGAGGCTTGAATTTGATTGTTGTATTTTTTTAGTCCCTTCTCATCTACAACAGTCCTCTGCCCTTCTGCTGTTGTTCTTGTTTTCTGCAACATTAACTTTCTTGAAGAATCCAGGCCAGGTGACTTGCAGGATGTCCTACATTTGTGTGATTATCTCCTGATGCTCAGATTCAAATTTAAACATTTTTTTGTTTAAAACATTAAAAATTATATTTTTGACCTTAGTTCACTGCAAAAATCTAGAAGCAGTGAACCCCAGTAGCAATGAGCATACCTAGCATGCAGACTGTGGTTTCTAAATATGATTCCCCACCAGAAAGAATCAGGGATCCTTGGAGAAATGGCTGACTCCAAGTCTAAGGCAGGTAAAATATTAAGCACCCAAACTGACAGCAGAGAAAGGAGGAAGGGAGAGAATGGGGCAGGAGGAGGAAAGAAAGGGTCAAAAGGGAACACTCTTTTGTAGAGAAGAACATCAGCTTAAATATGGAAGGAAGAAGAGAATTAGAAAATGACCAGTTTGCAACTCCAATGTAATTTACAGTGATTTAGGCTAGGACCATCAATAGATGCTAAAACCATCGGGAGAAAGATCGCGGGGGACAGGATATTCACATGGTCTCAAAGTCTCACACCACAGATTATATAATAATTATTAAGGGAAAAAGGTATCTTCACAATAAATCTAGCAGATACCACTGTAACCAAGTGATCAAATTTAGCACCATTGATAATAGTTCAAACGTGGGCCTCCTGATGCAATGCACTGAGAAGATGATGTAAAAAATGTAGCTTAATCTTGCCAAGACTGTTTAACCTGAATCTAATTGTGAAGAAACAATCAAACAAATCCAGATTCTGGATTTTTGGGACATTTTATAAAACAACTAGCTTGAGATTTTTAAGAAGGTCAATATCCTGAAAGCACCCCCCCCCAAAAAAAAAAGTAGGAGGGATATTCTAGGTTAAAGAAGACTAAGCACATGATGACAAATATAATGCATGCTCCCGGTTGGACCCTTGATCCCCTCCCACCCACCCCTACAAATAAATGGCAAAAGGGACATTTTGGGGACAACTGGGGAAATTTGAATATGGACCATATATTAGGTAATATTATTGTATCACTGTTAGTTTTTTAGATGTGATAATTATACTACAGTTATGTAAGAGAATTTAATTATTCTTAGGAGATTCATGCTGACATATTTATCGATGAAATGTCATTGCATCTGCAAAGTATTGTCAAGTGCTTTAACAAAAAATAAGTGCGTGTTCTGGCGGGGTCAGGTAGGAGAGAGAGAGGGAGAGGGAAATGCACACACGGCAAAACGCAAACAACTGGTGAATCTAGGTAAAGGGTATATGATACTCATTGTACTTTTACCTTTTTTGGTGGGTTTGAAATTTTTCAAAATAAAAAACTGGAAGAAAATTTGGAGGAAAGGCAGAAACATAAGTAGAGCAGCAAAAACTGCTTTAATGTCTGCATTAAAAAAAAATATCTGCAACTGATTGGAATACAATCCATTTAATATACTTTATCCATGAATTCACAATGTTACTTAACCTAAAAGTGAGACCTTGAGAAAGAAGGAACCCCCAAAGAAAAACAAAACAAGAATTCCTGGAGGTTCTCCTATATTCCAGGCCACATGCCTGGCTCTGAGATTCTAGCTGCCAGCAAAGGAGATGTGGTCTCACCCTCATGGAGGGAGCTGACAACTCTCAGGCAAGCTGGACACTGAACTGGGAACTGAACCTGCAAGGATGCTGCAGGGCAGGGAGAGACAGGTGCCACGGATGTCTCTAGCAGAGGCAGTGATCTGGCTAGAAAGGCTTCCCAGAGAAGTGGTGTTGAAACTGAGAAGTGAGCAAAGATCCCTTTTTGCTAGTATGGGTGCTGGGTTGAGCTGGAAGCTGCTTTGCTGTGCTGAGCATCTACATACCCATTACTCTAGCAAGGGGCCTGGAGTTTCAGAAGACACCCAGGACTAGAAGGGAGCCATTTTCTGGTCACGCAAAGCCAACATGCCATCTTCGAAGTAACCAGGACAGTGCCATGTAACAGCTTGTGTGGGAGCTTGGGGGAACTTTGAGAAAATTATGCTTATATCCGCATTTGGGCATAATGTCTAAACAGTCATCTGACCTCAGATTGTTTTCCTCAAGTAGAGCGCTTCCTACTGTATAATGTTCAATCTCGGCATCATGGAAATAATCAATTATTTAATCTTCTTAGTAAACAGATTCAAAGCAAAAACCTTCTGTATAATTCAAAATGAAAGTAGGCTATGCTCTATTAAAAAAAAAATCGAGCCATTCATTACAAAACCACCTAGAGTAGAACTCTAAGTACCATATGCTTGAAATATTTAGCATGTTATTGATTTTCATGACAACCAGTCCATCTATTTTCTGAGTTGAAAAAAAACATTCATTTTTTACATACAACAAGTTACTGGATGAATAATAAGTTTAAAAGTGTGTGTGTGGGGGCTTCCCTGGTGGCGCAGTGGTTGAGAGTCCGCCTGCCGATGCAGGGGACACGGGTTCGTGCCCCGGTCCGGGAGGATCCCACATGCCGCGAAGTGGCTGGGCCCGTGAGCCATGGCCGCTGGGCCTGCGCGTCCAGAGCCTGTGCTCCGCAATGGGAGAGGCCACAACAGTGAGCGGCCAACATAACGCAAAAAAGTGTGTGTGTGTTGTGTGTGTGTGTGCGTGTGCGTGTGTGTGTGTGTGTGCGTGTGTCATAAATGATTTACAGGGAGAACACAGGTCTGCGGACAGGCTCACGCCAGCCTGCGCCATCATCTGCTGACAGGCAAGGTGGGCGGAGGAGGGGCCCCAGGGACTTGGAGGGAGCCTCCGTGGCCCCCACTTCTGCACCCTGAGGTCTGCTCACAGCAGGAAGCAGGGCAAGTCTTGCTCTTTGCATCTCACTTCCCTCATTCTGCCTCACTAGGATGATACCTGCTCTTCCTTCCCCACAGTGCTGCCCCGAGGACTAGATGGGGTTGTGAGTGGCAGTGCGCTTAGTGGATGCCAGCACGGACTCCAGAACCACTTCATCCTGGCAAGCCCTTGTGAGACACCCAACCTTTCTGTGCTTCTGTTTCTTCATCTGTGAAATGAGGAGAGTAGTGTCCAGCTCATAAGGTTGGTGTGTAGAGGAAACGAGTTCATTTATGCACAGTGTTTAGAATCATGCCTGCCCCATGGCCAAGGCCACTGAAATGTAGGCCAGTAGTACTACAAATTGGTTTTGTAACGTGCCACCCAGATGTGTTCATTCATGCTTTTTGAGCACCTACTCAGTGTCAGGTTCTGTGCAAGGCCCTTGGGGTACAGCCAAGGCTCAGACTGGCAAAGACTGTCCTGAAGGAGTTCACAGTGTGCTGGGTAACACTGAAGCCTCATCAGAAAACTGCAATATACTGAAGAAAGGGCAGAGATGAAATAAGTGAAGAAAAGGCAAAGGGAGGGGGCAGGGACCTCCTGCAGCTGGGGAGCAGGGCTGTGGAAGATTAGGGAGGCTTCAAAGAGGTGGCACTTGAACTAAATATCAGAAATGCAAAGGACTCCGCCAGGCGCAGAGGGGTAACAGAGATGGCATCAGGCAGTGGGCACAGCATAGGCAAAAAAGAGAGCTGCAGAGAGCAGGTTCTATCACTTAGCACGCGGGGAATGGACTGGAGGGGGACTGAACAGAATGCTGGTGTCACAGCTCTGCCGCCACTCGTGGAATGACATTATGCAGGATGCGTCACCTCTCTGGGGTCACTTCCTTCACCTTAGAATGGAGGGTTCTCTGCCTGGAGAGCTCTTGGGGAGACTGCATGCCTAAGTGGTAAGTGGCTTAGGAATGGAAAGGGAACCAGGCCCCAACCCGTGAGCCCCTAGGGGAGGGAATCGCATGCAGGGCCCAAGAGGGAAGCTAACAGGGTGAAGGCAGGTGCTGATGGCTTTGAGCCACAGGGGATACAGGGAATCGGGACGTGATGTTATCAAGGTTATCTGGCCCATCAGCTGGCCCAACCCTCTCCCTTTACAATGGGAGGCCCAGGGAGGGATGTACAGAGGCTACACAGCTAGCCTCAGGGAGCTGGCCCCAGATCCCAGGAGGTAGATCAGGAGGCCACATGGGCGCCCTGGTCCTTGAAGGAGTGTGAGCATGGGGCGGGGAACTGTGGGCATCATCTCAGGTCATCTCACAACCAGCTAGGGTCAGTACCATGCCACTGCCCATCACAAATGAAAGGCTGAGAGTGCGAGCATAATCTGCCCAAGGCCATCACTAACAAGTGCCAGAGCCTGTTTGGGAACCCCCGCCCATCTGACCACAAGCCCAAGGAAAACAGCGGTATCATCAGTATTACAAGTTGACCAAGCATGTTAGCCCCTCTGGGCCTCCGTTTCCTCGTCTGTACAAATAGGCACTAGACCACTTTATCAAACAGGACGAGGATGGGGCAGTCAATGTCATACCATGACACAAACCCTATACTTTTGTCTCAGAGCACCTGCCCAGCAGCCACCAAGCACCCCGGGCCCTGCCTCACGCCAGTGTTACCACAGTCCTGGGAGGAAAGCAGACAATTATGGAAGATGATGTTCAGGCTCCAGTAAGGGCAAGTGGTCTGTGTAAGGCTACCCAGCAGAAGATGGCAGGGCCAGGATGGGAAGCCAGGTGTTCTCATGTTGACTCAGTGCCTTTTCCTTTGTTCCTTATTTGGAGCCACAAGTTCCCTCTGCACTCCTGGCCACTATGGGATCGGGGGCCTTTCTGGCTGAAAGAGACTCCCAGGTCAGCCTGTCACACTGAGGCTCAAGCACCACAGTTTCACAAGAGCCCCTGTGGTCCATGATGCTGACTGCAGGGACGTCCAGAGGTGTTGAGAACACTGACTGCACCTGCATTTTCACTCTGACATTCCAAAAGTGGATCCTGGAGCTGAATCAGTAGATCTCTCCCCTAAGCCAACTGGAGTCTGAACACTTAGCCTCCAAACCCTTTCCCACTCAGCTGACACACCTGGCTGTCCTTCAGAAACTCCAGGTAATCCTGTGTGACAGGTACCTTCGATTGGCAAGAAACACCTAGGATCTTGTTAAAATTCAGGGTCAGGGTGAGTAGGGCTGGGGTGGGGCCTGGGACTCTGCATTTCTAACACGCTCCCAGGTGCTGCTGCTGGTCAGCGGACCACACTGCTTCAGAGAATCTCTAGACCAGTATTTCCTTGATGATAAGAACTAGCCAAGGCATTTGTTTAAAATCACCTTCCCAGGCTTCTTCCCTGGAGATGCCGATCAGGGAAGCTGGAAATCTGATTTTTAACCAGTAAACCAGTACCCTGCCCCCACTCTGCCTCACCTGATGAGCCCCTACCATCAGATACACTTGAGAAACATTGCCTAGTCCAACCCCCTCACCTGGTGCCTGAATCCCCGCTGAGCATCCCCACCAGAAGCCATCCAGTCTCCACCTGAGGGTGGCCCGTCACTCTAAGGCAGGGGTTCTCACCCACTGCTGTGAATCAGAATCACCTGCAGCACCAAAAAAGGACTCAGAGACCAGGCTGCTAGAAATAGGACAGGGCCTGGCGAAGGTGACCAGCTCGTCCCCACTTGCATGAGCCTTTCCTGTCCACGTTTCCTGCTCCACATTTATTATTACTACCCCATTAGGTTGGTATTATACCCATTATACACATTTGTCCTCCTAGAGAGACTTACTTTTCTGATTCCCTTTCCAGTTCTTTCCAGATTCAACTTGTAATTCCAGACTTGACTCAACATAATCTGTGGTTGTGCTGCTTCCTAGCAGCATCAGCCGTACCGTAAGCAGTGCGAGTAATTTATTTATTTAGAATGAATTATTTATACCCAGCATACTTCCAGGCGGTGAAAGACTCATCAACAATGGGGCCATTGGAGTTGCACACTGGGAACTGATATTACTTTAGATACCATGGTCTTGAATTAAAAATGGGGGACAGAACCTTGAATTGAATCTTTTACCAGATGGACAGGAAAGATACAGGTTGGGTCCTTGGCAGGAATAGACCGGGAACCGCCAAGCACTTGGTAGCATTGTGCCCTTTTTTCCTCTGCTTCTGTGAAAACTCAACCAGAAAAGAGCATGCGCACCTCTCACAGATGCCTTGGGCTTATTTGGCCTCTCCTGCAGGTTCTTTGTTTTAATTTTACTGTTCTGAATCACCTTCGCGGTCTGTGATAGTTCATTTCATCCACAAAACTTTGAATCTAGAGGCAAATGGAGACAGAATTTTTCAAGGAGTTCCCTGCCCAGGGCCTGGCTGGCATCTCAGATGCCAAAAGCATCAGTAACGGTAATATGATCCTTAATCTGTAAGAAGCACCAGTCTGACAAGGGCCACCACCTGCTCCACCTTCCCTGTCCTATCTGATGCTCTCAATGGCCCCAGAAGAAGGGCAGATTTAGTTAGCCCATTTCAGAGATGAGTTCAGTGAGGCTCCAGGAGGCTTGCCGATTTGCCCAAGGCTGCTGTCAGTGACAGACATAGGAGGGACAATTACCCAGAGCTTCTAGATTTTAGGGCTCAGTTCTGGCTACTATGCCCAACTGCTCTTCTGCCATATCCACCTGTCCCGGGGTGGCAGCGCTGGGCAGTGGAATTTGCACTGGTCTGGGAGAGTACACAGCAGGCACTGCACTTGTTGAATAAAGGAATGAATAAATAAATATGAGCATGAATGAATGAGAACAGAACACTTCCCTTTCCCCACAGAAGATCAATGCGTTCTGCTGGAGCCCTGCTGAGGGCTCATGCTTCCTCCCACCCATTTGTATGCAAACCAACAGCTAGCAACCTTCCCTCCCTTCATGTATGACACTCCACCTGCTCCCAGAACCTTACTTTACTGGCATCCAATGTCACGGCCAGGAAGGCCTATCCATAGTCTCCAGTCCTCAGGGTCTCTCCCTCCCCCTCTACTTGGCCCATAATGCATGCCTTTAATATTTCTTCTCTTTTTCCTCCTCCACCTTTTTTTTTTTTTTTTTTTTTTTTAATGAATCCAGAAGGTGGAAGCACCTCATAGATTATTAATGTGCTAAATGGCCCCTCAAGGGACCGGCGCCAAGAAATGGCTCCAACCCGCCCTGGATTATTGGCCTCCATTCTCTTTCTTAGAGAGTAGCACAGCAGCAGCGGTGGCAGCGAAGTTTCCAACTGTGGCTAATCACACTGTGGCTCCTGAGTGGTTTTTGATCAGGTCCACAGGCTCCGTCACTCCACGGCAAGGGTGTGGCAGCCACATGGGCTGGGCAGTGGTGGAGTTCTGGCCTGCTGGGTTTTGACTCTTGGGGGCTGAGAAGCAGACGTTATGTGCACCTTGAGTGTCTTGCTGAAGAACCCCTACCTTGCCCCTGACGCCTTAAGTTTCAGGGTCTGCAGTGCCAGAGTAAATAACCTTTGCTGTTGATGCAAAACAGGGGCTATAATTGGAGGTCTGCTCCTGGGGAGGAGTCCTTGTCATTGTAACATTATTACATCATAACATTGTACCAGCAGCTACTGTTTTGTAGTCTATAAAGGTGCTTTCACCTAAAAGATGAAAAGCCTTCACTGATTCTCACAACTGCACAAAACATATTAGGCTAATTTGCTATTCCCATTTTACGTAAGAGAAAAGTGAGGCTGAGAAAGATAAAATAAGACCATGCTGTAATTACAAACCACTGGAGAGTGAGCCATGGGACCCAGCTTTGCTGTTACTGTGAGAACTTGGGTAAGATCCTACCCACTTTGGGCCCCTGCTTCCCAGTCTGTGCAACAGGGAGACTGGACCCAATGATTGCTAAGACCTTATGTCTTTCTATGAATCTACCTCAAATTCCACAAACCACAGCTAAGTAAGAAACAATCTTTTGATTTCTCAGGCAACCTACAGTTTTAATAAGATAATCACATGAGAAAATCAAGTCAGATGACAAAATTTCTGTTCCTATAAAGGAAATGGCATCGACCGATAGTTTAGAGCTATGTTGGAACTCAGTAAATAGCAAAGGGCTTGATTTGAGGGTTTTCACAGATTTGGTTTTTTAAATGTCAAAACCAAGCATGACTTAGTTTTTTCAGAAATCAAGCCCTAAATGTGCCAACAGTTACACAGAGACTTAGCTTTTTCAGAAATCACGTCCTAGATGTGCCAACAGTTACACAGAGTCAAGGTTCTCCTGTCCACATGCCCTCCTCACTTCCACTCCCTCACATGAGCGTGGCCAAGGAGACAACCCCATCACACAAACTGAAATGTTCCTGCCCAGGAAGGTCCTCGAGGGAGTGCCAAGGCAGGCCAGGAGGCAGGGTGGGCTGCCGAGGGGAGGCTTGGGATGGTGCCAGGAGAAGTGCGTCTACGATTTAATAATCTGCTGCAGCTGCCTTTTTAAAGGACAGGCTCTGCGGGATACGGTTCTTGATGAAGCAGTGTTTGCAACTTCCTGCGAGCAGCCCTTTATCCCTTCAGGAATCTGACTTTACTTTCATCAGCAAGGCTATTTCTCTCTGCAAGCTGAGGCAACTATCATCTCGCTCCCAAGAAGGAAGGAGTTTTGTCCTGCTCTTAGGGTATGAACTCCCGCTGGCCACATCTCTTGTACCTTTGCTGGCTTTGCCTCCATCTCTTGTTCAAGCTACCCTGCCTCCATCTTCCCCACCCAGTGCCAAATCCTGCTGCTCCCCAGGCTCCGTGCTTTCAGAAGGACAGACTATGTTGGTGGGAGCTTTGTAGAACTTCTCCAAAAATGTGCAAGGCAGGGTCAGAAGCAAGCCCCCTTCAGATCTCCGAGGAAAGGATTCTGAGGGAGTCTGAAAACATTTCCAAAGGAAGCATATTAGTTCAAAAGCATCAGGGCCAGAGATGGGAGATGGGAGCTGAGGCCATGCCAGAGATCATTTCAGGTGCCCTTTATGTCCTTTTACCAAGGGGCTGCAGTTGGAAAGCCCTTGGGTTCCTCTAGGTCTGGCAGGCTCTGATGATCTGCCCTCATCGTTAGGGATGAGCCTGAGGCCTCGAAGGCAGGCATCCAGCCCTCTGTCAGCAAACATGCCCAGGTACCCCTCAGCATCTAAGTCAGGACTGCACCAGACCCTGCCCTAGGGCGGCTCGAGGCCGGGCGGGCGCAGACACAGGGCAGCAAACACCATGCGAGGGCTCTGCAGGTAAAGGAGCACAGGGGGAGGAACGGGAAGCTCCACAGAGGAAGGGGCAGCCAAACTGCACCCTGCCAGGTGGAGAGACCACGGGCAGAGGGAACAGCCTGTAAGTGGATGGTGGCATATAAAGGAACAGGTGGGTGGCAAAGAGGGGAGCAAGATGAAGGGGCACCTTTGGCCACACCACAGGCTGTGGGCTTTGTCCCGGGGGTGTTTGCCCCAGCAGCATCCCCTGCTGTCTCCTCCATGTCCCCTTTCCCACAGGGGCTGTGTAAATTGAAATTCTGTGGACCAGCAGCACTTGTCAGAGTCCTGATGTCTGAGAGATGAGCAGGACTTAGAGATCACCTGGCCCAAGCAAGTTCCCAGGAACCAACTGCATCCACATCACCTGAACTGCTGGTACAGAAATGGCAGCGGGGGTGAGAAGTGGGGTCCACAGTCCTTTAAGGATTTGATGAATCCCTTAATCTGGACCTGCTCAGAATGGAGCTCGGGAATCTGCATTAACACAGGCACATCCTTGGCCCCCATAAATGACTCTCACCATATAGTGTGAGAGCCAGCAACCTGGTGTATGCCTACTCTATGGATTAAATCTCAGCAACAGTGGGACTGGATGAGACTAGAATGTTCGGGGAACCTCCGGCAAGGGGACCTCACGACTTCACAGCCAGGCAGCCTGCTCCACGCCGGATGCCTCCAGCAGCAAAGGCTTGCTTGCAGGGAGTAGAGGATCCTGCTCCCCTCTAACTTCAGCCTTGCTCCTGCATCTCCCCACCTACATCTCAGAGACCCAGCAAAATCTCTCAAAGAGCCATGCAGGTCTGGAGGCTAAGATTTCTCCCTCCTCCCCAGCGCCCTGCATGTTCTCCAGTCTGAACATGCTCAGCTCTCCAACAGCCAGAACCTGACTCTCCGCAGATGCCTCCCAGGCTATGCCCTGGTGGGTCTCTCCCAGTGTGAGGCCCAGATCTGAGCCCCGACCCTGGGCGGGGTCTGACCAGGAGGACAGGGACAGAGCCTGCACTGCACGCCCTGGACTCCATGAAGGTCCTCGCGTCTAGCTGGAGGAGCTGACGCTCCCAGTGACTCACATCACGACTTAAACAATATTAGCCTCTCAACACAGCAACCATGAATCAAGAAGCCCAGCAAAAAGCAAAAGTTAAATTTAACTGATTTTAGCACCAGGGTAAATTTTCACCCCTTTGTGGCGCAAATCCCTATTTTCGTAGTACCAGGAAACAGAAACAACTGATTATACATCCCAGGCTGTCTCTGTCCAGAGAGCATTGTTCCCCCAAAAGGCAGTCGGTGCTCCTTTTCAATTACACAAATTACATGCATTTTCCCATTTGTGAAACTCTGTTTCCGAGCCCAGTTTTGAATAAGTTAAGGGATTGATCAAATCCCTTGGGCGACAGCAGACCCACTCACCCCAGTCCTCTACCATCTCTTCAAACAAGCTCAGCCTCCAGGAGGTGGGGAACGGGCGGGAGGTCCCCGGAATCTGGTCCTGTGTTAGCAAATGGGGCTGTGTTCCCCGAGAGTGGGGGGAGGGAGAAATCTTCCAGGGCCACTCTCCATCAGGACCCACATCTTTGTTCCTACATCCCCCTGCTTGACTTCTCAGGCTGGGAGAAGTCTGTTCTCCTTGGCTCACCCTGTGTTGCAGGTCCCCAGAACTCTCCAAACTGCTGGGCACCGTCCAGTTCTTAGCCCCTCAGTGTCCCTCATCTGTGCACAGCTGGAGCCCTGGATCTGCCCAGGTGTCTGGTAGCAGATGCCTAGGGCAGTGGTGGACTAGGCACGAGAATCACCCACAAGAGCCCGTCAGCAACACATAGGGATTCTGCTGAGGTGGAGGCTGAGGATCTGCATTTTTCTCCCAAGTCCTCGGCCTCCCCATGGTCAAGTCCACATTGTGAGAAACTCTGCCATGGGGGGTTTCAGGCTCCCAGTCTACCCCCTGCACTTAGTTCAGTTTAGCACTCAGTGAGGACCTACTGGGGTACTAGGCCCTGTGCGAGGCGCTGGCAACTAAGGGGCGAAGGAAACAAGAGTCCCTGCCCCCAAGAAGCTTACAGTCTAGTAGGGAACACCCAGATATAGAATAAACTATTCTCCACAGAATGTAATTCATTTAATAACGGAACACCACATGCAATATAGAAGTGATGTAGAACCACGCACGTTCCTCAATCTTCTTTTCACTCTCACTCTCCTAAGAAACCTTTACGCATTTTTTCCTAATCCCACCCCACTCATGAAATTGTAATACCACAGATATACTATATATCCGTTTATGCACCGTATGTGTACCTGTGCATTATACATAAAAAGAGTGAGACTTTTTGCCCTCTTCCCACAATAATGAATTTTCACCCCCTTGAGGGAGATGACCCCCCACTGAGAAGGCATTGTTGAGGAGGGAACAATTAATTCACTTAGGGATGGGAGGCACAGAAGGAAAGAGATCAGGAAAGGCATCACAGAGGAAGCAGTACCTATCCAGGGTTTTGAAGGATGAGCAGGAGTTCAGCAAAACAGAGAAGGGACTCAGCATCTAGCCTCCCTTGCTGGGCAACCTGACCCTTGCTTTCCTCCCAGAATTCCTCCTTCCTGTGGAAGCCAGCCTCCAAGATGGTCCCTAGTGATCTTCACCTCCTGCTATAGCTTGTATAGTCCTCTCCCTCATAAATAAGAGCTAAATTTGTGATCAATAGAATATGGCAGAAATAATGACATGCAAACTCTGAAGCTAGATCCTAAAAACTTCTGCAGTCTCTACTTTGGTCTCCTAGATGACTCGTTTTGGGGGAAGCCAGCTGCCATGCCAGGAGGACCCTCTAGCAGCATTATGGAGAGGCGCCCACGGGGAAGCCCCAATTTGCCAGCCATGTGAGGGGACCATGCTGGGAGCAGACCCTCCAGCCCCAAGCAAGCCTTCAGATGATGCCGGCCCCCAGCCTCCAAATCTGCCAGCTTGACCTCAAACATCTTGGAGCAGTTGCAAGCCATTCTGTGGGTCTGAATTCCTGACCCACAGAAGTAATGGAATAATAAATGATTATTGTTGTTTTAAGCCACTAGATTTTAAGGTGATTTGTTACACAGCAATAAATAATACACCCCACCTCTCGTAACCCAAGTTTGTCTTGTCAGCTCCTCTAGGCTGGAGGCCCTCTTTTGCATGCTGAGGCTGCGGAGCTTTAGCTGCCAAGCCAGGAGTTTGCAACACCGTGCTTGCTCCTACAGCTCCTAGAGAATTCTGAGGGGCAGACAGTTCTAAGTGAGGCTCAGAGAAGGTCAGGAAGCTCCCTGGATTCCTCTGGGTGGGAATTTTACAGGGAGCGTGCTCTCTCACATCTGGGCAAAATATTCATCTGCAGACCCTTCCCTCCCTCCCTCCCCCCCTCTGACCATTCAATATCTAATAAGGTCTGTGAAGTGTTAGGCACCAGGAAAAACAGGAGTAACTCAGGCCTTGTTTCTGTTCTCAAGGAATCCATAGCTCAACTAAATACATCCCCACATCTGCAAAGCCATAAGAGGGGGAAAGGCAGACAGGCTTGCGGGGGTGGGCTGTGTACATGCTCTGCTAGAAGTAAACAGGGGGAAGTGAGAGAAAGAATTTCTAGAGGGCTACTTTAGATAGTGCAATAAGAAAAGGCTTCCTGGAAGAGGCAGCATTTAAGCTGGGTCTCTGAGAACGGGTAGGACTTGACATACAGGTCATGGGGAGAAGGGGATGTTTCAAGTGGTGGGAACAGTGTTTCAGGAAAGACAAGGAATGCTAAGTAGTTGGGTCATTCAACTCAGGGAATAGCAGGAGACGGGGCAGGGGTGTCAACAACAATAAAACAAGAAACACTTAGTGCTTAGGACATGCCAGGGCACAGTTCTAATCCCTGTTTAATACTTTAGCCCACACAGCAGCCCTATGAGGTCAGTCCTCTTATTACCTTGCTTTTACAGATGGGAGGCTGAGGCTCAGAGAGGCAGTGCCTGGCCCTGACCAGCAGGAGTCTGGCGTGCTCCTCAGTACTCAGGAGAGAAAGCTCAAGGGCAGAGAAGGTGCATGACTCCACCAAGGTCTCACGGCTGTTTGTGGGCACCGCAGGGTTGGAAGCCAGGCTCCCCCGGCACATTGAACCGTGCTGGTTTCCAGCTACGTGGTTAGGTTTGCACCAAAACACGCTGAGCTGCTTTTCTGGCCTCATCCACTGTTGCATCCGCCCACCCTCAGCATGGCCTGCTCCGGCCACGGAGAATGACTCACTGCTCTCCAAGCCCACACTCCTTCCCACCTCCTGCTTTTGCATGCCCAGTTTCCTCTGCCAGCAGCGCTCTCCTCCACGTCTCCAGCTGTCCAACGCCCTCTCCTCCTTTGCAGCCAGCTCCCCATCACCTCCCCTGAGAAGCCTTCCTGAACCCAGGGCTGAGTGGGTGGGTGGCTCTCCCCTGGGACCCCACTCTTCCCTTATCACAGCTCTGCTATGGCTGCCTCCCACCTCCCCTCTGGGGCACGAGCTTGGGGCTCTACCCCCAGCGCCCCATATACGCAGGGCTGGACTCAGAAAGTACGTCAGTCAATGTGAGCAGAATGAAACCAGATCCCCCTGTGGTCTGGCTCCTGCCCACCCCTTCATTCTCATTCTCACCACCCTGACTCCCCACCCACCATGCTCCAGCCCCACTGCCCTCTTTTCCGTTCCCTGAACAAGCCAAGTTTGTTCCCATCACAGGCTGTCTGCATTTGCTATTCCATCCTGACATGGAATACTCTTCATCCAACCAACTCCTTCTCACCCTTCAGGTCTGAGTTCAATTGTCACCTCCTCTAAGAGGCCTTTCCTGACTGCCTCGAGGCGGCCACTATTTATCCCATCACCCTGTTTACCTCTACCCTAGCCATTTCCTTACCGCAATCTTATCTCAAGGGCCAAACTGCCTGAGTTTAAATCCTGGCTCTTACCTATGAGCTGAGGGTCCTTGGGCAAGTTACTTAGCCTCTGTGTGCCTTGGTCTCCTTATCTATAAAATGGGATGATGATAATACCAACAGCATAATACCAACAGTTGTAAGGAGTACATGAGTTAATGAAAATACGTGCTCAGAACAGTGTCTGGTATGTTGTAAGCCCGACATACATACTATACAAGTATTGCTCTTAGTATGATTACTTAATTGTTTATTTGCTTATTGCCTGCCTCCCTCCTAGAATGTAAGCTCTGAACAGGTAGGGACCAGGTCTGTCCTGTTCAGCACTATATCCTCAGTGTCTACCCAAATTCCAGGCACACAGTAAGCTGCATTATATTTATTGGATGGATGAATGGATGATGAATGGATGACGGATGGATGAATGGACGAGGGATGGATGGATGAAGCAAAGAAGTAAAACATGTTCCTGGGCCACAACTCATCGTGGGGTCTCAACTTTCTACACGTCTCTCTCACATTCTAAATAACAGCTAGCACTGGTGAGTTTCACCTACATCAGACCATACATTCACTGGTGCAACATTCAACAGCGTGTAACATTTGCCAGTGTAAAGAGTGAGTAACAGCCAAGAGCCCCAGGAAAGGCTTAACCGAGGAGAAAGGCAGCCTTAGTGGACAAAATAATTTCAGTGAGGGCGGGAGGTTTGGATCATCTAGTTAAAGAAACAGTGAGAGCAGGTCTCTGAGGCCTGAAGGTCTAGGGTGTACTTGGGGAAAGGTGCGTTGTTTAGAGGGGCGGAGGCATGGAGTGAGTGGCAGGGATAGGAAATGAGACTGGACAGGAAGACTGGCTGGACGTTGACAGACCTGAAAGTCAGGCTAGGGAGTCACTGAAATATTTCAAACACACAGTGATGGTGTCAGGGCTACCCTTTAGAGCCCCACTGTGTCAGCCAGGACAGGCCAGAGGATCAAGCCAGGAGATAGAGGCAGTGGGAGGCTGTGTAATCATTCAGGAAAGAGTATGGGAGGTCTGAACTGAGCAACTTAGGAACCATGCTGGGCGAGGAACCATTTCTGAGAAAGACTGGTGGCCAAAGACAGTTCCCCAACCAAAGGTGGCCCGGACCTTACCTGTACCAGATTCCAGCCTTGGAGGGACTCTGCGATGATGGACGTAACAGATGGACAGACTCCTCCAAACACCATCAAGTGGTTCGGCCCATATTTTATTGCATCGTAGAAGGCTTTCAACCCTTTTGCATTATCACACTGGGAAGCAACACAAAGAAAGAGAAGCCCAAATTAGAAACAGCTTTCCCCAGCGACAAGAGCCCGACAGTGGATTCACACAAACAAAACTTCCTCATGGGAAACCTGGGTTTCAGTTCTCTCATCGTGAGGCCTCTCTTTAAACCAGTCCTGAGCCCATGCTGTGAGCTCAGTGAGGTGTGGTCTTGGTACCCCTCTTCCCAGCTCTCCTCCCTCTGAGTGTCCTCCAAATCTAGGACTTTAGGCTCCCCAGCCATCTCCCTTCAGAGCACACTAGGGAACGGGCCCCCAAATTCCTCACCCTGGGCCTCTCCCATCATGGTCATCTATATTTTAAAAGAAGATAAATCCACACCCATTAGGATGGCTATTATCAAAAAAGCAGAAAACAACAAGTATTGGCAAGGGTGTGGAGAAAGTGGAATCTTTTTGTGCGTTGCTGCTAGGGATATAAAGTGGTGCAGCTGCAATAGAAAACAGTACTACAGTTCCTCAAAACAGAATTAAACAGAATTATTATATGATCCAGGATTCTGCTTCTGGGTATATACCCCCAAGAACTGAAAGCAGGGACTCAAAGAGATATCTGTACACCCGTGTTCATTAGCAGCATTATTCACAGTAGCCAAAAAGTGTAAACAACCCAAATATCCATCAAGAGATGAATGGTTGAACAAACTGTGGTTTATACATACAATGGAGTATTTTTCTGCCTTAAAAAGGAAGGGAATTCTGACACATGCTATAACACGGATGAAACCTGAAGACATTATGCTAAGTGAAATAAGCCAGACACAAAAGGACAAATGTATGATTCCACTTAGGCGAGGTACCTAGAATAGTCAAATTCATAAAGACAGAAAGTAGGATAGTGGTTACCAGGGGCTGGAGGAGGGGGAAATGGGGAGTTAGTGTTCAATGGGTACACTCTCAGTGATGGTAACATTCCGGAAATGGATGGAGGTGATGGCTGCACAACAGCGAGAATGTACTTAATGTCACTGAACTGTACACCTAAAAATAAAGCGGCACATTTTATGTTATATACATTTTATCACAATAAAAAAGCAGGAGGAGGAGAAGGAGAAGGAGGTGAATCTAAAGGGAAGAATCTGTTCAGCAGACACTTGCCAAGCACCACTCTGTGTTCAGCCCAGGGCTGGATGCTGAGGAAACAGAGAAATTGGACACAGCCCTGCCAAGGAGCTCGCATATGAGGAAGAAAAACAGATCTTGGTGACCCGCTATGGAAATGAACAAGGACAAATGTCTGCAGATATCGGGAGTCAGTTATGGCTCACCTCCCTCTTCTCCACTTCCATCACTCTCATCAAGCCGTGTGGCCGGCTCTCCCCTGGACAGAGCCACTGGCTGCGAACTGGGCGTCTTGCTCCTCCTGAGACCCAGTCAAGCCCATTCATCACCTAGCAGTCCGAGGCCCCTTTGTAAAACATAAATTAGTCCCCTTTTTACTCTGCTGCTTTCTGTGCACTTAAAACCCAAACTCCTATCAGAATATAATTCTCAAAAGGTTAAAAACATAATTCTCATGAAAATCAATAGTGGGTACATGTCAATCTTTTATTTAACTAATAAAGGGCATCTGCAGGATGACAAAGTCGATTCAAAAGAAAATTTGGGAAACAGGGATTTTTATAGTGAATGCAAAATAAAAAATAAGATTGCTAAGTTAGATACAAAACTGGTTAGTGTCCTATACGGCAATAAAACTATCACCTTTGGGGACAGAAAAAGAAATCACTGAAAACCAGCACATCTTATCAATTTTAGAGAATTGTAAGATGCCTTAAATTCCCCTAGTCAGATGACCCTAAGGAAGGGCTGTTAGAAAACGCTCTAAGTGTTAGGCTAACTGGTTATATAATAACGATTTAATATTATTTACAAGTTTGGTATGATATTCTTCACCATCCTTATCATAATGGATGCAGGAAGCCACAAGATCCAGCCCTGCCTCCCACTCTGACCTGATTTCCCTCCACTCTCTTCCTTGCTCACCAAGTACAGCCTTACCAGCCTCCTTTTTGATCCCTGAAAGGAAAAGCAATTTCCTTCCTGCCTTTGGGCCTTTGCACTTGCTGTTTTCTTTGCTGGGAATAATATTCACCCGGTTCTCAGCATGGCTCACTCCTCATCATTCAAGTCTCAGCTTAGCCGTTACCTCCTTAGGGAATTCATCACTGCTGCCCTACCCAAAATGGTCCTCACCCCCCGTCACTCTCTAAGATGCCACCCTAGTTTATGCCCTAATATAGCTCCTAAAATTATCTGAAATCATCTTGTCTATTTTTGTTTGTCTGCATATTGACTGTCCTTTAATTAAAATGTAAGCCCTCTGAGGACAAGGCTTTTTGGTCATTGTTTCTACTGCTGTTTCCCCAGAGCTTATACAGGCGCCTTAGTAAGGATCTGCTGGATGCCTGAGGGGGCCCTCTGACCTCCCTGCATCTGTTTCTCCCCTCTCTTTCTACTTCCATGTGTCTCTCCTTATTTTTGTCTTACTTTGTCTCCCCGCCCCTTCCCCTCAAGTGACCATAATGTGGGACCAGAGTGGGTTAACATTTGTTGCTCTCTCCTTGTCTATTTGAGAGACTCTGGACTGAGATCCACGGTGGGCGTCAAGAGGGATAGAAACATGAGTCTGATTCAGTTCCTGGCCTCAGAGAGCTCACTGCCCAGTGAGACAGGGGCACGGGTGGCCCCAGCATGTGATGGACAGGGCTCAGTGCTGGGGCAGAGGCACCATGGGGAAGCACCAGGGAGGGCTCTGGGGGCAGGGGTGCGTAAGACTGAGGATGAGGGCAAAGTGGCCTGGGCTAAGGCTAAGGAGCGCTCTGAACGCCAGCCTAGAGAGTTTGGATAGTACCCTGGAGAGATTCAGGAAATGATTCAATTTTAAAATTTTAATTTAATTTTAAAATTGGCCAAGTTAATTTTCTTGCCAAGAAAGACAGAAGGAGAGAAAGATGGAAAGGAAGGAAGAAAGAAGGAAGGAGGGAGGTCGGGGGGGAAGAAAGATGAAATTCTTATTGCTTCTTGGGGCCCTCTATTAATTGTTCCTGTTTCTTTTTTTTTTTTGTGGCACGCGGGCCTCTCACTGCTGTGGCCTCTCCCGTCGCGGAGCACAGGCTCCGGACGCGCAGGCTCAGCGGCCATGGCTCACGGGCCCAGCCGCTCCGCGGCATGTGGGATCTTCCCAGACCGGGGCACGAACCCGTGTCCCCTGCATCGGCAGGCGGACTCTCAACCACTGCGCCACCAGGGAAGCCCGTTCCTGTTTCTTGATTGAAAGCAACACTTCCCACCCTCGGTGGAGCACAAGTGGATATAACACAGTAGTTCATGCTTTAATTGTTTCTAACATGATTTACTGAATCATTTTCCATTTTAATATATTCCTGTAATGATTTTAGCTTGCTTTGTAATCTGTACTAATGACAATGATGATACAGTACCACAAGATTTATAATCAAAGCTGCATTAAAATAATATTAGCAACAATGAACTTATTAATACCTGTTTGCTCAGTGAACATTTCTCCAGTACCTAGTCCCTGTAAGACTCTTCATTAATAATGATGCCCTGGCTTCTCACAAATATATACTTTCTGAATAAGTCAACTTAAAAATCTGAGCATATTTGACCACTGGTATTTGAGCTGCAAAAGTTTATCTGACTCAGTTTTCACCAAACCGTGTGGAAGGCAGAATTCTGGCTCCCATGACCCCCTCGGTCTTACTCTCATGTGCATGTTATGTTACACGGCAAATGGGACTTTGCAGATGTAGTTAAGGTTAATGATCAGCTGACCTTAAAGTGTTATCCAGGTGGCCCAATGTATTCACACAAGCCCTGAAAAGCAGGGAAGTTTTTGTGGCTGACAGCAGCGGGGAAATCAGAGATTCAAAGCATGAGATGTATTTGATGTGCCATTGTTGGTTTGAAGTTGAAGGGGGAACCTCAGTCCTACAATTGCAAAAAACTGAATTCTGCCAACAACCTGAATAGTCGGGCCTCCAGATAAGAACCAGCCCAGCTGACTCCTTGATGTTGGCCTTCGAAAGCCCCGAGCAGAGGGCTCGGCACAGTCATGCAGGTCTGGACTTCTGGCCCACGAATGGTGAGACAATGCACGGTTGTGGTTTAAGCCACTAAATTTGTGGTCATTTGTTACAGCATCAATAGAAAAGTAATGTGGTGACGTAAAATGAGAAAAATTAGAATAATACAGTGAGATTTTCCTTAACGTTAAATGTATTCCATTTAGAGAACTATCCTTAATTTAAAGATAAGATCCTTCGTGGTCTGTACGGTGTTGAAACGTTTTTCTGTTATAAAATTGCAGACAGTAGCAGGATTTTGTTTTTAATACCCTAACGCAGCAAAATAAAATGTTTTCTACCCTATGTACATTTCTGTTCCATGTCCCCTGGAGCCCCGTCTCTTTAGCCTTTACTGGTGTGTAAGAGCCAAAGGTGTGAGCATTACTAACCCAGCCAGCCTGGCACCCTCATTTTCAGATGCAGGCAATGATGACTAGAGAGATGAAGGGGACTTATCCACTGTCCTTTCAGGATTAGGGGAGGGACTTCGGGATCCCCAGTTCAGAGCTTTCTCAACAGTTTAGAGAACTCAGCTTAACGGGCAAAGGGAAGGGAAAAGTCAGCAGCATTCTAGAAAGGACCATTCTCCCCCAGGGTAGTGCTGCAAGCCCAGGCCTCTTCCTGATCAGCACTCTTGACCTGAGGCAGGATAAACAACCTACTGGGCACCAAGTAAGAAAGAAAAAGAGAAAAGGGGAGAAAGACGGGAAGCAAGTCAGAAGGACAGAAGAAGGGTGCTTCCCCAGCTCCCCTAGAGAGCACGTTTGCAGTGAATAACAAAGTAAAAATCACATGGACGTACCTGTCCCATTTGAGATGCTACTGTCCCTCATCCTCATTTCTAATACTGTCTCTTCTTAGCTGACATGGTTAGTGTCCCCAATAGATAGGCTCTCCAGCTGACCTAAGCTTAATTTTTGTGGCTGGACCAGCATGGAGCTTTTTACACTCAGTCCAGCAGGGCCCTATGACCCAGCAAAGATGTTTGGGGTCCAGTGAGAGGAGCTCTGGGTTCCTCACCTTCATTTCCACCTGCAGTTCTCCTTTACCTGTTCTATATACAGCTACAGGGGGCCACATAATACTTAATTTGAAAAGAGGATTTCATGGATAGTCACAAAATAAGGTTTGAAAACCACAAAGGAGATGACCCCAGAGGTCCTTGCCTGTGTATGACTTTTGTCTCTGGCCTAGCGAAGTGCAGGTGGGTGTCCCGCAGGCAAGGCTGGATGAGCCAGTCACGTGAGCACACACTACAAGCTACTTGCTGAAAGCTCATCCACTGCACATCAGTTTGCCTGATGACCAATTCAACAAACCATTGGGGAATTTCTCTAAGTTTGAGTTTCCCAAGGGGTTCCTTGCAGACACTTCACATGGCTATTTCACAAGGATTTGTTCTTGAGGCTCAAGTGAAAGTCAATTTCAACTGTATTTCACATTTCAGTCCTTCCTAAATGCTGCGATTGGAGATGTTCCCCTAATGCTTGTTTATTACTTTCCTCTTCTTGTGGGCTCCGGACCTGCCCCTCATGAGCCAGGGAAATGTTGAAGCTTTTCTATTCCCCATTTAAGTATCTGTCAGATGGCTTTTGCTGAGCTGGTCACTGGGCAAAACCATAATTCTGAGAAATTATTTATGACATGTTGTCTTTGAGCGATTTGGCTTTTTGATGAATTGCTCTCAGAGCCCAGATAAGGGGGTTCTTCTGTCCTGGAAGAAAGCTACAGGCTTTATCATGTTCCCCTACTTTCCCCACCTCCCCCACTAGGAACTCCCCCCACTCCCTTCTGGAGGGTACAGCCACACCTGAACAGCAGACAGGGAGCTAATTCCATCGTGGTTCACATTCTCCTGCAATAGTTCAAGGCTAAATGACCAGCTACAGCCTCTGATCTGCAGTCCTGCAACCTGGACATGGGCTGGCACACAGTAGGGCCTCACTAACTCTTGCCCTCCCCCTCCCTCTTCTCTCCAGGATTTTTCCCCCTTGCCTTTCATTGACCTCACATCTCCAGTAGCTCATGGTCACTTCCTCCAAACTCCCTTCCCCGTTTCACTTCCAAAGGCTTCTTCTCCTTCCCTCCCAAGATGGACTTGTCACAAAGAAATCATAATGGACACATAACAGGCTCTTAAAATTCAGCACCTATAAATGGGAACAGAGCCAAAAGCCATGAAAATCAATTTTTTTTAATGAAAAAGTAGAACTCTAGAATAAAATTCATTTTCAGGGCTTCCCTGGTGGCGCAGTGGTTGAGAGTCCGCCTGCCGATGCAGGGGACGCGGGTTCGTGCCCCAGTACGGGAAGATCCCACATGCCGCGGAGTGGCTGGGCCTGTGAGCCATGGCCGCTGAGCCTGCGTGTCCAGAGCCTGTGCTCCACAACGGGAGAGGCCACAACAGTGAGAGGCCCGTGTACCACAAAAAAAAGAAAAAAAAATTCATTTTCATTTAAATCTCATTTTTAAAGAATTAAAGTACTTTTTTGACTGAAAAATTTCAAAGAAAATGTCGCTGAGCGTTAAAATGTAAAAATGCCAAGAAAATGTCAGAGTTAATAACGACCAATTTGAAACTGGGAATTACTCCGCACAGAATTTCAGAATTGAGGGAGAATGTAAAAGCTAACATGTCCAACTCATGCCCCAGATACAAAGTCCTCCTCCGTGCATCCTGTTCCAGGAGTGGTCAGCATCTGCTTACATCCCTCCAGTGGCAGGGGTCTCACTCCCTCACCAGGGAGCTACTTTGCCATTGGTGCTTCTTAGAAAGTTCTTATGTTGGTCGTGAAATCACCCTGCTTTTGCACCCCCTGTTGCAACTTCTCATTCTAGAGCAAAGGTCAGCAAACTTTTCCCGTAAAGGGCCAGGCAATAAATATTTTAAGCTCCGTGGGCCACATTGTCTCTGTTGCAACTTCTCAACCCTTTGGAGCACAAAAGCAGCTACAGACAATACATAAATGAAGGAACATGGCTGCAATCCCATAAAATTTTATTTACAAAACAGGCAGCAGTTGGATTTGGACCACTGGCTGTAGTTCGTCCACCCCTGCTCTAGAACCTCACAGAACACGTACAGTCCTCCATCCCCACGAGAGCCCCTCAGATACCTAAACTCAGCCAGCCTGCCTCCACAAGATGCTTTCAGGCCAAACGACCCTTAGCTCTTCTAATCATCCCGTATGATACAGTTTCACACCCTTCTTGTACGTGGGCATCCTTGGGAGTGGTTTCAGAGGACAGATATTTCCTGGATGCACCCCCAAATACCTCCATCTGCCCTGCACAGAAAAGTAACACAAGCTAACGTGTGTTGTACACTCACTATGTGTCAAGCGTGGTAATAAGAACTTCATATAAATTATTCTATTCATTCCTCACAGTGTTATGTAAGGTAGGTACCGTTATTATTTCCATCTCACAGAAAGGGAAACTGAGGTTCAGAGAAGTTAAAAAACTTGCCCCAAGTCACATAAATGGTAAGGATTCCATCTCAGGCAGTGTCACTTCAGAGCACTGTTTTATTTTAAATAAGAATTTGTTATTATGAAATATTTCACTTATAGAATAGAATATATATATACATATACATATAACTTATATAAAGTATGAAAAATAGTAATGTGAACATACAGTATACCCAACACCCAGTTTATGCTGAAGCCCCTGTGTGCCCACCCTGCCCATATCCCTCCTTCACCAGGAAGAACCCCTAGTCTGAATTTTGTGTTTATCCTTCCTTGCTTTTCTTTATTGTTTATCATATGTATGTTTCCTAAATACTGTGTCATTTAATTTTACTTGTTTTGAATGTATATATAAGTGGAATCATGCCTGAAACTTGCTTTTATGGCTTCACATTATGTTTGTGAGATTTCTGTTGCTGAACAAAGCTATAGCTCATTCATTTTGATAGCTGTGTAGTATTCCATTGTGTGAACAGGCCATGGTTTATTTGTTAATTCCCCCTGATGGACACTTGGGTTGTTTCCAGTGTTTCGTTTAGTTGCTGCTGTAAGCAAGACAGCTGAATGTTTCTATACATGTCTTCTGGCACACATATGTAGAGCTTCTCTAGGGTATAAACCTAGAAATGGAATCACTGAATCACAGGATTTCCCACATTTTGTCAAAGTGGTTTTATCCATTTACCCTCCCACCAGCAGTGTTTGAGATCTCTCATTACTCCACATCCTCATCAACTTTATTATTTGCCAATCTTGTGGGTATTGGATATGTCGTTTTAGTTTGTATGTTCCTGATTATTAAAGAGGATAAGCCACTTTTTCACATGTTTGTGTTTCTACTTCCTCTTTTGGACTGGTGACTTTGCCTGCTTTTCTGTTGGATCGTTTGTCTTTTTCTTATTGATTTGTTCAGACCATCCCTAGCCACAATGCTAAAATGAATGAAATGATCACCTCTCGCATTCTGAGCATACACTTCCATTAATGCAGACTCAGACGACAATCCTTCTGTTTGGTCCCTACTTCATGCAGAGTTTGCTGTCAGCAAAAATTAGTAAATCAGCATGTGTAATCTTGGTAACAAAACACCTATGAACCTTTCTTGGAAAGAAAAAAGAAAGGAAGGAAGGAAGGAAGGAAGGAAGGGAGGGAGGGAGGGAGGGAGGGAGGGAGGGAGACTACTTGATGATAAAATCCAGCCAACCACAGATGAATCAAAGTATAGATCTCAGGAAAGGAGGGCTTCTGATAAAAAGGAATGATTGCAAGAGCTGGACCCATTTAACATGAAACAATCAGCAATGTAAAGATAATAATGTAAACTAAAATTCAGAAGGCGGAGGAGGAAAAAGGAGTTGTGAGACTGCTAATTTCCTCTCCTTCCATACGAGGACTTTAATGGATACCATCTAAAGTGGAAAACCGGAGTTTAAAAGCTGGGACTCTAACCTCACTGCTCTTCGTAATCTTTTATTATATTACTCTTAGATATTTTAAAACCAAATATTTTCTGTAGCGAAGGCAAAACTGTTTAATGTTAAGCAATTCCTTCTGCTTTACTCTTCCTTATTTGCTTGTTACATTCAGATAAATAAAATTTAACATTAATTTTAAATAGCATGTAATAATGACCTTTTTATAAAATTATTTCTGTCCACCTCTCTACTTATAACATCTGCATGGAGAGATGTCTGGAATGGGAGTCATCTCATGTTAAAGATCGAGAGATTTTGAGTGATTTTTTAAAAACTCTCTTCTCTGTACTTATTTGTTTTACTTGAATTTCCTAAAGCACATATTACGTTTATAAAGACAGAAACTCATTTTTAAACTGGTAGGCTTTTCACACTCAAGATGCTTTCTCACTCATTTAAGTTCATCTCTTTCTGTTCTTCTGTGATTGACTTTCTGAGCCAAAAGCACAGGACTTAACATTTATTATTGCTAAATCATGTTAAAAATTAGCCCAGCACCATGGCCAACTGAATTCAACAAACTATATTGTTTTTTCATTGAAATTGATTCATTCAAACATTTTCTGAGCATCCACTAAGTGCTGAGAGAAACAAGTTAAGTCCCTGTGACATATAATTCCTTCAACAGAGTAGTCACTGAAGAAATGTTTACTGACATATTTAATTTGGAACTAAGAATGGTAATAATAGCACAGCAATCCCTATGCAGCATTTATTTATGCCAGGCACTACTATAATTTTTTAGTATTTATTAACTCAATCCTCAACAACACCATGAAGCATGTCCTATTATTATCCATATTTTAATAGATGAAGAAGCTGAGGGTCAGAGAGGTGAGTAATTTGTCCAAAGCTTTACACAGTGAGTAACAGGAAGACTTGGGATTCTGTTCTCCCTGGGCACACAGTGACACTCTAACTCCCCAGCCTTCCTTGCAACTAGGTGTGACCACTGAGTTTTGGGCAATGCAATGTGAGCAAAGGTGATGGGCACTATGCCCAGGACTGGCCTATAAAGCCTTCCCATAGGTTCTCCATGCTCTCTTCCCATCCACAGTGTCAGTGGGGAAGACTCCAAGGACCTAGAACCTCCCCCAACCCCAAATCCTTAAGCCCGTCATGGAGGGGCACCGCGACTGCCAGAGAAACTGTCACAAGGAGGACAGCCTCCCAAGGTGACAGACTCCGGGAGCAATGCCTTCAGTATAATGTCTCGCTCTTTGCAGGCAACCTCAACCCTTGACTGAGCACAGCAGCCAAACAGATGCTTACCATTTCTGGTCAGCACAAGACTCAACTATGGACAATCTTAAGCCCCTTTGGTCTGGCTGAGACTTCATCAGAGCTGCACCACTGCCCGAGTCTCTTCCTACTCACCTCTCCTTCCTTCCCCCTCTCCTTTCACAGGTGGCAGGCCTGCCCACACTCTGAAGACTTGCCCTGCCTTCCCCTGCTCTCTCCCCTCTTTCTTTCGTGAGCATTGCTCCCAATCCACGTCTAGCTCTGGGCATCTGCTTCCCAGAGGACCCAACCAACACACCCTCTGACCTGCATTTGACTATGACATGAGCAAGAAATCATCTTAATACTTTGAATCACTGGAACATAAGGGTGTTTGTTACCATAATTAGACCGCATTGACCAGTAACATTCTTAACCACCTGCTATAAGAAGCCTGAAATACAAGAAAATCAACACACCTAGGAAACTATTACAGAAAGGTGAAAAGAGTTTGAAGAGAGACAAAAAAAGATTGGGGAAAAGGTAGAAAGAAATTATGCTGTACATTTAAAATGTGTTCCCCTACCATTCAGGACACTGACGTCAAACCAAAATTCAAGGGACATGACCAGATATAACTCAGATTTGCTGCACTGGGTGGTCTTCATCCCCCTGTGCCCACAAAGGGCCTGGCTCCAAACAGGTGTTCAGTACATACTGGCTGGACGAAATTACTGCTGCATACAATCCCTGCTGGTGGATACAGCCTGAAATAAAAGTAACCGTAGCTGTAGCTCTGTCCCAAAGAGCTTATTAACTCCAGCCATCTTGAGTTTTTCACACTCCTTCCCCAGGCTGATGGACAGACCATCTGCTTCTGTAAGTCTCCAGAGAGCCAGACTGTCCATCTTGGATGCTGAGAAAAACTGGCATTTCTGTATTCTCCCTGAAGCTGTCACTCCGAATCCTTGGCCGGCTGCAGACTATGTTATTTGAGGATGATGGAGCCGTAGCACACATCTCTCCTCTGCGCTGGGAAAGTCAATTACCCAATTTACAAAATGTTTTTCAAAGACTAGTAGATACAAACTCTGTTTCCTAATTACCTGTCAATAAGTTCCTCCTCATATGCAGGTGTGACATTTTTAAAAGTCAGGGTCACGAACACAAAACGTATGCGGGTTGCTTGTCAGGAAGGTTGGGGGGCTCCCTTCTGCAGGTTTGCACAAATATCACAAGTTGTCAGCCCTTCCCCTGGGGACGGGGGCCAGGTCACCTGCTGAGGAGGGACCTCGCTCCAGCTATGTTCCACCAAGCCATCTCCATTCCTTTCCACCCCACATATGCCTCTGCAGCGTGCTCTTCCGAGGGGTGCATTGGTCCAACATTTGCTGAGGGCCTGGGCTAGATACAGGGTAAGACACGGACCCTGCCCTCAGGGGACTTATAATCTAGAGGAGGTACAGAAATAATTTCGTAAAATGTAGTATGAAGTTAATGGAGGTTTAGAACACTCATTCGTTCCATTAATACTCATGGGATGATAATTTAGAGCCAGATCCTGTGGGAGGTGCTGGGGACACAGGAAAGGTTACATACAGTCTTGGCATGAGGGAGCTCTCACTTCGGTGGGGAGAGAAGATTGAAACAAAAAGCCATAACACAAGGCAAGATAAAAGTGGGAACTCTGGTGGAGACACAAGTCATGCAAAAAGAAAGGAATGGTCGAATCTCACTGAGATATTCTGCCAAGACTTCTTGGAGGAGGTGACATTCGAGCTGAGCTTTGGAAGATAAACAAGAGAGTGAGGTGGCAGGAGGGCACCCCAGATGGAGATGCCAGCATAAGCATAAGTCTCGGAGGGGGAAAGTGCATACGGGAGAAGTGGAGTATCTGCTCCTGGGGCAGAAGCACGGGGTGGAGAAGGGAGGTGGCAGGAGACGGATGGGTGGGGTCAGACTGGCTGGTCCCTGGGGAACCGTCAACATCAGGCAGGGTGCGGTTTCTTTTCTCTAGGCAGCAGGCGTCACTGCAGAACTTTAATCAGGGGAGTGCCAGGATGGAGGCTGTGCTGTACGCAGATGCCTCTGGCAGCTGGTGTAGAGGAGGAAGGCCTGACGGGGAAGAAGGCGACCAGCTGGGAAGTGGGAGCAATGGTTCAGGTGCAAGGCTTGATGGGCAACCTGGCCCAGCACTCCAGGAAGGATGTATGTGCACAGTGGAGCTCACCTCTCAGAGGTCCATTAACTAAGGGACTCGGAGGCTTGGGATTGACCAGCACGTGATGTCAATGGGACTCAGTCAGATGGGTCACCTCAATAGCGTCCTTAATGGGAGGCTCAGTGGTGGGGAAGACCAGTGAGGAAAGATATAAAAGAGAGAATAAAGCCAGCTATGTCAGGCACAGCATATGGGCCCCAGGCCCCTGTGATCTCCTCTTCACTTGGGCTTGGCTTGTAAAACAAGAAGGTTGAGTTAGTGGCTTCATCAGTCATGAGAGGCTAGGCTCTGCTGTAGCGACAAACACCCCCAAATCTCAAGAGCATCCCAGAAAAAGTTGATTTCTCTCTCAGCAAGGGGGGGGTCCTGACACATCCTAGTCATTCAGGGGCCCAAGCTGATGGAAAAACCACCATCTTGAATGCTGCCGCTTTGCCAAGAGAGAAGGAAAAAGAAACTCTGGAGAGGGTCAACCAGCAATTAAACGGAACTCACTGGCCACAACTGGCATCATCCAAGGACCAGGGACACAAGGCACAACTTGGCCAGCAGAAGAGGGGAACTAGGTGTCAGGGAACTACAAACGTCTGCCACAGTTGATCTCTCAGACCCCTTCCTGCTCTAACTGTCTGCATTTTGGTTTGTGCGCCAGATTTTGGTTCAATGTATCAAGCTAACATTTCTTTAATACTGACCTATGTGTTTGTTGGGCACTATGCTAGATTCTTTACATGCATTATCTCATCTGCTATTCATAATGTATCTCATTTAATATTCACAATGCCTCTATGAGATGGATACCATTACAGACATACCTTGTTTTATTGAGCTTTGATTTATTACACTTCGCAGAGGTTACGTTTTTACAAATTGAAGGTTGGTGGCAGTCCTGTGTTGAGAAAGTCTATCAGCGCCATTTTTCCAACAGCATTTGCTCACTTCATGTATCTGTGTCATATGTTGATAATTCTTACGATATTTCAAACCCTCTACCAGCAAAAAGATTTGACTCACTGAAAGTTCAGATGATGGTTAGCATTTTTTAGCAATAAAGTATATTTAAATTAAGGTATGCACATTGTTCTTTTAGACATAATGCTATTGCACACTTAATGGACTCCAGTATAGTGTAAACATGACTTTTATACACACTGGGAAACAAAAAAATTCATGTCACTTGCCTTATTGTGACATTCACTTTACTGTGGTGGCCTTGAACCAAACCTGCAGTATCTCCAAGGTTTGCCTGCATTATCCCTCAATTAACAGAGGGGAAAATAGAGGTTCAGGGATTTTAACTGACAAGCTCAAGGTCACACTACTAGTAAATCATGAAACCAGGACTCAAATCCAGAGCATCACACTCCAAACTCTAACTCTTGTCTCTTACAATCAGAGCTGTCCAGAGATGGAGTAAAATGTCTTGTAAAGCAGTGGGCTGCCTGTCAGTGCAGGCATTCTGGCAGAAGCGTGCAGGAGACTGCTGTAGAAAGGATTATTTCACCAAGTAAAGGAATGGACTCTAATCCTGAATTTCCATGAGGAGAGGCAAGGAAACAGGAAAAGTAGGGGTAAGTCTTGGGAACAGCAAATGGCATTCTGAATTGGAGCACTCCATAGATGAATGAAGAAATGAGAGGTGGGATTGGAAAGGGAGATTGGGGTAGCCTTGGTGGGCCCTGAGCACCAGTATAAGGGGTCATACCCTATTCCGGGGGCCCTGGGGAGTTTTTGTTTGGTTTGGTTATTATTTTTAATCATTTTAACCATTTTCAAGTGTACAATTCAGTAGCATAAGATGCAATCACTATACTGTATAACCATAACCATTATGTATTTCCTGAACTTTTTCATCATCCCAAACAGAAAAACTGTACTTATTAAACCCTGGGAAGTTCTTAAAAGGGCTTAAACCTGATAATGACATCTTCAGAGCTGAGATGGTGATGAAACCCTAAGGCTGAGATGGGCAACCCTGGCTGCCACTTGAAGGACGTCTTTAGAGGGAAGAGAGGCTGGACAAGGGGATGGGTAATGAGAACAGTGCAGGGATCCAGGCGGGAGATGGCAGGAGCCAAAGACAGGGCAGCAGGACTGGCAGAGGGAGGTGGTCAGATTTGGAACTAGAGGAAGGGAAACCACAGAGAGAGAGGGGAGTCCTAGCTTCCTCCAGGGGCCCTGTGAGTCCTGGGCCACCAAAAACTGAGATGGAGGAGCCAGGAGGGGACCTGGGGCCCTGAAGACGCCAGAGTCGCTGAACTGGACACAGGTGAGGCACTGGCCGGCTGCCTGCTCCACCAACTTTCCCTGGGGAGGCACATCCCCAAACTTAACAGTCCTTCCTGGGACGGGGGCCAGAGCCGTCCTCCTGGCTCCTCAGAGGTCTGCGGCCCAACACAGATCCTGCCTGCGCTCAAACACTCACTGGGTGCCTGCTTGGGGATGAAGGGTGATTGCCGGTGGGATGGGATCATCGTCCCCATCACCAGCAGTCACACTCATTACTCAAGGCGGCCCTCCTGCGTGAGCTGCAGCTCAGCTGGAGTTAATTACGTGCCTCTCTTGTCCTCCAGCTGGGGACACGGTGGTCACTCCCTCGTCTGATGGATGAAGGCTGGGTCTCTGTCACACATCACCACAACCAGGGGATTCTTCTCAAGGGAACTTCCAATTCCTTAGTCCTGCCACAAATCCTTCTACCCTTCCACCTCATGGGCTGCTGTGGGCACCTGTCTTCAGAGGCCTTTTTGAGAGGTGATTTTCCCAACACCCCAATACTCAGGCCTGCTTCCCCAGCTCCCATCCCCACTACCACCTGATCCCAGACCCAGGCTGACCTCACTTGGAAGTTAACTTCCGGGGGCCTCGTTGCACAGGCAACCTTGGTCCTAGCTGTATGCCTATCCCAACACCCTGTTCTCACACCCAGCTCCTCTGAGTCTGAAGCCCTAACGAAACTTCCCAGGTCTCTATCCCCAGGACCCAATGCTTGCCTGCACCCACCCCATGGCTGAGCTCCTGCTAAGTGGTCCCTAAGCCCATCACGGCACTGCCCACCCAGAAGGCACTGCATAGGAATGCCCCGGATCCCAAGGGATGGTAAGTGCCACCTGCCTAGAAAAGGGCAGAGGGGTTTCACCTGAAGTCTAGCTAGAGACAAACCCAAGAACAGATGCCACTGAGTGCTGAGAGGGGAGCAGGGAGGCTCCAGGAGGAGGCTGCTTAGGGGAGGCTCCTGTGGCTCTTGGGGCAGCTGAGAGCAGTGCACTTAGAAGTATGATCCACTCCAAGGAAGCCCCTTCACAGGACCCCTTGCCCAGAGGGCTGGCAAAACTCTAAGAGAAGCAGCCTCTGGAAAGCCAAGGGGAGGTGCAGACCCTCAGAGGGCAGCCCGTCCCAACCCTCACAACCCTGCACCTCCCTTCTCTGTGAAACAGGGAAGCAATGCTGGGAAGGCATAACCCTAGGGCCTTTACCGTGCTAAGTGGGGCAAATGCCTGAGAGCCCTGCTATTAATGCTGCACTGATTCAGTTTGATGCAGCAGTCATTTGCTGAGCACCTCCCATGAGCCAAGCTTTGTGCCAGGCGCTGGGCAAACAGAGGAAAACAGTTAGAGCACATCCTCAATGAGCTCACTGGCTAGTGGGGATGAGAGAGGAGCCAATGAGCATGGGCTGGGGAAGCATACCAGGAAAGGGGCAGCGGACAGGGTGGGCCCCAGAAAAGGCCACTGAAGCCAGCACCAGCAGTAGGCTTTGTGCAGGAGGAGGCACTTATGCTGAGCCTCTATACATAAGGAGAAATTAGCTAGATGGAGAGGGTAGAGGAGAGTGGCCTACAGTGAGAAGAGCATTCATTCATTCATTCATTCTACAAAAATTTTTTGAGTACCTACTATGTGTCAGGCATGGTGATAGGTGGCAGGGACACAGCAGTGAGCAAAAGCCCCACCTATGGAGAGCTTCCATTCCAGTGTGGGAAGGAGAGAAGAAATGAGTAGGGTAAGTAAAATGTTAGTAAACTTTAGAAAGTAAAGTGATGAGTAAAATGTGTTGTATATGATGAGTGCTAAAAGGAAAACTGAAGTGGGGGAAGGGCTGTGTGAGGTGGTGGTGGGAAGGTAGTGAACCAGGAGCTTTCGGCAATGATTGACACCCAGAACAGGGCACGGGAGGCAGAGAATGGAGAGGCTGTACAGGAGTGTGAGGGACACCTGGGAGGGCAGTTGTCAGGGAGGAGACAGTGGAAAGGCGACCCTGGAAAGCATCATGGGGAATCAGTAATAGAAATCATGATTATCATTAAACCACCGCCATTGGCTATCGTCCCTAATGTACTACCGAAGGTCAAAGCAACTAAGAACTGTAATGATTTGGGAAAAACTCCTCTCCAAACTTCAGAGGCATCCAAGCCTTGCCAATGAAAACTGCCCTCAGAATCTGAGAATGTGAGGGGTTGAGAAGCCCCCAGATGGCCTCACCCCAGACTGGTGTGACCTGCCAGGTGCAGAATAGCACAGAGGTGATGGGACACAGGTGGGAGAAGTGCTGAGCTGGACGACCCAGGGTATTGGAAGCAGTGCCTCTGGCTGGACCAGGAGTCACGGCCCACCCCTACCCTCCAACTCTTAGGCGAGGATCGCTGGGCAGGTGTTGACCCTCCTGCGCTTCTTACAAAACAGGTCTAGTGAGCCTCCCTCCCTCACGTGGCCGAGGCCAGATCAAGCTGGACAGCATTTGTGGGTCCTGGAAGTACATGCACGTTGAAGGGCCCTCGTTGCCCAGACCCGAGGGCAGAGCCTGCCCCAGACTGGAAACTGGGCTCTCATTTGTTTGTCATTTGCTGGGTGACCTTGGGCTGGGTTCCTCCTGTCTCTTGGCTTCAAGATCCTCGTCCCAGGACAGCCTCTGGGCTCTCTAAGCTCCAAGGTTCTGTGAGGTTTCCTACATGAGTTTGGTGCCTCTAGAGTGAGCCCTGCCAGAACCAGCCCCCAAAACTGGGCCCAGTTCTAACCATGACGGGACCCCACCCAGATACAGGGTAAAGTAAGGCTGCCTGTGGCCTCCACACCGCCGCTCCTCAGGACTCTGCTCCATACACACCTGTCAGAGCCTCCTGGGCCCTTTCCCAGGTAGAGGGCAAAGAAAAATTACCTTCATAAATTCTGCAAACAGAATAGGAGGATTTTTCAGGGTTAATTCATTTTCATGCAGAAAAAATTACGATTATTTTTCCCAGGGTAGCAACCTTGTTGTGAAATTGGTACTTCGTTTTCTTTTTAGGTTTAACAGATCCTTCCTGAGCCTTGAAAAATTATTTGAATGTAGTTTTTCTCAGAAATTTAAAAAAACAAGCAGGAAGAGAAATAAGGCAGACCAAAAAGGACAAATATTACATGATTCACTTAGATGAGGTACCTAGAGTAGTCAAATTCATAGCAAGAGAAAGTAGAATCATGGTTTTCTGGGGCTACGGGAGGGAGGAACAGGGAGTTATTGTTAAATGAATATGGAGTTTCAGTTTGGGAAGATGGAAAAGTTCTGGAGGCAGATGGTGGTGATGGTAGTACAACAATGTGAATGTACTTAATGCCACTGAACTGGACACCTGAAAAACACTTAAAATGGTAAATTTGATGTTATGTATATTTTTACCACAATTTGTTGGTAAAAAAAAAACAAGCAGGAAGGTAAATAATACCTTCCCCAGGACAGGTCTCATGGCTTCCCTGGGCCTCAGTTTCCTAATCTGTAAAATGGAAGAGAAATCCATACCTCCCTACTCTCTGAACCTCAGTAAAGAGAAAGAAGCCATGACTTTTTTAAATGACACTTTACGAAGAAACTAAAGAGAAGTCAAAATGAAACTAAATAATGAATGCAAAGAAGTACAAAATGGCCTCGTGTCTGGAGGGCAGACTCCTCTGCTCTCAGGAGCCTGCAGGCCTCCATGCTCAGCTTCCCTCTGCCTTCTATTTGTGAGGGAAGTGGAACAGAGCGAAGGAAGTTGCCCAGGGCCCACAGCAAGCTGCTGAGCGAGCTGGGGCAGACCCTCCTGCCCAGATCCCATGCTCCCCTCACCCAGCAACAGGCCCCAACTCCTCAGACTGCATGTGGCTTCTGTGCCTGGCCAAGCCCAGAGCATCCTGCTTCCTCCTGGAAGCCTTCACTGGGTGAGATGCCCTTTCTGTAGGCTAACCAGCACCCTCTGGGGTGGAACGGCCCAGGGCAGCTCTTGAGGCGTGGGTTTCTAAGGGTGGGGCTATCTCCTGTACCTTTGCAGCATAATGGTCAAGGGTCCACCTCTGGAACTACGTGCCCGGGTTCAAATCCCCCATTTAACAGCCTACTGACCTTGGACCAATTCTTTAGTCTTTCTGTGCATCCATTTCCTCCCCCATAAACAAGGATAACAACAGTGTCTACTGCATACGGTTGTTGTGAGGGTTAAATCGGTTAATTCAATGCCATTGGAAGAGTGCCTGGTGAACGCCTGATAAATGTTAGCTATTCGGTGTACTCTCCTCAGGAGCCCTGCTGGCCCCAGCATGCATGGCATACACAGGAGCTCTGGGAATGTTTGCTGACCCACATTGGGCAATGAGAGGAGTCATGGCAGCCTTGGAGGTAGGCACTGGCTTGTGAGTTTCCTTCTCAAGCTTCACATTAAACAGCAACAGAGACCCCAGGACAGTGCCCGCCCCATCTGGTCCCTCACAAGTCCCCCCACTTTTACTCCTCTACAAGCCTGGTCCAGCCCCAGCCCTGCCATTGAAGGAGCAGGTGGTGTGGTCACGACGGACACCATAGGGGGACCTGCCCCTCTCTATTTTGGGCCAATCTGTTGACATGACAACCAGGCTTCCTGACCCTGACGCCCAGTCTCCATCCTTGTGTTCTGCCAGGCACATCCTCCACCAGCGGCTTTGCTGATTGGAGGGACGTTTTCACAGATTCTGTCAAGACCTTTCCCCCAAACGGCAGCAGATTTGGGACGTCACGCCAGGAATCCCTGCTCGTGATGGGCATGGAACTGGCAGCTCTGCTCCCTAAAGCCCAAAAGTGGGGCTTAAGGAGGCACAGAGGGAGGGGTGGCCCCCATCTCGAAGCTTTCCAGGAAACCCCAGGACTGTCTCACCTTCCTCAACCATGAGCTGATGGGGACCCACCCCACGAGGTGCTCAGTCTCCAGATACTCATACTTTAGGAAATGTCAGGTCAGGAAGAGTGCCAGGAGGTCCTCTGAGCTGAGCTCTGCACTGTACTGTGGGGGAATCCAAGGCGTATGGCTTGTCGGAGATGACAAAGACCCCCCCTACCCCTGCTGGCCCAGGATTCCCTGCACCCCATCAAGATTCTGTTCACATTGCTCTAAAATAGACAAAGGAATGTGCTAGATTCTCCTGCATAACAACAGAGCATACTGAATTTTAATTTTAAATGGGGAACTTTGTCACCATAAACAACACACCAAGGACAAGACACACGGACTGAGTGCCCCACAGGGTGGCAATAACAACAAAAGAAATAATAATAATAGCTCTCAACTCCTGAGGCTCACTACATGCCAGGTAAAATCCTAAACTCTTCATAAACATCATCTCAAGTAACTGAATGTTCACAGCATGCCCGTTTTACAGATTTGGAAACAGAAGCTCAGAGAGTTTAAATAACCAACTCAAGGACACAAAGCAGAAGAGGAGCTTGGCCTGGGGCCAGCCTGTCTCTGCAGTTACCCATGACGTCATGAGGCTGGGGTTGGGGGTGAGGGGGCACCAAGGGAGAAGTGGCAGCAAGCAACTCTGAGCCACCTGGGGTGATGGCACAGACAAGGAAACTTCCAGCAAAATGCTCAGAGAAATGAAGAAGAATGAATCGGGCAAGGGGAAGAGGGGAAGGGCGCATGACTGGGGGAGAGTAGGAAGGAGTATACATTTATAAATAGTTCCAAGAGCCATGCACTGAACTAGGCACTTTGATTATACCATCTGTCCACCTTGCTTAAGGGCTTCTCAGGTGCAGATGGGAGGTGGTGGTGGTCAGTGATCTGGACTAAAGAGACTAGAAGAGGCTTCTTGGAGGAGGAGGCTTTCGAACTGGAAGGAAGACAGGCCTGTCTGAATTTTCCACAGCTCAGGAACGCATCACCTACTTTGCAGTACAAAGTACGCAGTATTCCACCCTGACACCACACTCACACTAAACTCTGCACATTCTCTAGAAACAGAATGAATGTAAAATTCCACAGGGAGATGTTTTGTTAACACAGTGCGTAATAGAAGACAACAAAAGAATTTCACTAGGAGGCTGGCTGATGCAGTCAGCTGAAATAAATTAAAACGTGGCATTGTTGTCTTCTTTGTGTACATTAGTTTTAATTACTGTTTGCTGCAAAAATAAAACTTCACATGTGCAAGGAAAAAAGAAATCTCCAAACCTGTGCATCAAGAGTCTCTGTGTAATGGATCTACCGCGGTGCAGGTGAGGTGGACTGTAGGTGAAACGTTGTCTGAACACAGGGTTCTGTAGCTCAGCAACAGTGGAAGCCAGGTGACTAGAGCAGACCAGGTGGTCTGCCACCACAACAGTACCTCTGCCCCTCAACCTGGGTCCTACACCCAGGAGCACCTGCAACTGGTGCTCTAGGCCCCTGTGACAGAGAAAGCTATGCCTTAAAAGAGATCCAGACACTCTGGCCAAATGGACAACAGAAAAAATAAAACACAACAAAACCTCCCATGAAACAAGTGCAGTATTGGAGTTTCAACACTGAGTGAGGGGGCCGGGGTTTTCGCTCAACCTGATTGGGGTTGAATTACAAATGGCCTGTGTCATAGTCCGTTCTGGCTGCGATAACAAATACCACTGACTGGCTGGCTTAAACAACACATATTTAGTTCTATTTATTTCTCACAGTTCTGGAGGCTAGGAAGTCCAAGATCAAGGTACCAGCAGTTTCGGTATCTGGTGAAAGCCTGCTTCCTGTTTCATAGACAGTGGCCTTCTCACTGTGTCCTCCCATGGCTAAAGGGGCGAGGGAGCTATAGAGTCTCTTTTATAAGGGCACTAATCCCATCATGAGGGCTCCATCCTCATGACATAATCACAGCCTCAAGGTCCACCCCCAAATACCATAACATTGGGGATTAGGTTTCAACATATGAATCTTGGAGGGGACACAAATATTCAGTCCATAGCACCTTGAATGCCAGGATGATGGGCACTGCCTCCTTACTATGGAGCATGTGGCCACAGACCCCTTACACACAGTATATAGTGGGTGCTGATGGGCTCCATGCAGGCTACACAGACATGCTGTGATCAGCCCAAGGAGGCTCAGATGTAAATGCAGGACACACACCAATCCTTGTGACTCCACCCCAGGTCAGCACCAGGAAGATTTTCCGAAGGGAGGAAGAAGGGGGACAGGAGAGTGTTCTGGATTAGAAGATGAGGCAGGAAAGTAAGGGAGAGATGGGAGTGGGCAGAGGCATGATGAGGATCCGACAGCTCAGTCTGGCTAAAGCAGACCATAAGAGAGATGGACAGAGACAAGGGCCCAAAGTGGAGAACGCTTGAATGCTGGGGCATGAACTCTAGGAGAATGACTGGGAAAGGAGCAGGTACATGCTTGCTAATTGCTGAAGCTGGATGATGGTGTCACAGAGGCTGTTTATCCTACTCTTTCTACCGCTATATTTGTGAACTCATCCATGATTTTAAAAAGCTGAAGAAAAAACAAAAGGAAAAGAAAGGGCCAAGCAGAACCTGAAATCTCCCCTTTCCTCACTTCAATGATCCTAGGGACTCCTGCAGGAAGTACACAACCAAATGCCCAAATCACAGCTAGGAAGAGAGGCACAGAGGGCTGGGAAGGCAGGATAGCCCCTACTTCTCTCTGCCAGGCAATTTTACCCCTCCTACTGCATCAGCCACCTCCTGCAGGTGATGACTCTAAATCCCGACCTCCATTCTTGTTGCCCGCCCTCAGCCCCAGCCTGATCTGGTCTCCCCCTGGGTGACCCACAGGCCCAAACCTGCACTCACCACCTTCCCCTCAAACGCAGCCCATGTCCCAGAAGGCAGAATGCAGATGTGACAGGTAAGAGACAGGCTATAGATTCAGACCCTGAGAAAACTGCTTTCTCTCTGGAAGTCTTCCGTGTAGGGACGGCACTCAGCAGGTGCTCAGTGCACGGAAGAGCTCAGTAACTATTATTGTTGTTGATATTTCTGTCAGAATTAGCATTAATTCTCCCCTCTGCAGGTCCGGCCAGCCTCAAGTCCTGAAGGGTTACTGGTTGAGCATCTGCAGCGCCGTGCCAGCCTCTCTGCCTCCACTGCCATGTGCTCCCGTCCTGCCTCATCATCTTTCCCCTGGACCGCAGGCAGGCCTCTCTGCTCTCAGCCCTGCTCCCTCCCCTCTGCTGCTCACCTTCCCTCCAGAGTGTTCTCACTGAATGACAAGCTCCTCATTTCACTCTCTGCTCAAAGGATTTCACGGCCCTCCATGGCCAAAGGCACTTAGTTCAAGCTCCTTCACCTGCCACACGTGGCCTTCCAGATCGGCACCCCCAGATGCCCAGCTGGCCTCAGCTCTGCCTGCCTTTGCTCACCAGCCCCTCCTCCTGGAACACCCCTTCCCTGATGAGTATCCTCTCACCTTGCCTTCTAAGGTGCAGCTCAGATGTCCATTTCTGCCCCCAATCCTCCCTGATCCCAGCAACCAGGACTGACCACTTCCTCCCTGTGCCCCACGGACCTCGCATACTTCTCTGCCAGCAGTATCCAGACTCCTGGTTTATCATAAAACACAAAATCCCTCTGCCCCTCAAAATCAGAATGCCAATGTAGGTTGTCAAATTTTATTTTCTCAAGTGAGGACATTAAAGAACAAAACAAAATGAGCAAACAAATCCTAACATCTATCACCATGATTTAATTTTTTAAAGGACATGATAACAAGGAAGGAGGAGGAGAAAAGGAAGAGAACCATCTCAAAGTAAAGAATGGTCTTTAAAATAACATTAGTTCATCCTTATTTTTCTCATGTTGCCATGTCTGTGAAAGCTCTGTCAAGGCCAGTATGGGTCAAGGGCTGGTCATTGTGAGCATTTCCTGGGTGTCCACATCTCCCTTGGGGATTGTGAGCCCCCGAGGGTGAAGCTGAGCCAGGAGATGCTCAGTGTGTTCACGGATGGACAAACACGCAGGCATGGCTGCCCAGGGCAGTGGGAGTTAGGGTCTCCCCGCTCCCCGCAGCTTGGGAATGGGATCTCAAGTAACGCACCATCACAGACCCATTCAGCAACAGAGAGGGCCCCTGGCTGGGCTGCCGAGTTGGTTTTAGAAAGGTTTTACTAATCAACTGCCCTTTCTAGTATCACTCAGGAAACACTCCTTGCAATAATAATGAAATACAAACAAACCCACCCAGGCACTTGGGAACAATTCTCAATTGTTAATTAATTCAGTGGGAGAGGGAAAACAGGGAGGAAAGGGAACTGAATCGCTCATACAGACGCATGGTTTCTTTCCTTTTTTAGCAAACTACCTTGTACCTGCCGCAGTTTCTACCTTCCTTAAACACGCCCAAAGAGCCACTGGATTCCACAAAGTAGGGGGGCCACAATCTGTAGTGGAGAGCCCAGGGCTCCATAGTCAGAGCAGGCACGGTCCTGGGTACAGCTGGGTGGCCTCTCTGGGACTCTGCATCATCACCTATAAAGTGCAGTGATTCCTTCTCTACCTGTTGTAGAAAGCTGTAGGGAGGGACAGCCGAAACACTGGACAACAGGCTGTGGAAACTCCAGGACTGAGCAAATGTATGGGATTGCTGCCAGAATTATTGTTATTGTTGTTGCTAATACGACTGCTAACAAGTGTAGACTAAGAAAGAAATGAGTCACATGTAAATAAATAGCCCACTCTCTCTGGCCTTTCTCAGACAACGCACCTCATTTCACTTGCCAAGGCATTCCCTGTTTCAGGGAGATAAACAAGATCCCTGAAGGCTATAAATAATTCTTATAGCAACTTCCTCCTTGCCTGCTGCAACCAAGACCCGAGTGGACCTTCTCAAGCAAAGACTTTGGTCTGGAACAGCTTTTCCACTGTGTTTCCTCAATAGCCAACATTCATTCATGCAGGAGAAAGGAGGAATTTAATATTTCTAATTACTTTTTAGGGAGTAGTTTACTCCTGGAAATTTCATAATTGATTTTTCATCCGGTTTCCCCTTGGTTGGTATTATTCTCTCAAGACCCTTACTAAGCCTTCCAACGATATTTCTTTTCCTCTTCACATTCCAGCTGTGTGTTTGTTTTTTTGGTCCCCCCTCAAGGGGAAAGATCACGTCTGCGAGTTTTGGATCCCAGCCCTGTCCTCGGCACACCGGTGGAGCTATGCCAATGCACTGGGAACAAAGACCAGAAGAAGAAATTATTTCCCCTACCCGTGCTTTCTCTAACTGCAGCTCAGAAATCCCAAACGGTTCAGGTTAATAAACTGGCCCAAAACTGATTAATTTTGCAAAACAGACCTTCCAGGGTAGCACACAAGATCTTCAGAAAGAATATTCTGGTTTTTATTTCCCACTGAGAGCTTCAAGGACCATAATTATAGCAGCATGGCGCAACAGAATCAACTCAAGTTCACTAAACCCCAAGAACCTTCCCACCAACACATACCAAAATAACGTCCTGTTCTGTTTGAAAATATCACCTCGCATTCAGATTTGTTCTCTCCCACTGTGTTCTGTGCGTTTTTAAGGAGCTCTGTTTGGCTGGGTTTTGACAACTGGAAGCCGGGGCACAGAGGCCCGCTCCAGGCACAGGGCAGTGGACAATTGCATCAGAACCAGCTGGGGGGCTCATTAAAATGCCACTTCCCAAGTTCTATTCCAGACCATCAAACAGGAATCTCTAGGGCTGGTCTGTTTTTAATTAGCATCCCTGATGATCTGGATGCACACTAACATCTGAGATGCCAACTCATTTTTCTGCCCACCCTCCCTCCCCCCCAGCTCCTCCCCAGCTCCTCCCCACCCCATACACATTTATTCTTCAGATTTTACTGAGTAACTATTTCTGCACAGGACATCTGGGGTTCTGTGGGATATGAAGATGACAGACTCTCCAAAGTTCTCAGGGTTTGGGTCCGTAGTCCAATGTTCTCCTTACCCTTGCTGCAATGGCCACCAGTCCACTTTAGGCTCCTACTGTTTCTTTTTGTTACAGAAGACTGTGTTTTCAAAGTTTCATTCTTCCATCTGCAATGTGCAGAAGGCTGTGCATGCGAAAGGTCCTGAGAAATTGCTTGTTGACTGCCCACCACTTGGAAACACCTTCATGGATTGGAACCCTGCACTGGAAGGCCATTCCTTGACTATGCATTTATTGAATGCTAACTGAATACTAGTACTAACAATAGTAATAAAGATGCTAGTGATACTATTCCTGATACAAAGCCCTTTCCAGCTTACAAAAGGTATGTCACACTTTCCCTTTGACTCTTACAGTCACCTGCAACACTGCCAGGACAAACATGATCATACCCACTTTACAAATGGAAAACGGAGGCTCAGAGAGGTTAAGTGACTTTCCTGAGGACCTACAGCTAGTTGGTTACAGGACTGGCGCTCAATCCAGACCTCCTGACTCCCAGGAGTCAATCATTCTTTCCTGATCCAGTAAGTAATATTGAACACCCACTACATGCCATTCATCACACTGGGGGTGCTGGGGATGGCCCAGTTCCTAAGTTGCATCTAAATGCACCACCTGCCAGCCTCAGGTGCTGTGAGCCCCGGAACAGGGAGGCCAGGGGAAGCACAGCTCTTGGCATGAACAGGGGCACTGTCCAGAAAGGGAGGGCAAAGGGGCCCAGTGCAAGCTGAACTTCTCCAGGGTCTCACCACAGGTCTGCAGCACCCCAGTCACCGTGCTGAGCCTTCTCTCTTCAGGGCTTTGGGCCCCTGCCTCACCTGCCAGGGTTGTAGTTACCTACCTTACAGAGCTGTTGGGATGCCCAGACGAACATGATCAGGAAACTCACAAGCCCAGCCTGAGGGTCAGTAATCGCCATGATGCCTTAGGGGGCCAAAAGTCTTCTGCTTTTCTTAATTGATCTTCCAGGGGTCTAGAGACGGCCATCTGGGGCTCGGGTGAGGGGTGTCTCAAGGAAACCCGCTTTCAAATCTTCCTTTAACTTGGGCTTCAAACCATGTGACAGTTAACTAGCCCTGAGCCCCGGGGACATCAGTTAACCTCACAGCACACATTTCCTCACCTGTAGATGGGGATAAAGGGAATTATCCTCCTAGAGTTGGTGTGAGGATCAAATGAGTAAATACATATAAACTGCCTAAGCACTGTGCCTGCTACCTTTATTTTTCTTTTATTATTATGTTCCACTAAAAAAAAGTACAAAAACATATGCACCAGTAGAGAGTCTCTGTGATTGAAACGGAATCATTTCTTATAAAACCACTGTTCTGCCCCTTCACACATCCCGGACACCCTGGAATTTGACCCCCTCCATCCCCTCTGCCACCCATTCCAGGCACCCTACATCACAGTCATTTTGCAACTGTCATTTCCCAAACATAACCCAGCTGTTCCCACCTCTGTGTCTTTGATCCCCACCTTGCCCCCAATTTCTTGCACCTGGAATGCCCATTCCCTTCCATCCATGTAATCTGAAGCCTGCCCATGTTTCAAGTGAAAGTGGGGTGCGAGGTCTCCCAACTTTTAGTGGGGTGATTTCCCCACAAAGCAGAGCACTCCCAGCCATAATCCAACCGAATGGGCTGAGTCCTGAGCCCTCAACAGGGAGGGAGCAAGACCAGGGTTGAAAGACGAGGCTCCAAGGCAGGTGTTTGGCAATGAGGAGAGTGTGGTCTGGGGCAAGGTGCCGAGGGCAGGTGGGCGGAAGCCTCCTGGATCCACCCCCTCAGGAGGGTGGGGCTACTGAGAGTGGCCTGGGACAACGCTGGGCTCCAGTCTCCACGGGTACCACTAGCAGGGCCCTTCAGTCCTCAACATCACGTGATGTCCTCCCAGCTGCCTGCTGTCTGCACGGGCTTCAAGGGCCTTGGAGCCAGTCCTCAGGGTCAGGCGCCTGGACAGTGGGGCTGGTGGCTCTGAAGAAGGCTGGCCATCCCAGGAGGAGACAGAGGGGTGCAGACATCAGGGGGCTATGGCTCTTCATGTCCCAAACCAAATTCCTGCCCTCTCCTCCACCCCAAGACTCTCTTTGGTGTGTCATCTCAGTGGGCAGCCCTATCCTTCCACCATCCATCCAGCATAGGGAGGCAGTACAGCCTACTGGTTAGGAGCAAGGGCTCTGAACCAGACTGCATGGGTTCAAATCCCACTCCAAAGCTTCATGGTGACGTGACAGTGGGCAAGTCTGACCTCTCTGAGCCTCAGTTTCCTTATCCATAAAGAGGGGATGACAACAGTACTTATTATAGGGCTGCTGTGTGGCCTAAATGAGCTGGTACATCTGAAGCAATTAGGCCACGGCACCTGGCCCACAGTCAGCACTACATAAGTGCTAGCTTAAATAGGCATTATCTTTAAGCACTATAGTGGGTTGCATGGTAGCCCACAAAAAGATGTCCTCAGTCCTGGAACCTGTGAATGTTACCTTACATGGTAAAGGAGTGAATATTACCTTATAAGGCAAGAGATATGATAAAGTTAAGGATTTTGAGAAGAGATGCTTATCCTGGAATATCCAGGTGGGCCCTACATCTCATGAATGAGGCAGAGGGAGATGAGACAAAAAGAAGAAGAGACAATGTGACCTCATAGGCGGAGACTGGAGCGATGCGGATGTGGGTCGAGGAACGCCAACAGTCCCCAGGAGCTGGAAGAGGAAAGGAAGAATTGACTCTCCCCTAGAATTTTCAGACAGCATGGCCCCACTGACACCTCGATTTTGGTCTTCTGGCCTCCAAAACTGTGAAAGAATAGATTCTGTTGTCTTAAGCCACTGATTTGTACAGCAGCCCCAGGAAATTAATGCAGGTGCATCCTTGACATAAGCCTCTCTCACACCTTCCCCTCCTTTCTCCAGTCTCCCTGAAATCCAGCCATTCCTCTCCATCTTCTCCAACATCAACACGGTCCCACCTGCTCCCTACGAGGCTATTCCCATCCCCATCTACTTTCTAACCAGTGGCCACACTGATCTTTCTCATGCACCTCCCACACTAATCCAGGTCAAAGATTACAACCAAGGGACTTCCCTGGTGGCGCAGTGGTTAAGAATCCACCTGCCAATGCAGGGGGCACAGGTTCAATTCCTGGTCCGGGAATATCCCACATGCCACGGAGCAACTAAGCCTGTGAGCCACAACTACTGATACTGCGCTCTAGAGCCTGCGAGCCACAACTACTGAGCCTGCATGCCACAACTACTGAAGCCCACGCGCCTAGAGCCCATGCTCTGCAACAAGAGAAGCCACCACAATGAAGAGTAGCCCTAGCTCACGGCAACTAGAAAAAGCTCGTGCGCAGCAACGAAGACCCATTGCAGCCAAAAATAAGTAAATAAATTAATAAATTTTTAAAAAAAGATTGCAATCAATATCAAAATCCTGGGCTTCCCTGGTGGCGCAGTGGTTGAGAGTCTGCCTGCCAAAGCAGGGAACATGGGTTCGTGCCCCGGCCTGGGAGGATCCCACATGCCGCGGAGCGGCTGGGCCCGTGAGCCATGGCCACTGAACCTGCACGTCGGGAGCCTGTGCTCCGGAGCCTGTGCTCCGCAACGGGAGAGGCCGCAACAGTGAGAGGCTCGCGTACCGCAAAAAAAAAGATCAAAATCCTGCCCACAGCCTACAAGATCCTGCATGGTCTGGCCACTGCCATCACCTCTGCTATCTTGCCACATGCTTGCCCTCATGCCCAAGGCTCCAGCCACAGTCCCTCTTATGTGCCATGTTCCCTCCAGCCACCAGGCCACCACATCTCCTGTTACCCCTTACCCCATCCCTAACCTATATAATTCCTATTTGGGCTTCCCAAGCAATGCAGATTGCCATGAATTCCTTTGTCACATCCTGAGTGTACTCAAGGAATGGATCAATGGATGGGTAGATGAATAAGTGAATGAATGAATGATCTGCAAAGATTCTGAACATCCCAGGCATAGCTGATTGGACAAGGTATGCAATCCCAACCCATAAACTAGCCACCGACCTTTAACCTTGGAGATCATGGAGCAATGAGCTGGCAAGGCAGAGACTTCCTCTTGAGAATCTGAATTTGGAAATGTTAAGAAAATGAAGACATCACTTCCTTATGGAAAACCTCCCCAAACCTGGTTAAGTCCTCTATCACCATGTACCTAGCCCTTGTGGCCGTGATCACACTACATCTGTCTCCCACACCAGACCCCAAGTTTTGTGGCAGTCTTGTTCATCACTGCATCCCTGGTGCACCCAAGGAATGAATGAATGAATGGATAATGGTTGACCAAGGAGCCATGGGAGTCCATCTCATTAGGTAGCTCACGGATGCACATATAGGAGAAAAGGTCCCAGATCATGGAGGTGGGAGAACAGACTTGCTTGGTTCCTGGCTCATCCATCTAAACCCACCTTTGAGGCTCTATCCAGACCCTGCCTATAAGAGAGAGGGGGAAATGTGCAGAGTGTCCACGGTGGCAGCCACGTGGGGAGGGGATGAGTCATCATATCCCATGAGTTCAGGCTGCAGAACCTGGAGCTGTTCAGCCTGGAGAAGAAGGGGCCCAGGCATAGCCTCCACACTCTAATGGGTTCTCAAAAGCACAGCACACAAATGTGGTCTATTTGATTTCAGAGGGGAAAAACAGAACTGGAATGGGGGGGAGGGGCAGGGGCAGACAAGCTATAAGGAGGCAAATATCAGCTGAAAAAGAATAACTTTTTAAAAACCAAGGCTACTCGGAGATAGGACAAAGAGGTGGCAGACCAGTCTTTCCTGGAGGCGTCCAGGCACTAGATCGCCACTTGCGGCACAGGCATTAGAGAGATTAAAGCACTAGAACGTTCCTTATAACCTTGGAAGTCTGAGCTTTTGTTCTCACTTTCATACTTATGTACATTCTAATATGGCTGTCATATCCTCATCTGTTTCCTGGAGAAAGTGACAAGCACAGTTTTATGAAGAAAGTAAACAGAGGAATCCCAGCCAAGGTGTATCACAAATTAAATTCATATTTTGAGGTTCCCTCCTCCCCACCATACCAGACACAGAGCAATGATAGCTAAAATACAAAAACAGAAAATTTAAAGATGTGACATTACTCAAAGATAAGATAAAATTCTCAAGCAGAAAAAAAGAAAAAAGACCACAGCGTGGTAGGTGGAGATGAAGCTGTAAGCTTGATGGGCTCTGAGTGTGAAACAGCCAAAGGTACCTGGCAGTGTGAATTCTCCAGGAAAACAGAGACTCACAGCATCCCCAGAAAAGGCAGAGGCAGAGCCACAGTCAATGCAAAGGGGAACCAGAGTCAAACTCACTATTTGAAGCAAAGCAGGTAGGAGACAGCCTCTTCCACTCATGAGAAAAGCTGAAACAAAGTTCTACTACTGCCTGGCACTGCAGGCCACATGAAGTTGGATATTCAGGGTGGCAAGACAAACAAGCAGAAACAAGTGATGGATTGAATGCAAAAATGGCCATAATTATTCAGTCATTCCTGTACCCATGGCCTTCATAAAATGACTTTGCAGTTCCTCCCATCAAAAGATGGAATTTACTTTTCCACCTCCTGAATTTGGGCTGGCTTTGTGTCTTGATTTGGCCAATAGAATACAATGGAAGTGACAGTAAGCTGGTTCTAGGCATAGACCTCAAGAGCTACCAGGAAAAGACCATTTACAATCAATAACCAGATGAACAGCAGACTTCTCATTAACAACAAGAGATCCAAATGACAAAGTTCTAAAGGTAAATACTGGTTTGCCTAGTATTCTATACCCTGCTAAACTATTACTCAAGAGTGACAGGAGGGCTTCCCTGGTGGCGCAGTGGTTGAGAGTCCGCCTGCCGATGCTGGGGACACGGGTTCGTGCCCTGGTCCGGGAAGATCCCACGTGCCGCAGAGCAGCTGGGCCCGTGAGCCATGGCCGCTGAGCCTGCGCGTCCGGAGCCTGTGCTCCGCAACAGGAGAGGCCACAACAGTGAGAGGCCTGCGTACCGCATAAAAAAAAAAAAAAAGAGTGACAGGAAACAGAGACATTTTAAGACATCCAAGTGTTAAGAAAGTCGACCACCCTTGACCCCCATCACATGTCCTGACTACAACTTAAGAATGAACTCAGCAAGAAGAAAAGTGAACCCAGGAAAGGGAATGGGATGCAAAACAAAAACAAAAACAATGGTGAGCAAAGACATTGGTAAAATGTATAGGCAAATTAAATTATTAACTAAAAAACAAAAATAATAACTAAAAATTCTTTTAATTAGTGGAACCAACATTCTAGGCAACAATAAGAAATATAGAGCAGGTGCTAGTGGGTTTGTTCGACATTGTTACAATTTTTGTCCAATTCAGTGGAGGAGAAAGATACTAACTTTAGATTTTAGGAGAAAGAAGAAATATAATTCAGAATGTATGCTAAAATGTTAAGGGTATAACCACTTCAGCAGAGGGAAAGAAGGGGATGGCAGAAGAAACACCCAAAATAAGATGGTAGAAATATGGCAGCAATCACAATAAATATAAACCAATTAAAACCACCTATTAAAAGACAAACTAAAATGAGAATAACAAAATGGGATTCAAAATGTTATTTACAGTATGATGTTTATATAAAGCTTTAAAAATACTATATATTGTTTATGGACATGTACTGTAGTAAAATATAAAAATAGAGATGGGAAAAATACAACCAACTTCCAGACAGTTGTTATTTCTGTGGAAGGAAGAAGGGAGGGAAGTGGGAATGGGGGAGGGTAAAGAGGTGGCTTTGGCTGTGTTTGCAATGCTTTAGTTCTTGAAAATGAGATCTGGAGGGAAAATATTCACATTTTCAAATCTGAATTGTAGGTATAAGCTATACTGTAGCTATATATATATTTTTTCCGTATGTTTCAAATATTTTGTGATATGTTTTAAAGTTGGAAGAAAGGAGGAAAGAACTAAGGAAGAAAAGAAGGGAGAGAGGAAAAGAAGGAGGATTAACTAATCTCTTTTATGTTCTATACTCTGATGCTTTGACATCTGGGGCCTTGCTGACCCTGGAGGGACTGCCCCTCCCAGGGTGTGCCAATTCCTAGAGATAGTCAACAACTAGCCTGTGAGCCTTTAGCATACAAACCAATCCAGAGCCCATACACCCAACCACTTTCCTGGGCTCTGGGCACTGTCCCTCTGCCCTAATCACCCCAGGAACAGGAACTAGACAGCCAGGGACAGCCCTGAGCCCCAGAGCCCACTGCAGTTATTCAAACTAGCCAATCCTAAGCTGCTTACCCTGCCTGGCCTATTCCTTCCTGTGGAAACCACAGTAAAGGCTCTTGCCCATGTTTTCCCCACCTCCCTGCTTCCTTTGCCTCCTGACCAACCATGGTGCTTCCCTACGTAGGAAGTGCTGTGCTTCCTGTTTCTTGGGGGCTGCAAGTATTAACGTCACGACAGTCATTTCCATGTCTGCATGTCTGATTATATCTGGTTAAAACAAATCCCCAGTACCCTAAAAACAAGAAAAGGAAGGAAGGAAAAAAGAAAGGAAGGAAGGAAGGAAGGGAGGGAGGGAGGGAGTAAGGAAGGAAGATCAGCCCTAGAACCTGACCAGAAATTGAGGCTGTAAACTCAATTCATCCAGGGGCTGGCTATTTTTTAATACAGCTCTCAGTTATTTTATCGCCAAGAAATAGACTTTCAGGGTAAATAAACCTGCTTCTCAGCCTCTGTTGTTCTCTTAGCCCTGAACAGCTTCTCTGCCCTGCAGCCTTTTCTGTCAAAATCCTCTCCTTCTGAGCTTCTCTGGGCGTGAGAATTCTGAGAAACAAGGAGAGACTACAAGCCCACGGTGCAGCAACAGGCAATGTCCACAGTGGGACCATGAAGCAGCACTGATTCTTCCACGGGAGTGAATTTCTAGATAATTCGAGTATGTATCTTTAAATTTCCAAACTTTCAAGTATTTTTTGATAGATTCATTTTTAAAATGTATACACATTTAAACTCACCTGCAGGTTTTACACATGTTCTTATTGCTCACAACTCATTCTCTTTCCCCCCATGAACATGTTTTAAATTGCTAAGGTAACACATGCTTCTAGAAAGTTCCAACAATACAGGAATGTATCAAGTAGGAAATGCGAGCTCCTGCCTGCTCCCCTTCTCTCCCACCTCACCCTCCAGGAATAATCACTGTTGACCCCCTGCTCTCCTAAACAAGTGGTGTGGTACACAGCCTGAGTCCCTTCGTTCACACCACTCAGCGTGTGCGCGAAACACTAGGTACCTTCACACAGGTTTAAGCTAACCCTCTAAACAGCTCTGTGAGGGAGGGATGATTATTGCTCCCAGAATAACAGCCTGGGCACGAATGTGACACCGGAGCCTGGCTGCCTGGCTTGAAATCCGGTTCTGCCATTTACAAGCCCTGTGGGCTTGGGCAGCCTTACATCTGTTCTATGTTTCCGTTTCTTAATGCTAATAAATAGTGCACACTTCGTAATCAGATGTGAGAACTGAATAAACTGACACAGGTAAAGAGTGAAGAACACGTAGGAACCCAGTAAGTGACTATTCCCATTTTACAGGTAAGGAAACCAAGGCTCAGAAAGGTTAGATGACTTACCAAATCCAACAGAGATTATGAAATCAAGCGTGGATCTGCCAGGGCCGCATGAAGCTGCATCCCAGCCTCCCCCCGAGAAAGCATAGGAGGTGGATTGTAACTCTGCCCTATGACTTCAGTTCCCCCAATGTTTTTTTAGTCCATAGGTCCTTCTCTGATATTTTTTCCCCTCTCTCACCCTCTGAGTCAGGTGGTAAGCTGTCACTTCTTGCTGCCGGCTCTCCACCTCCAACAACCTGACATCCACTCCCAATAGATTGACTTGTGGTAGACTGGAAACCAAATATAACTTGCTGGTGAGAACAGTGCACAAAACAAGTATAAGTAGGCACGGAGTGAAGCCCTAAGAAGAGCTCCCATTCATAAACTGAGTGAGTCTCATAAAAGTCTTCTTTTCCAGCTGTTCAGAGACCTGCAGGTTCCAGGCTGGGTTCTGGATAGCTGAGGTGCTGGGCCCATGCCCTCTGGATAAGTGAGGTATGGATGTATGAATATGTTCCCATATTTTTAAACTAAAGTTTCTGATTTAGGCACTTTTAAATTTCCCTGCTCTCACAAGGCAGAGCCGCCCATCACAGTCCCTCTGCCAGGGCGTTTCACTTCACACACTGGCATTTCGGGCTCCCCCAGGTACCACCGAGGCCTAGAATCATCAGGAGGTGCTATGTGGCATTTAAACAACTTCCCAGCTCAGCAGTGTAAACCCCCTTTACGACGGTTGACTGCAAGTTTCTGTCAGGCGTGTGTGTGTGTGGTGTCTGAATACTAAATTATGCTGAAAACCAAGCACGTGGGGGGCCATGGCTCTGGGCTGGGCCCTGGGGGAACCAAAGTAAGTGAGACCCAGGCCGCACCCTGAAGGAGGTGAGGGCCCAGAGGGTGAGGTGAAGCAGGGCACAGGGAAGTAAAAGGCAGTGTGAGAAGTTCTATGAGAGTCAAGAAGGAGCCAAGGCTGCCTGGATGAGGGGATGCAAATGCAGCTTGAGGAGAGCTGGGGACACAGCTTGCTTTGTGGCCCCAAGGGCCTCTAAGATCTCTGATTTCGTAGTTACATCCCTGCGTTTGTTGAACTCGTGATGAAAGCATGTACATTAGACACCCTGCTGTGGTTCACACAAAATACCAACATTCAGCAGGAGGAGTGACAAGGGAGATGGGATTTTCTGGCTTATATGCACGATCAGATAACCTGGGCTCCTAAATGGATTTCTTTGGCCTCCATTCTCTGACTAGATCACTCCGAAATCCTTACTTCTCCTCTGGTGAATATGGGAGACTCAGATCATCTATTACCCAAAGAAGTTTCAGGAAACTGAGCGCCAACGTCGCAATGGGGATAGGCTCAGCAGGAGGCAGCGTCATTCACAGGCATCCTTGAGTGGGCTGCTGGGTGAGGGGTTGGTTAGGAGTCCAGGCTGAGGGACCAGCCTCTCGAGCGCAGGAACGCATCAAGGGACTGCACACACTTGGCAAACCGTGATACCTCAGGCCAAGGGCAGGAATGGAAGGGGGTGAGGCTGTGCGGCGCTGGGACCATCTCCCTGAAGCCTGGTTCTCCCTGTGAGACCTGGACTTACAGCCAGAGAGACTTGTGTCGAGTTTGGCTCCACTACCTACAGACTGTATGACCTTGAGTGGTTTGAGCCTTGGTTTCCTCACCTATAAAATGGGACGATTCTATCCCATTGGGTTGTCTACGAGGACTAAAAGGAAAAAAACGTACATAAAAAGCTTATTAGCCCAGTGCCTGGGACATAGAAAGTGCTCCCCCAAAGTTCTTGCCATCATTCAGAAATGTGTCTTTTACCCATGTCAGAGACCTGTGTCCCCACTGCAGTCAGGTCTTGGGGTGAACTGATCCTGCAACCCCAGTTTTCTGGTCTCAGACCTTGAGAAAGTTATCTACCCTTACTCCACAAGATCCCTCTAAATGGCTTAATAATAGGGGCCCTCCGAAGGGAAGCCAGACTCAACATAATTACTGTTCTTGTGCCCTCTTTGTAATCTTGACTTTGTGGGGATTGTTTGATCACAATAGTTGAGGTTTGTATGCAGTATTTAATTAGGCAGATGAAAGCATGTTAGAATGAAACAATAGTATCTCTAATTTAATGGCCTGTTCTGCATCTTATCCTAAAACCATGACAAAAGATGCTTCCATTCAAAGAAAAAGAACCTCTTTTCTCCCTATTCCTCTCTCTCTCTCTCTCTTTCTCTCTCTCTCTCTCTCTGTCTCGCCCTCTCCCTCTCTCTTTCTCTCTCACCCTCTCCCTCTCTCTTTCTCTCTCGCCCTCTCCCTCTCTCTCTTTTTCCGCCCCCTCCCCTTTCCCCAGTTGAAATCCAGTTAACTTGGTTCCCACCTCCCCACTATGTTCTGGTGAATAAGCCATAATCCAGAAGAGAAAGGAATGGGGGAGGAAGTGTGGTGTAGTGGTGAGTGCCCGGCCTTCTAACACCAGCTCTAGTCCCAGCTTTGACCTCACGCCAGTCACTCCCAGGCCAGATTCCTCCTCTATGTAGTGACATCTTCAATTTAAGCCTACCCTGGCTCTTCTTCTGGAAAATAAAATATTTAGTAGAACTTGTGCCCATGGGACCAAGATTTGGGAGAGATTTATAAAATTAAACACAGTTTAAGATGGGATAATTAAACCTAATAAAAACATTGTCCAGCTAAGCAGAGTCCAGAAAGAGATATTAGCAGATAACAGGATGATCTCAGAGCTCTTGTCTAGCTCTAAAATTCCAGTATTTTAATTCTGGGCTGTAAAATGCCAACATTTACCCAAGTCAATAAACATCAAGAGACTGATATTTCATCGGAATCCAAGTCTGATTTTTCAATATTGATTTTTGTGAAGTCAATTTTGGTTTAAAGTGCCTTCTTAAATTGGTGCTCCTGTGGTGTCAAATGTCAACATTTATTTTTCCAGAACTCTCTTTCCTGTGGGGACCCTGGTCAGCGAACGAAGCTTTTGATACTTGGAGTTCCTATTTTTCTTGCTTCTGATTGAGGACCCTGCTTAATACTGTAGGGTGTTTTACTGAGCCTTAGGTTCCTGTTGGAATATGAAAAGTAATTTCTGTATGCACACCCATCATGAAAACGCCAGAAGAGGAAGAGTCAAAGAGTGGGGGAAGGTGGAGGGTTCATTTGGAGTCTAGCTAAATGCTTCCAAGGCTTTACACAGACCTGCAGCTCACTATTCACCTGCTGTGTGACCTTCGGAAGGTCACTTAACCTCTCTGAGCTTTGCTGGGTTGTTTGCAAAATGGGGATAACAACACCTACTTTACAGAGAGGCTGTTGAGAAACAAACGAGATAGCTCATGCCAGTGCCCCGCCCACAAAAGGCATTCAGCAAATGATGATCCTGCCTCAGCCCCTTGAATTATCTTCTCTCCACTGCTACATTTTATTTAAAAATTTTCAAATCTACAGAAAAGTTGAAAGAATAATACAATTAACACATTAATATGTTTTTCACCTATTCACCAATCGTTAATATTTTCCCACATTTGCTTCTCTCTTTCTCTGTTCTTTTCCCCCTGAATTATGTGAGCATAGGTTGCAAACATAAAACCACTTCACCCCTAATACTTTGGGATGTATCTCAGAAAAATGAGGACCCTCTCCCACATAACAGCATTCCTACTATATATATATACCTATGCTATTTAAAATAAAATCTGTATTTCAAACTTCCTAATTGTCCTCAAAATGTCTTTTATGATTTTCTTTAATTCCAAATTCTGCTCAATATTCTATAATAACCTAAATGTGGCAAGAATTTGAAAAAGAATAGATACAAGTATATATATAACTGAATCACTCTGCTGTACATCTGAAACTAACCATTGTTAATCAACTGTACTCCAATATAAAATTAAATTAAACTTTAAAAAAATCACACATTACACTTGGTTGTTGATTTCTCCTCGCCAATCTGCCCCTTGATTTTTAAATGGTTTGAGAAAAGAAATATTCTTCAGGGCAAACAGGGGCAAAAGAGCAGATGATAATTTAACAGCAGAAGAGGCAAGAATTGAGTTCAAATTCTGTCTGAGCCACTGGCTCTGGTGACCTTGAGCCTGAGGCTTCCTTCTTACATATGTTTTCATCATCTGTAATCGAGGGCTTGCACTAGTTCCTCTCAGGACCCATTTTCCCTCAAAAAGAGGGAGCTGAGGCTCACAAGCTTTTGAAGTCGTTCACAGCCCAGTTTAAATTCTACTTCACTAGCAGTGTGACCCTCAGCATTAGCCTCAAATTATCTTATGTCTCTGAGCCTCAGTTTCCTCATCTGCAAAACAGGTATGCTAACATTAGGGCCCACTCCATAGTACCATAATTAGAATTAAAGATCACAATGCATGTGAAGCATTAGGCACAGTGGCAGGCACACAGTAATGGCTCAGTAAAAGAAAAAGGAGCTATTATAGTTATTAATGTTCCGAAATTATGGACTCTACAATCAAAGCTCTTATCTGCACAGCAATTACCTTTGGCTTATGAAGAGCCCTTCACAATTTATAAAGTACTTTCTCTATTATCTCCTGGAATGCAGTCTGGGGAAGTGGCAGCATGGGGACAATTTTCTCCACTTCAGAGAGGAAACCTGGAGGCTCAGAGAGGTTGAATGGGTTGGCTGAGGTTACCCAGCTGGTTACAGAGGGAACCAGGACTCAGAAGGGCCCCACCCCCATCCTGCCCTCTAGTTCTGAGCTCTTGTTCTGTTACCATGGCATCAGCATCATGTGGCTCTCCATCCATTTCTGTCTTCAGAGCACTCATCTTGTTTAATTTCAGTCCTTTGAATGTCCAGTCAAATCTGGACACAATTTGCATCCTACTGTGTGACCACAGGAAAGCAACTCTGCTCCTCTGAGCCTCTGTCCCCACATCTGTGGGATGGATGTGAACCCACTGCCCCAGCAGGTTGCTAGTGGTCCGAAATGCAAAGCAGGGAATCACGCTGTGAACTGCAGAACGTTTTAGAGAACTAAAGTGACCATCGTTATCATCAGACTCTGTGGGCCTACTAAGGGCTCCTTCCTTAGAAATGCACTCCTTTACATGTGGAGCCAAATAATTAACACAGAAAATTAGGGTCCCTTCTCTCTGGCCTTATTTTTGAATCATAAGCTACAAGAAACAAAGTCACTTTGAAAAATGGCTTTCCATTTGTCATGATTTTTTCATTTCCTCAAAGAGAAGGCATATTGTACTAGGCAAATATCAACGCCTCCCCATAATAACATGCCTACAAAAGATCCGGTGCAGAAAGCCTCATGGAGAAGGAATGGAGGCTTATCTATAGGATACATCAGCCAAAACAAGACTCTGAAAATCAATACCTTATGGGCTTACATTAAAAATGCACAACTTTTAATCAAAATACAAAACAACTGACTCTACGATTTTAAGACAAAAACTGTCTTGCCATTAAGAAAATGCCTGCAAGCATCCCAAGTAAAAAAATGTATCCTTTTATCAACCTAAATATTATAATTATCAGAGCATCCTCCATATTCCAAGAACCTAGTCACTCTTCCTTCACCCCACCTATAGCACATATATTTTATAACCACCAAACCAGATCCCCTGGCTTTGACAGGAAGGAAGGAATAAAGTCTGTTAGGTGCCGGCTACATGCCACAGTCTGTGCAAGTTGCTAGAGAAAAAAGGATACTCAGAGTCAGGTCATACATCAGACCACGGCACTCTTCGGCCCAAAATCTTCCCGTGGCACCCCATCTCACTTGGAGTCAAAGCCCCTGTAGTGCCCGCCACCTCCTGTGACCTGCTTCTAGCTAGGTACGCCCTAATGTCACCTCCTTTACTATTCAGCCATGCTGGCCTCTTCACTCCTCCTAACACACTTCCCAGGGCTGCTGTAACAAATTACCCCCAATTGACGGGATTAAGAAATTGATTCTCTCACAGTTCTAGAAGACAGAAGTCCAAAATCAAGCTATCATCAGGGCCATGTTCTTTCAGAAGGCTCCAGGGAGAATCTGTTCAATGCCATTCTCTTAGCTTGTGGTGACAGCTAGCAATCCTTGGCACGCCTTGGCCTGTAGATGCATCATTTCAATCTCTGCCTCTGTCATCACATGGCATCCCCTCTCCCTCCGTATGTCTCTGTCTCTCTGTGTCTTATTTTCTCTTCTTATAAGGATACCAGTCATATTGGATTAAGGGCACACCCTACTCTAGTATGATGCCATCTTAACTAATTACATCTGCAACAACCCTACTTCCAAATAAGGTCACATTCACAGATACTGGGGATGAGGACTTCAACATATCTTTTGGGGGGACATAATTCAACCCACAACACATACCAAGCCCCAGGGCCTTTGCACTTGCTATTCTCTCTGTGTTGAAGGCTCTTCCCCCAGGTGGCCACAGGGTTCACTCCTTCGTCTCCTCCAAGTCTTCACTGAAATATAGCCTTCTCGGTGAGACCTTCCTGATCACACGATGCAAAGCTGCAACACCTCCACCACCCCAACATTCTCCATCCCATTTACCTGCTTTCTTTTCTTCCATGTTACTTACCTTCTATCTGACTGTATAATTTACTGATCTGCTTGTCTGTCTCTCCTCACTAAAGTAGATGAGGGCAGCAATTTTTGTGAGTTTTGTGAAATGTATATCCCCCATACTGAGAACGGCGCCTGGCATATAATAAGCACTTAATAAACACTCATTGAATGAATGAATCGTTCAGTAAAGGGGAAGATGGACACAAGAACTTAAAACTACAACACAAGGTGAGGGGGGCTGCAGGGCATAGCACAGGCGGCTGCGGGGATAAGGAGAAGGCAGTGGTCTGGCTCCAATGTGCCGAGGAAAGGGTCAGAGGTGGCTTCCTGGAAGTGGCAACATCTGAGCAGCGTCAGGAAGGGCGGACAGAATAGTCAAGTGCAAGGGCTGGGTGGGAGGGGGAGAGCAGACGGGGCTATTCCAGGTGGGACAGCAGCATTCTAAAAGAGATCTGACAATGACACCAACAATAATAATAACAACTACTGATGTTTCCTGAGCACTTAGGTGCCAGGCACTCTTCTAAGCACCTGTCTTGACTCGCTGAATCTTCACAGCCTATTAGGCAGGTGCTTGAATTAGTTTCCTATTGCTGCTGTAACAAATTACCATAAATTTAGTGGCTTAAAACAACACAATGATTATCTTGCTGTTCTGCAGGTCAGAAGTCCAAAATGAGTCTCACTGGGCTAAAATCAAGGTGTTGGCAGGGCTGCTTTCCTTCTGGAGGCTCTCTAAGGGGGGAATCTATTCCCTTGCCTTTTCCTCTCCTACAGGCTGCCTGATCACGGCCCCTTCCTCCATCTTCAAAGCCAATACCGCAGCATCTTCAAATCCCTCTCTGACTCTCCTACTTCTGTTGTCACATCTCCATCTCTACTTGAATTCTCCTTTCTCCCTTATGTGTTTCCTTTCACCTTTGTGATGATGTTGAACCCACCCAAATAATCCAAGATAATGTCCTCATCTCCAGATCGTCAATTTACTCATATCTGCCAAGTCCCTTTCGCCATGTAAGGTGACATATTCACAGGTCTGAGATTAGGACGTGGACATCTTGAGGGGCCATGACTCTGCCTACCACAGTCCTCTTTTATTTTTTTAATTAATTAATTTATTTAGTTTTGGCTGTGTTGGATCTTCATTGCTGTGTGTGGGCTTTCTCTAGTTGCGGCAAGCGGGAGCTACTCTTCATTGCGGTGGCTTCTCTTGTTGTGGAGCGTGGACTCTAGGTGCACAGGCTTCAGTAGTTGTGGCACACGGGCTCAGTAGTTGTGGCTCGCGGGCTTAGTTGCTCCGCGGCATGTGGGATCTTCCCGGACCAGGGCTTGAACCCGTGTCCCCTGCATTGGCAGGCGGATTCTTAACTGCTGCGCCACCAGGGAAGCCCCCACAGTCCTCTTCTTATGCAGTTTTCAGGGGACCCTGAGGCTCTGACTGGTTCTAGAACTTCCCAGGCCTCACGGGAAAGGTGGCTGAGCCAGGATTCAAAGGCACAGTCTGACTGCAGAGGCCATGCCCTCCCTCCACTCAGTGAGATAGCTCAGCTGGTGCACAGATCTGCAAGTAATTCCACGTGGCTGGAGAGCCAAGGCTGACGGGGAAATAGCAAGAGCTAAAGCAGGCGCAGCAGGGCAAGTGATGTGGCAGAAGCCCTGAGAACTGAGAAGGAGCTAGACTTTCTCCCAAGGGCAACGGGGAGCCCCAGTAGGGTGTGGCCTCACCTGCAAACAGCAGACATGCGCTCACCACAAGGGTGCAGACAGAGCAAGGGAAGTAAAAGACACCTTGACCTTGACTGTCTCAGCCTGTGGTAGTCCAAAGGGAACTTGAACTTTACCCCCACTGAGACACTGGTGTCCTGCCCCAGTTCCATGAAAGTTTGATATGTTTTGGTCAGAATTGTGAAAGAGAAAAACTTAAATTATCCTAATTGTTCAAATACTGTCTTCTAGGAGAAAAGAAATGAGGTATTAAACAAAAAGTGGGTGGGTGCTTGCAACAAAGAGAGAGTTAGGGCCGGAGGCAGGGTGGGGAGTGAGAGAGCCGCTGGGTGGGGGAGGGAGGAGGCAGTGAGGAGCTGCTGGGCAGCGCGGGACGACAGTGGCCAGCAGGAATGCCTAGGCCAGGGGCAGGTGGGCTCTAGCAAATGCACAGAGGTGAACAGCCAGCCAGACTAGACGCTCACGTCAAGGGTAGACAGGAAGGCAGCTCGTGTGCTGATTTATGGTAGGACCTTGACAAGGGTGGTTCTCCCTCTGGGCCTCAGTTTCCCCATATGTACGGGGGGTTATGAGAGAGGAGGGATCAGCCTGATATTCTGCCAGGTTTTCTGCAACACCCAACCTCTCCCTCGTCGTCCGGCTGGTATAGCCCCAGAAGCCCTCCTCCCAGCCCCTGGGGCTTTGCTGGCTGTCTCCCCACCCAGGAAGCACCACCCTTGGTAGAACCAGGACACAGTTGGGAACCTGTATCTGGGCCAGCACACACTGCTGGGCTACATGCAAAGGCCCCAGCTGAGGTCCCTGCAGAGGGGGCTGAAATCTAGCCTGTACCCCAGTTGCCACACTGCATACCCACTGCCAAAAGGACGCCTGTGCTCTCTCCAAGCACCACCTCTCCCCACACCTACCTCCACATTCATCTCCACTCACCTACTCAGGCAAAGGAACCCCAGACCGTCAACGCCCGGATCAGGGCTCCAGATTGTCGGGGAGATACTCCCCCCAATGTCCACACCATCACCTATGGTTCCTCCTCCTCCTGCCAATGGCTTCCTGTGCTCAGACCCCACGTGGCCCAGGCCCCAAGGAACCGTGCTGGGAGACCATGAGGCAGAGAGAAGGCAGGCTCGGCAAGGAGCCACCTCTGCTACCTCCTCCTGGGGTCTTGGGGAAGATCCTGCGCCCTTCTCTGCGGGTGGCCATGATGCCCCCCTCACCAGGTTGCTGACAGAGTCCAATGAGAAAACAGGGTGACTGTCCCACACACTGGAAGGCTCTACACAGAGGCAGTGACGGTTAGGATCACTCCTCTTCACCAACTCACACATAGTTACGGGCTCAGAGCCTCTGAATTTCTAAGACAGGCCCAAGAAACAATCGAATCTATATACTACTGGCCCCAAGGCCCATCACAGTCTGGAGGAATGCATGTATGCAACTATCTCCTTTGATCCTCACAGCAACCTCAAGAAGCAGAGACTGGTTTATGCCCAGTTCACAGATGAAGAAACGCGCTCAGAGAGGTTTCAGTGGCTTGCCAAGGAGCACACAACGTGTAGTGCTTGGCATTCACACCGAGTGCACCTTCCTCCCACGGCTGAGCAGGGGTGCGCCATAACCAGCGAAGCCAGGGCTCAGGGAGGACAGTGGAGGGATCGTCCCTGCCAACCAGGTCAGGGCCACTGCAGGCAGGCCATTTCTGGCCAAGCTCTGGAAATGAACCCGGAACATGTAATCCTAAGTAAAAGAGCCAGTTACAACACACCACATATAGGGTAACTGCATTTACAGGAAATGTCCAGAGCAGGCAAATCCATACAGACAAAAAGCAGACTAGTGGTTGACCGAGGCTAGGGGGGTTGGGGTGGGGGGGAAATAGGGAGTGACTACTAATGGGTACAGGGTTTCTTTCTAGGATGATGAAAATGTTCTTAAATTGATTATAGTAATGGTTGCTCAACCCTGTGAATATGCCAATAATCACTGAATTATATGCTTTAAATGGGTGAATTACATGGTGTGTGAATTATATCTCAATAAAGCTATTATTTTTAAAAAGGATATGGAAATTAGTCTGACCTCTGATTTAGCTCAAGGTGAAATCTTAGTGAGGTAGTTAAGAGCCTGGGTTCAAATCCTGCTCTACTTGCTACCTGAGTGATCTTGGACAAGACACTTAACCTCTCTGTGTCTCCATTTCCCTAGCTGTATAACGGATTATGAGGTTTGAGTTTAAATAATGTAAATACCTGTACTTAAAAAGGCCTCACTCATTATCATTTCTAGACAATTACTTGTTGCTATTTTTGTTACCTGAAGAAACACCAAGCATGACGGCCTTTAGTCCAATTTGCATGTTGTTTGTATAAAGTTACCTACTCTGTTCCATCCATCATGAAGTGACCTAAAATGCTTTCTCTTTGGAGGAAGAGAAGCATTTAGGCAACAAATACTCATTTTCGCCTCTGACTGGAACTTTTCTGGATTCCCCTGGACAGCTGAGCCAGTAGAGAAGTTACAAGGAAGTGACTTTTAAGATACCACTGAGATCATCTTGCCTTGGGAATAAGGAGGACCTGGTACACGAACACTCCTCGGTTTGAAATCCCCTTTCTTGAATGAGATGAGGCAGCTGAGCCAAAAGGATGTGGGCTCTGGCTTCAGGTAGGTTAGCCTCAGCCCCGATAGGCAGTTTGTCAGAGTGGCCCCGACTTCAGATGTCCCCATGATGCTCTGAGCCCACGTCGATTCCTGGTCTTCCTCTTTGAATAAACTATTGGAGATTGGAGGCCAAGCAGCCAACAAGCTGTGATTGGCTGCATCATCTCCCTTGGCAGCCTCACCCCCTCCCCGGGAAGGATGCCTGGACCACCTGAAGCCAGCCTCTGGGGCCCAGATAGGGAGACTGGGAAGAACAGTCACAAAGCACCCAAGAAACAGGCCACTATGTCAAGGGTTTAGGTGCTGTGAATGAGATAGAGTTGGGATAAGTTATTCCCCAATCTCTTGTCCACTGTTCTGGCTAATGCAGGAATCATCTAGAACAATCATGTGGAATACCGCATTCCAGAGGCCTCTGTAAACTGTGCCCACCTGCAGGTCTGTTAGTCTCATTATGAATACCTGATTAACAACTGGAGTAGCTGGATAGGGGAAAGCTGTTTCATGAAGTAGTGTCCTCCCTGTCACAGGGAAGCATCCACACGGGGCAGATGACAGGGGAGCAACCATCACGGGTGTTTTGAAGGGGATAAAGATGTCTGCTGATGACCTGTGAATTCCCAAGGTCCTTCTCCTTGGTTTCTGAGACTCTCAGCAGTACCACAACCTGAAGCTCAGTCAACCATGAAAATCACAAACCGAATAAGCTGGAAGGGACCTCAGAGACCATCTGGTTCAGCCCTTCTATTTTACCAAGGAAAAAACTGATTTTACAGATGTGAAGTTAACTTGCCCAAGGTCACACAGCTCTTCAGGCAGAGCCTGAAGTCTTAAATTGGCCTGTTCAATTGGGCCTGAAGTTGGGCATTGGCAGCCTGACTTTTCTGCTGAAAAACTGTTTCAAGACTTTTTGTTTCCGTGCATCATAGCCAAATGGCTTTTAATCAGATAAGGACGTTTCTCAAACAAAGAGAATTTTAGAAAAATGTACCTTTCCCTTAGCACCATTAACAAACAGCAATCAGAAGAGAAGCTTTGAAAAGTTACAAAGATGTGAGTTACAAGAATAATGACTTACATGTGTTTAAAATGATCCCACTTGAATCCAAGAATAAACTTTTAATTTTAGTCCGACTTTACAGATGAGGAGGTTGAAGACCAGGAAAGCTTGAGAGAAGAAAGAACTAGAAGCCTAGGCTGGCTTCAAACCTAGGACTTTTGCTACCCCCCAGGTGTCCTAAAGCCACATGTTATAAAGAGATACACAAATTTTCAAAGGAAGGGGAGCTAATTATCTGGGCTGCCTACTGGCTATGACTCCCCCTGAATTGCCACTTGCTGAGGCCAGAGCCCTCTCCGCGCATTTGTTGGGGTTTGACCAGCTCCAGGGCACCTCTTGGCTGCGAAACACTTGAGCTTGCTGTGAAATTGCCCACTTTAAGTGGTAACACCTTTCCTTCTTTCTCCTTTATGTAAAAAGTACATGCAATTTCAAAGCTTTTCTCTTAGCTACACCATTGTACTTGACTTTTTCTCCGAGCGGTCCCACCTCGCTCTCTGCTCTGTGTGAACCAAACCACCCTGAAAGTGGAATTTGCCTTCACACACGGCCCTGCCTCCAACACCTCCTGCCAACTACTCCTTATGACATCTTCCCTGAGAGGAAAGGGCAAGGGTTTGCCGCGTGACAGAGTGTGAGCGCCCCACCAGCCAGCTTCTCTCACCTGCAGCTCTCCCGGCTTCCTCCCGTGCGGCTTAGCAGAACACACACACCTTGTAAGAGCAGGGCTGAGCCCCTCTCCCCTCCGGGCACTGTTAGATTGGTTGCCAAATTCGAAAGGAAGTCAAAACGAAGGGTAAGTCTCCAATTCTGGGTAAAGAAAGGGATCATTCCTATACACACCTGGTACCAAACACTAGAGTTCACCTAAGCAGGGACTGAATTGAGGTTGATGACTGAGGCAATTCATTTTTTCTTGAATTTACACTTTTTCAGATGTGCTCCAAAATGATGTGTGCCTTTACTTACAAAGAGAAAATAGAGAGTATTCAGGTTTATGCTATTATTTAATAAAGAGCTGTAATTTTCACAGAAAAGACCAGAAGTGATCACATGATGAGCCTAGAATTTCTGCTTGTTCTTATTCATACCCAAGCAGATTCTAATCATTAAGCTGAGCAAGCACATTTACTGAGAGGAGCTCCTTAAATCACAGGCAATTTTCTTCTCCTCAAGACTGGATCATATAAACCAAACCTGAAAGCAGTGGCCATTATTTTCCTCATCCCCCTAACAGCTTCAACATCCTCTGCCCACCAATTTTTTTTAACCTCTTTTTATTGGAGTATAATTGCTTTACAATGTTGTGTTAGTTTCTGCTGTATAACAAAGTGAATCAGCTATATGTATACATATATCCCCATATCTTCTCCCTCTTGCGTCTCCCTCCCACCCTCCCTATCCCACCCCTCTAGGTGGTCACAAACCACCGAGCTGATCTCCCTGTGCTATGCGGCTGCTTCCCGCTAGCTATCTATTTTACATTTGGTAGTGTATATATGTCCATGTCACTCTCTCACTTTGTCCCAGCTTACCCTTCCCCCTCCCCGTGTCCTCAAGTCCATTCTCTACATCTGCGTCTTTATTCCTGTCCTGCCCCTAGGTTCTTCAGAACCTTTTTTTTTTTTTTAGATTCCATATATATGCATTAGCATACGGTATTTGTTTTTCTCTTTCTGACTTACTTCACTCTGTATGACAGACTCTAGGTCCATCCACCTCACTACAAATAACTCCATTTCGTTTCTTTTTATGGCTGAGTAATATTCCATTGTATGTATGTGCCACGTCTTCTTTATTCATTCATCTGTCGATGGACACTTAGGTTGCTTCCATGTCCTGGCTATTGTAAATAGTGCTGCAGTGAACATTGTGCCCACCAATTTTTTAAGTGGATATAGTAGACACTGGTGGTTTCCTACGAAGCATTCATCTTTCTTTCCCTTACAGACCCTGATTTTCATTTGGGCTCCCCCCACCACCCCATATAACAGCCATGATCTGTGTGGGAAAGCCATGATCTGTGCAGGATCCTGGCCCATGCTTCTAAACAAATTGTGGTTCAGCCCATTTTCCTTGATCACGATTGATGCAGCTGTAAGCCAATTAGAACACACAATTCCCTGAAGGAATGTGCTTGGAAAATTTGGGCCGGTGAACTATGATGAAAAGTTCCCTGTAGTTACAGGACAAAACCCCATTATGACTTGGGTGGGCCTAGGTATTTTTGCTTTTCTAGGCCCCTTCCTCCATAAACAAATAAATGTGAATGTGTGCGTACTAAAAATTACATTTTGCCACTACACTGGTATAAAGATGAATTTTTTTTCAGGTAACTTTTTTTAAAATTTATTTTCCTTATTTTTTTGGCTGCGTCAGGTCTTAGCTGTGGCACACGGGATCTTCATTGAGGCATGTGGGATCTTTCGTTACAGTGCGTGGTCTCTTCATTGAGGCGCTTGGGCTTCTCTCTAGTTGTGGCATGAGGGTTTTCTCTCTCTAGTTGTGGCATGCAGGCTCCAGGGCGCGTGGGCTATATAGTTTGCGGCATGTGGGCTCTCTCGTTGAAGCGCACGAGCTCAGTAGTTGTGGGGCGTGAGCTTCGTTGCCCCGCAGCATGTGGGATCTTAGTTCCCTGACCAGAGATCAAACCCTCATCCCCTGCATTGGAAGGCGGATTCTTTACCACTGGACCACTAGGGAAGTCCCAGGTAACTTTTTATCTATTTACTTATTTTGGCTGCGTCGGGTCTAACTTGCAGCACGTGGGGTCTTCCATCGCGGCGCGCGGTCTCTTCCTTGTGGTGCATGGGCTCCAGATTGCGTGGACTCTGTAGTTTGCGGCACATGGGCTCTCTAGTTGAGGCGCACGGGCTCAGTAGTTGTGGCGCGCGGGCTTAGTTGCCCGGCAGCATGTGGGATCTTAGTTCCCTGACCAGGGATGGCATCTGCGTCCCCTGCATTGGAAGGTGGATTCTTTACAACTGGACCGCCAGGGAAGTCCCAAGATGAATTATTAATATCACATATCATCGTATTTTCTCTAACTTCAAAGTTCTTTCTTCTTATTTAAAAAAAAAATTAAAGCATTTTTGTGGCTTTTTAAAAGTACCATGGGCCCTAGACATTGTGCCTACTGTATCTTACAGATAAGATGGCTCTGTTACAGGACTGAGTTGACCCCGAATACCCCCCCACCTCTGGACTTCTCATTGTGAGCCTATGGACTTCCTTACGGTTTATGCCACTCTGAGTGGTTTTTCTATACTGGCAGCCAAGAGCATCCAGACATCCTGGAACAATGGACATGAAAGATGGCCAGATGAGAAGCACCAAAAGGAGGCACATGAGCCCAAATCTGAAATCACACATTGGCTTAAATCCCCATAACACTAATCTTTCTGGGTCTCAATATTTGCACCTGTAAAATGGGGACATTCCCACCTAACAGACAAAATCATTCAATGAAATATGTGGGGCCGTGGAGGTGGTGTTCACAGCACAGTGGTGCTTACTATGAGAAACCTGCTTTCATCATGACCGAGGCTTAGCTGTGGAAATCGGGCAACAGAACAGGTAGCAGGCACAAGCATTGGGGCTTGCAGGAGTTTTAGGAGAGGCTCAGTGACTGGCCAGGGTAGGATTGACTCAATTTCCAATTCCTTTCGTGTTTTATTTCTTTAACTCGGCAGCAACAGGGTCAGAGAAATGATCAAAACAGAGACAGTAGAAGGATAAAAGAAAAGCAAAGAGAATTTGTTTGGGAAGTTAGGAGACTACTGGAAATTGGGAACCTAATTTTCAAGTCAGCAGGAACCACACAATAAAGGGAAAGAGCCAGTGAAGGAAGTAGGACCTTGGGGTCCTGGCCCATGTCTAGTCTTAATTCACAGCAAGCCCCTGGGAAGTCCTTTTTGCTCTTGGGCCTCAAGTCTCTTTTTGTAAAAAAAGAGGAAGTACTCACTTCTTTTTCAAGTACTCACTAGCCATATATGGTTAGCGGCTACCATTTTAGATACTGCAGATATACAACAGTTCCATCATCACAAAAAGTTCTATTGTACAGCACTGCTATGGAGTACATAAACCATTGTTAAATACTATGTTAATATTTTATAGCCATAAAATAGCCATAAAATCATAATTGAGTGGATTCACAATTCACAAATACCTCACGAACTTCTGTGGTGTTTACACACGTAAGAAAAAAGAAATACAGGGCGAGGAGTCCAAAAATTTGGATTCAAGCCTTAACTCTCACTTCCTGGCTGTGTGACCCTGGAAAAGACAACTTACCTTTCTAAGCCTCAGCCTCCTCATTTGTGAAATTAGAATACTAATAGTTTCTGTCTTACAGGGGTACTGCTATGATCACATTAGCTAATATATTAATTCAACAAATATTTATTAAGTGTCTACTATGTGCCGGTAACTATTTATCCTACACACTGGGGATAAATAGGTAACAGAAGACAGATATCCTTGTCCCATGGAACTAACATTCTAAAAGATTTTAGCAAATGTGAGCTATCAATCCTGATAATAAAAGTTATGGCAATATTCTGATTCGTATTTGTCATTCATGAAGACTCATCTCTCAATCAGTAGGAATGTAATTTCAATTTTAATAATATTGGGCCCTCTAACTTATCTCCCTCTCCAATACAGATCTCAACTAAAAATTCTTTAAACTTGTGCGCTGCTTTGGGTTACGTCATAAAACCAAAGACTTCCCTGTGACATCTGAATCTAATTCAAGAAAAGGATCTGATTTCAGCAGCTTTCAGTCCAGACTTTAGAAAAAATTAATTATGCATGCATTCAACTAGCAATGAACAAACTTGATAATTTAGGCAGTTTAGCAATTGGATTGAAATTTTACTGCTAATTTAAAGTACTCCACACTACTGACTTCAGACTTGAGGTTATGAAGCTGAATTAGCCTGGACAAGAGCAATTACTCAGCACTTTCTTTACACATGGCCTTGACTGACTTTTAGGTACGGTGAAGCGAGTGCTCATACCCAACCATAGTTGTTGGCTGGATGCTAAGATGCTCCGGGGATGCGTATATGCTAGACTGACTTTGTTTTGTGTTCTCTGAAGCAAGGCTGGGTCTTATTTATCCTTGTCACCCCCCGCCTGACAAAAGTCACAGCACACTCCACAAATGAACTAAGTAAGTCCTAGCAGAAGGGTCACAATGATTTATGGCTGTGTGACTTTAGGCAAGCTCTTTTACCTCTCTGAACCTGTTTCTTTATCTGCAAAATGGAAATAATAACAATACCTTCAAGGCAGTTGTGAAGAAATAGAGATGATGTATATACAGCATCTGGCACATAGTAGGTGCTCAATAAATGTCAGTGTGGCCATTTAAAAACATGGCACCAAAACTCTTAGACACATCTCCCCTTAGGGGAGGAGATGGAAGAGTTTTGGACTGCAGTGCCATTTTAGGGGTGCTCAGCAAGGTCAATGGGGGTGTCCTTCAACCCAAGGTGTCATCAGGGGAGACACACGTCTCCCACGACTGGGCTTGTTCTAGTGTCCCCGCTCAACTCAGTGCTGGCTGGGAGCAGTCCATGGGAAGCCTGGCCTCAGCACAAGAGTGGTGACAGATTTCAGAAGGCAGCAGCTGGAGCTGTGGTAAATTATGCTTGCCACTTGTGGGGATGGCAAAGGTGCATTTTCATAGCTGCCATATGAAGCCGAGTGGCCTAGAGACAGGGACCCAGAGAAGGGCAGCGGGGCCTTTAGGGGGAATCTCATCAGCATGCAGGAGATAACAGATGACCTCAGGGGTGCTCAGGGGATGGGCAAAAAGCCTCAGCTCACCTCCCAGCTGGGTTCCCCTGAATGTGGGTCCTGGATAGTAACATCATTCCCACCACTTCAGAGAATCTGGTTGTGCCAGAGAATCAGTGACTCTTGACACTGGAATGCATGACAGCCATGCCTCTCACCCTCTATCAAACCTCTGGGCAAGAGCTCATTCAGCTTCTGCTTGAACACCCCCAATGATGGGGAACTTAACCACCTCAAGAGGAAGCATCTTCATTTCTGGCAGCTTTGACAGTCAAAGCCCTTCCTATTACGGACCTAAAATATCTGCATCCCTGTGATCCCCCAGCTTTCAGCCTAACTTCACTCTGGGACCAGCCAGATGGTGCATCTCCTGCTAAATCTTCCTGTAGGCTACCGGGCCCCAGTTCCTTTAAGGACCCCAGTTCCTTTAAGGAATAATGTAACTTACTGGAAATACAACAATGAACCAGAATATGCAAATTATCTTATCAGCTGTACTCTATAAAGACAATCTTTCCCTGATTAGCATACTGCTCTGTCTCTATTTTCATCAGGGATTCACAGAACTGGCACATTCAGAGCTTCTAGCAACCACAGGGCATTTTGGGACAGCCACTGAAGCTGGGAGGGCACACCAGGCAAAGTTTAGGAGGTGAGAAATGGCAGAGTGGTCCCTGCATTCCAAACACTTCTAGAGAGTGACCTTAGGTGCCAGAGCCTGGGGTTGGGAGAGATAAGGAGGCCGAGGTAAGGGCAGAGAGGCTGTAGAGGGAGAGAACGAGAGTAACTGCCCTCCAGTTAACTCCCAGAACAGTGGTGCAGGAGACAGAGTCAGAGATACTACCTGGAACTCTCAACACAACTCAATTAACTGTCACACTCTAGCTCAAACAAAGGGAAAGGCACACAGAAAGGCAAGAGGTATGACTACCTCCTGAGGTGGAATCAGGGCAGGCTTCCAGAAGGAGGCATCTGTAGTTTGAGCCTTTAGGTCAGATGTGACAATCAAAATAAAAGGGACAGACCAGGCACCAGGAATTGCCTAAGCAAAGGCAAGGCGATGTGGACCTTCAGGCCATATTCGGGGAACCCATACAAACCTAGTGTGGCTGGAGCAGAGTGGGTACAGGTGTATTTGCAAGAGGAAGACATGAAAGTAGAAGATGAAGTAAAAGATGGTCTTCATAGACTGGGTAAAGGTTTCCTCTCTTTAGCTGTTTTTTCCCATGAAACTGAGCATCTGTGGTGGTTCTTAAACTTCAGTGTGCATTAGAAATCACCTGCGCAGTGTGCTCACATGCAGACCACAGCCTCGCCGCACCGTGCCCCTAGCACCCCAACTCCCTTACGCATCTCACCGTGCCCCCCATTCTGATTCCATGTGCTGCAGAGCCTGGGTTTCTGCAACATAAATATGCTCCAGCAATGATTCCAAGGCAGAAGATGGCAAACCTCGTCAAGGAAGCAGTCCTTTGCTCCCCACCTTTCTTCATTATGAAAAACGACTTGGGTGGCATGACAACATATTAGTTTATGCCAGAAATACTGGCAATTTAAGTTCATGTGAAAAGATGCACTGGGGAAAGAAAACCAATTTCAATTCTCCATCAAGGTACTGGGCAAAAACGAAAGGCCAAGAACTTATCAGAAATTACCTCTGTGGGCAGAGCAATGAATTGTGGAGCTGCCCAGCTCTCTCCCCAACCCTCAAAGTCTCCTGTAACTTGCAAAGGGAGGCCCTCAGGTTGTTTCAGGGTGAGCACAGGGTTCAGCCTCAAGATCTCTCAGGAAACTGAAGCACACCCTTGGAGAGAAGTCAGTCCCTCACAAAGGAGCGACAGGGATTTAAACAGACATTTCATTTCATTTTTTAAAAATTATTTATTTATTTGGTGTACCTGGTCTTAGTTGTGGCTCTCCAGCTCCTTAGTTGTGGCACGTGGGCTCCTTAGTTGTGGCATGCGAACTCTTAGTTGCGGCATGCATGTGGGATCTAGTTCCCTGACCAGGGATCGAACCCGGGCCCCCTGCATTGGGAGCGTGGAGTCTTATCCACCGCGCCACCAGGGAAGTCCCTCATTTCATTTTTGAAAAGCAAAAAAGAATTTCAGGAGCAAAGCATCTCAGAGTTAGAAGCATCTCCTTGGAGTCAGAGTCCTAGGACCTCCACTGGAGGCTCTGGTCCAGTGGGTCTGGGGTGAGGCCCAGGAATCTGGTGGTATGGGACATTTGGAAACACTGATCTAGCTAGCCTGGCTTCTGCTTACACACCTCTATGGACAGGGAGCTCCTTCCCTTCAAGGGTGACCCATCCCAACTTTGAAGAGCTGTGACCATTAAAAACTTCCATCAGACATTACTGAACTGAAAATCTCCTCCAGTGCCAAGTCCTCTAAGCTCAGGTCTCTGTGCTGACTCAGAGTAAGTCCAATCCCTCTGCTGCAGGCAGCCTGGTAGAAAGATGAAATCCACACACAGGAATGACCTAGTGGCTCTGCACACAATGACTGTGGAAAGAGGAGGTGCATCTGGCTGCTTTGAGAACCTTTACACCCCACCCCCCATCTTCCTGGTGTCCCCTCATTCCTACTTCCCAAGGAAAAGGTGAAAGTAATGACATTCATGAACATGACTATTTAATGTAGGCTTACTGTGGTCAGCAGAAATAATGGTCCCCCAAGTGTGTCCTCATCGTAATATCCAGAATCTGTGAATATGTTAGGTTACATGACAAAGGAGAACCAGGCCACAGACAAACTTCAGGCTGCTAATCAGCTGACCGTGAACTAGGGAGATTATCCTGGATTACCTGGGTGGCCCCACTGTAATTACAAGGGTCCTTAAAAGTGGGAGAGGAAGGCAGAGAAGTGAATGCCAGAATGTTGCAGTGTGAGACTCAAGCGCCCATCACTGCCTTAGGGGATCAAAGGGGACCACGAGCCAAGGAATGATGGCAGCCTCCACAAGATTCTCCCCTTTACCCTTCTGAATGCAGCCATGCTGACAACATCTTGACTTTATCCCACTGAGACCCATGTTGGACCTCTGACCTGTGAGATAGTAAATCTGTGTTGTAATAAGCCACTAAATTTGTGGTAATTTGTGACAGCAGCAACAGAAATCTAATACACTTATTATATGCTAGATAATATTAGATGGTATACCTGAGTATCTCATTTAATAATTAACAACCAAAGGATAGATATTATTACCATCCCTGTTTAACATATGAGTAAACTGAGGCTTAGATAAGCTATAAATAATCTGCCACGGCTCACACAGACAGAAGTGGTGCAGCCTGGATTCAAACCCCGGTCTGTCTGTCTCCCAAATCCTTTTTGAAGAAAGTGAGGAAAAAAGAGGAGCTAAAAATAAGGGTACAAAATGGGAACAAAGAGATGAAAAGACCTGGAAAGAGACCCAGAATAAAATACATAATAACTCTACAGTTACCCAAAGGGTGTTCTAGATTAATGAGAAATGCTTACAATCCAATTCTAATCAGAGACTCAAAATGTCCAAGCTATGCACGCACTTGGAGATCATCTAGTTCAAAGCCTCTAGGTCAAAGTTGGAGAAGGAGACCTAGAGAGGTAAGTGACTTGTCCAGGAGAACAGAGAAGCTGTCAGGGATGGGGCCGGAACCAGGGCCCCATTCCCCATCCAGGGCTGGTTCCTCCTCTCCCCTCGCCCTGTACTTCCTTTCTTCCTTCCAGAAGACTCTGTGATGGTCCATTGGCAGCTAAGGTGAGTGTGATGGAGACTGCTGGGAGCCCTGTGCCTAAGATGTCTCAAGACAGTGTCCTCCCCAGCAGGGGCTTTTGCTCCTAGACATCCAGCAATCATGACAGAAACAGGCCATAGTCACCCAAAGTATCCACTGTGTGTGTGGATACCTGTCACTGTCTTGCACCTTTGGGGTGACCTGGACCACCACACCCGTGAAAATGGCAGCTGCCAGGAGACTGGCATTGACTTGGGATGGATGGGACCCAGTGCCACCCCCTAACCCCCCACCCTACCCCCGGGGAGAAAAGAAACAGCATGCCTTGAGGTGACACAATTTTCCTACAAATACAACTTAATTAACCTGGCATAAATTTCAGCCTCATATCTAGTCATCAACCATCCCTCTCACACAGGCACATGCAGAGAAAAAAGTTTCAAATACAAGACCCATTTATGATGGGTCAAGAAAATACTAGTTTCCCACACTCTGCTTCAGGGAGAGCCACCCACTTGCCCTCTCCCCAGACCCAGGAGCCCGTTCTGGAGATCCAGCTGACCACTTTCAGTGCCAGCCTCTCCGCTGCTAGCTGCTCCCTCTGAAGGTTCCAGTGGTTCCTTTATTAACAGCCTTCCTGTAACAGGAGGCACCCTGCTGATGCGGGGCTCCCCACCCCCATCCGGCCTGGGGAAAAACCACGTGCTTCTGGCCATGCAGGTCCTCTCTCCTAGCCAGAAAAAGCCACACTGTGGTGGCAGCTAGGACAGGCCTCTTCTATCACCTGGAATTGGCTCTGAGGCTCTCTCAATTCTTACCTCTTTTCCTCGTGATCACTTGCATTAAAAAGGGAGTCTTGGTTAAATTCTACCAATTTCAACATTTAAGAATTCCATTTTACTTGAATAATTTTTAAAGTTTTGAACCTTTGAAAATACAACCAAAGACATACAAAACATTTAAACAACTTGACAGCAATTTCCTCCAAGCAGCTAGAAGTCTCTTGCTAAGAGGAGAACCAGGACCTAAATCACCTTTGAGTCTGCTGCACTTCCAGCACCCAGGGGGTGCCCAATAATGAGTGCTGAGCTGAATTTAACCCCCTAAACTCATCTGAGCCTAGTCATGGACACTCTGCAGCTTGCCCTGCTGCCTACGCTTAGCTGCTAACTACCTAACACTCAGTAAACCTGCCCACAGCATGAAGGGGCAGGTTGCCCTAGTTTTCTCATCCTGCAAGGCTCAGCTCAAATACCTCCCCCACCTCCATGAAATCACCCTGATGCCCTCTTTGCAACCAGTCAGAATCTGTCACTCCTTGAGCGATGCTGAGGGACCACAGACATCAGTCCTACCATGTTCCAGATATGGTCCAGATACAGGAAGTGTGAGAGATGTCTGGTGGGGGTGGGGGCCACAAACAGACAAGGATCAGCCTAGACTTTGGGCAAACGGTGCTTTGGGAGCCCAGAGGAGGGAGAAGTCTAACCCTCTGGAGAAGAGGGAGAGCAGGAGGGCATCCTGGAAGACTTCCTGAAGGAGGGTCCATCTAAGCAGAGTAAGTGACATGCAGGCTATGCAGGTGGGAAGCTCAGAGGCTCTGAGATGGGGCAGGGTGCCTGAGGGAACCACTAGCAGATCAGTAAGTCTCCTACATGGGATTTGGAGTAAGACATTAACAGACTGAGCTTGGCTGAGTTCCTAAAACTTTTGGAGCCTCAGTTTCCTCATCTGTAAAATGGGATAAATAAAGTCACCTCCACTGAGATTCTCATACCTTAGTACACATAAGAATAGCCTGGAGGCTTTATTAAAATGCAGATTCCTGGGCTTCCCACCTCTCCCTTCCACCTCCACACAAACACTTAGAGAATGTGAATCAGTAGGTCTGGATGAGACCCAAAGATCTGTGTTGTAACATACATACACACATATACCACAGATACCACACTTACACACACACTACCCACACACACCACACACCATGCACACATACCACACTCCTACACATACAGGTAATTTTGATAGGAGGAGTGTCCACAGATCCATAAAACATCGAGTTATTGTAAGACAAATCATCCAATGTAAATGAAGCAACTAGTATGTACTTGCACATCATCGGTGCTCAAAGTTAGTTCCCCTTCCTTCCTCTGTCTTTGCTCCTGAAGATCTTTGCACCAGTTTTAATAAGGCAGACACTCCATTCTGCCTTCACTTCAGTTGGAGCCACTTTCCTATGTTCCTATGTGTTTTTCTGTCTGGTCCCCCAACAATACCTTGAGCCCCTTAAGGGGAGGGACCAAATTAGCCTTCTCAACATCCAGTGGGTCCCTGGCCAGGTAAGTGTTCTGTGAATGAAAGGCAAGAATGCAGCACCACCCCACTGCCCTCCAGCCTGGCTCCATATGAATCCTGCAGTAAGTAGGTCGAAGAGCTGCGGGAAACCAGAGGGCCTCACACAAGGGGAGAAGAGGGGCACTGTGAGGAGTCGTAGGAATGAAATCCATCAAGAAGCAACGCTGCTCCAGCACGGCTACTTCCCACTTACGACAGCCCTGGGAACAGTTCTCCTTCCTGGGTGCATTAAGTACAAGCTGCTTGACCAGTCAACAAGTTCTTTATGACATTTCCAGGCTCGCAGACCGGAATAACATTAATGAAAGTTTCATGCACTGATAAATAGTTCATTTCCTACAGGAAATCCACCCTTAGGCTCTGCCATCCTACACACACACACACACACACACACACACACACATACACACACACACACACACAGACACACACGCATCATAGTTCCACTTGTGTAGTGGACTTTCCTCCCTCTATCTCTGTTCCTGAAATTCACTGATACAAAGATTTTAATAGAGTAAAAATGCTATTTTGCCTTTATTTTAGTTGGGGCCCCTCTTCATGTCTCTATGTCTGTTTCTGTGTCTGCTTCCCCCAACAAGACTCTGAGCTCCTTAAGGAGAGGGAAAGAATTAGCTCTATACCCACGCCCTCTTCTTCTTAGAAACAAGAGCCCATATTTTCCTTGGGGAACAGCCTTCCTCTGCTCTCAGTCCATGTGAGCCAACTGTATCCCTGTGGTGACAGTGACAGCGGCAGAGATGGACACGGACCCCAACACATCCAGAGGCTCAATCTGGGGACTTCTGTTTGCTCTGTTAGCAAAAAGAATCGCTTTTTTCTTGGTGTTGCTGAGAGCTGCTGGCTGCCATCTTCCCACCAAGAAAAGAGGACAAAAGCTACAAGAGAATGTAGCCAACACAGAATCAAAAAGGGAGGGGAGAGAGGAACCAAATCCTGGTGTGATTCCGTTCCGGGAATGATTCCGTTCCCACCCAGTCGATTCCTTCTTTCCCCTGAAGTCAGCTTGAACTGAGTTTCTGTCACTTGTGACCCCAAATCTCATCCAATGCAGCCTCACCTGCTCACTCACTCCTCACCTGGAGAATAGAGCACCTGACCCGTCTGGACACTACATGTGGCACTCAGTTAGGACAAGCAGGGATCTAGAGAGAGAGCAGGGGTGGGGATGCCACCTAAACACATTTCCTTTTGCACTGCAGTTCCTGGCCGCTGGCAGACAAAGACACATGGTCACTAACCCATTCGTAACCATGACCTCCAAAGCAGATGTAGTGGACAGTTACAGACACAGATGTGGGCAGCAAAGAGCAGAAAGGACAAGACAGTGAATAAGGAAAAGGAGGCCAGGAATTGAAGCATGTCTGGGTTGCCTGGGTCAGTTAGAACCCCTGGGTTCTAACACGGAGACCTCGGAACTTGCCGGCATATTAATCCAGATTCAGCTCCAGGGAGGCCCCTAGAAGCACAGTTTGTCAGAGATGGGGCACTTAGGAACACCTTGTCCAGCCCCGAGGAATGGCAGGGGCTGGCCCGAGGTCTCTGAGCAAGCTGGTGACATCGCTAGGACTGGAAGCTGGGCTGGTCTCTTCCCGCCGCATAGGGAGAAGCGGGACGAAGGGGTCTAGTTCACCCCGTCACTGTTGTCGGACTGCTGGAGGGCTACCCTGTGCCTTCAGCCTTTCCCACCGCCATCAAGATCCTCCTGAGAATTTTCTCCAGTGTGGATCCCCCATGCTCAGGAGACCAGCAGTAACAGAGTCCCCACCTCACCCTAAGGCTCTAAATGCCCCTGGGTGCGTAAAAGCCCTGATTCCCAGACCTGCCTCAAATCAGACACGGCCTGGGTAGGACATTTCTAGTATGGTTCCTCGGAAAGCTTCTTTACTGCAACCAAGCATGTATATTTAGCACCAAAGAACCTCAAATTACATCCACAATAGTAATACTAGTAGCAGTTAAGCTAGTAAGTGTTACTTAGTGCTTTCTATGTGCCAGGCACTGTTGAAGTGCTTTACATAGACTAACTCATCGGATCCTCAACCAATTCTATGAGGCGGGTACTATTATTCTCATTTTACAGATGAGGAAATAGAGGCACAGAAAGGTTAAATAACTTGCCCAAGATTACCTACACAGCAGGTGGCAGACCAGGATGGGAACCCAGGCAGCCTGGCTCCAGGGTCCCCAGTGAGGACCACTGTGCAATACTTCCTCTGTGCAGAAAAGGGTTAGTGGAGCAGGCCTGAGACTGTATCCTTAGAAAGGCCTGCTCATGACAGTGGCCCTTGGCTGGCATCTGGGAGCTTGGATTTGGGGAAGGTTCCCACCATTCCCTGGTAAGAGTAGCTCACTGTGCCTAAATTGTTTGTGCAAATATGGTTTATGCTAAACACCTACTTTTCTTCAAAGAGTCTAGAAATTTTGGTATGTGCTCAGCAGAGGGTGCCGAGGCAACTGGCTCCCAGTAAAAACCCTGGGCACTGAGTGTCTAGTGAGCTTCCATGGTAGATGGCATGTCACACGTGTTGTCACAATTCATTGCTGGAGAATTAAGTGCATCTATGTGACTCCACTGGGAGAGGCTCTGGGAAGCTTGCACCTGGTTTCCCTGGCCTTTGCCCCAAGAGCCTTTTCCCCTTGCTGATTTTGCTTTATATTCTTTCATTGTAATAAATCATATCTGTGAGTATGACTCTCTTTTGAGTCCTGTGAGTCCTCCTAGTGAATCACTGAACCTAGAGGTAGTCTTGGAGAACTGATATATCCTCAAAATCCCTAAAGCTAATCTGTAAGAACATCATAGAAAGTCTTGGCTCAGCTGCTTCTGGGTGACATTTTTCTCAGGTATCTACTTATATGTTACATAAGACTATCTCCCTGGTATTACAAGTTGTCTTAAAGTGGGTTGTCCAGCACTGGGCTGGCACAGGGTCCCAAGGCTGGCAGGGATCTCAGAGTACTATGTCCAAGAGGGGCCTCCCACACCCATCCTGGCTTCATGGGGCATCAGATATAAGTCCTCAGCCATCAGTAATACCAGCAATGTTGTTTAACCTATGGGGAAACTGAGGCTCTGAATGGCTGTGTGATGTTCTTGAGGACAAGAACCTCTGTCTCTTGACTTTCCATCCAGGGATCACTCATGATCTATCCCAGGCTCAATGATTAGAAGGGGCAGGGAGAACATTTTGTTGCAGTTTAAGGAATCATACCCTTCCTGTAATAGGGGATGCCCCCAAATACATTGAGCAAACATAGGTAATGTGCTGGGGAGACTAGAAGAATCAGACACAGTCCCTGTCCTAAGGAGCTTGCATCTAGGGAAGGCTTTATTTAAGGGACTGAGCTCCTCATTGCTAGGAATGCTCAAATAGAGGCCAGGAGGCTGCCTGTTTGGAATCTCTGCCTTCTAGCACCTGACACTGGGATTCGGCAATTCATGTCATCAAAATAATTTTTATGTTACTTTGCCTGATAATGCCGGACAAGCATCTCTCAGGCCTGCTATACTCTTTCTTCAACTCTTCCTCTCTGCTCAACCATTCTCCTCCAGAGAAAACCCAGTCCAGGAGGTGTGCAGGCCGCCAGCACAGAAGATGTAGTGGGCTTTGGAAACAGAGGGCCCCAAGTTTGCTCTCAGCTCTATCCCACACTAATTCTGGGATTCTGGCAAGTGCTGTAAGCCCTCTGACTCTCTGCTTCCTCCGCTGGGCGTAACAGCGGCCCGGGAGATGGCATGAAATCTGCACCTGGCCCCGTGCCTGTTTCCCGGCAGGAGGGTAATAAAATTGTGCCCTACCCCCCTTGATGCCCAGAGTGCTGGATGTGCCAGTTTTATGAATAGGCCACCTACTTTCCCTTCTTCACTCTATCAACAGTAGGAAGAATTAGGTTAATTACATTGAGAAGAAATACAAGAGGGTAATAAGGTCTCTAATCCCACCTTTTGTTCACAAGTTAAATAAATGTAAAAGTTCTTACCCAAATGATGTTAAAATATTCCACCTCATTACCTTGAGTGCTGGCCACAGTATGGAGGCTAGTCATTGGGAAGGAGATCCCAATTATTCAGATACAACTTCCCTATGTAAGAATGATATTCATTTGAAATTCTAATTATTTTTTAAATGTTCATTTAAATGTTTGCTTGTTTTTTTTTCTAAGCAAGTTCACAACAATAGGAAAGAAGATAGCCAACAGTCATGGTACCCAAATAGAGAACTATTTCTCCAAGTTCCCTTCCCCATTCTATCCTTATGCACATGTTCATAATCATGCAGGATATACTTCAACAACTTAAGAGCATTTTTAAAAATCACCTCCATGTTTTAACATCACCTTCAAATTTGCTACTTTAGCAGGGTATGAAATGGTAAGTATCTGAGAGCACCTCTCCAGACCCAGTTCTGCCACCAGGTAACTCCTCCCCTGTCCCCTCTCTGTGTCTCCATTTCCTTCTCTGTAAAAGGATGAGTTTGGATTAGATCAGTGGTTACCAAACCCAGCTTAGTTAGCATCATAATCAATGGAGGAGCTTTTAAATATCCATATATTCCCAGACCTCACCTCTATCCAAAGAATGAACCTCTTGAGAGTGGGGCCTAGGAATCTGAATTTTCAGCAAGATTTCCCACCCCACCTCCCACCTCCCAGGGCACTCAGATGCAGCCAGTCTGGCATCCAGCCACAGACCAGCTGGACCAGACGATCTCTACTTTCCTACCAAGGCTAATATTGTAACTTCTGGATGACCCCAGAGAACTAATACCTGGTAATAATCTTAATCATTCCTCTAGGTGTCTGAGTTATTTTCCATTTTCCTAAATATGACTTTGTTTAAATGGGTTGTGCTGGTTATAATTTTTCTTCATTCACAGGCATCCACAGAAAACACAGCGCCCAAAGAATGCCCACAACCTAAAAGGTCCATTAAAAAGTGATGGATGCCTCAGAATCCAGGTCAGTTTCAAAGGTAGATTTCTCCTGATTCATTTCTCAGTGATGACAGGGCAAGGCTGGGTGGATTTGATTTAAATCTAACTGATTTAACTCTCCATTCAGGAGGACTCAATTTGACCGATTTTTCTCCTACAGAAGATGTGTTCTTTTTTTCAGAAATATAACCTTAAAGCCTCCTTTACAGCTCAGAGAAAAATGTAGCTTTCATTTTTGTTTAAAAAAGTTGTGATTTTCTTAGCATCCAAGCATCCTTTCAAAGCTGGAAAGGCCCAGCGGTCAACCAGTTTGACCCAGTAAGGCCCCAAAGAGGTAGTGACCTTCCGAGGTCCCACTGAGAATCTGTGGAGGGGTGGGAGGAGGACGGTGCTCCAGACCCTTGGGCAGTGCGTTTTCCACCACAGCCCCTGCCTCCAACTTACTTCACAGTCCTTCCCAGGAATCCCATGGCTATAAAAGAACCCACAACGATGCCTGGGTCTTCCTTTTAACCAAAGCTAACTGGAACAGTGGGATACAAACACCAGCAAAAGAAAGAAAATGCTTTCCTCTCAATCCACAAGCCCAGAGACTAAGGTTTCAGACACTTCTAAAGCACTGCAACAACTAAAAAATATGTATATGTTTATGCCTACCAGAAAAAAATAGACTGAGAAAAACAGATCTGATGGAGAGGTGGGATTAATGATTTTCTCCATTTCCCAGAAAGGTGTTGTGTTGTTTCAAAAATAAGTATAAACTTTACAACCACAAAAACATATGACGCTCTTTGAAAAGGGGGTATCCAAGGGCTCTCAGGAAGACAGGAAGCCATTTACCTTGCTTTATTTCTGCTAAGTACTGTGACTGTCTATTTTGGATTTGTTCTCCAACAATAAGCATTCACAGCTATGTTAAAAAAAATACCCTGAGGTAGTTCATGTGTTAACTGACTTCTGAGAGCTATGAAGAGATATCTCCTCCATTCCTTGCCACTGACATTCATAGTATACCTTACTCATTTGGAAGATAATTAGGTGTGGTCTGGTAACATTCCCTCTGTTAACTTGAATTTCCATCTCTATTTTTCATCATGTGTGTTTTAAATTTTTTTGCACATGTTTAGGTCCTGTCTCCCCAGGAATCAAAATCATGACCTCTTTTTAACTGACTAACCCCCCAGCTTGAAGAGCAGTATAGCATAATCCAACTAGATGGGCTGAGACAGAATCCTCCTCTGCACTTGATAACTGGGTAAGCAAAGGTGAGTCATTTAATCTCTGTTTAACCTGTGTCCCTATCTTTAAAATGGAAGTTCAAAGAATCGTACTTACCTCATAAGGTTAACTCAGTTTATATATTTTTAAGTACATAGAATTGTGCCTGGCATAGAATAAGTACAGTATAAATGACAAAATGTAAAATACTTCACCAGCCCAAAAGTTCATTAACAAAATCCCAGATAGTGGGGAACACTACAGGACAAATGACCCAGTTTTATCAACAAATAAATTGCAAGGAGAAAAGAGAGAGAGAGAGAGAGAAGAAGGAGGGAGATGAAGGGGGAGCCTGCAGATTAGAAGATGCTTAAGAGATATTTTTACACCCATGTTCATAGCAGTGTTATTCACAATAGCCAAAATAGCCAAAAGGTGTGGGCAACTGAGGTGTCCATCAATAGATGAATGGATAAATAAGATGTGGTATATACAACAGAATATTATTCAGCCTTAAAAAGAAATTAAATTCTGACACATGCTACAACATGGATAAACCTTAAAGACATTATGCTAAGTGAAATAAGCCAATCGCAAAAAGACAGATAGTGTATGATTCCGCAAAAAGACAAATAGTGTATGATTCCACAAAAAGACAAATATTGTATGACTCCACTTACATGAGGTAACTGGCGTAGTCAAATTAATAAAGACAGAAAGTAGAATAGTGATTCCCAGAAGCTGGAGGGAGGGAGGAATGAGGAGTGACTGTTTAATGGGTATAAAGTTTCAGTTTGGGATGGTGAAAAAGTTCTAGAGATGGATGGCAGTTGATGGTAGCACAACAATGTGAATGTACTTAATGCCCCTGAACCATATACTTAAAAATGGTTAAAATGGTAAATTTAACATTATGTATATTTTACCATATCCTTTTTTAAAAGATGTTTAAGAGATATAGCAACCAATAACAGTGTGTGGACCTGATTCAAAATAAACTAAAAAATGTAAGACATTTATGAGACAATTGGAAATTTGAACACTGACTGGATATTTTATGACATTAAAGAATTAATGCTGATTTTTTAAAGGTGTGATCATAATTTTGAGTCCTTATCTTTTAGAGATACAAATGAAAATATTTACAAATGACATGCTTTAATATGTGAGGTTAGCTTCAAAATAATAAGGGAGGGTAAGAAGTGAATGGGGATAATCATAAAACAAGACTGGCCATGAGTTAATAACCGTTGAAGCTGGGTGATGCGCACATGGGGGTTCCTTACACCATTCTCTCTACTGTAGGTATGTAAGTTTCTATCATCAAATAAGGTCAAACAGTTTATTATCATTAGTGAAAGGGCTGCTACATTACGTGTTTATCTCTATTCTCAATGGTCTAGAATGATTCCTGGCACACCACAGCTGGTCTATCACTACTTTCCAGTTTTGTCTGGTGAATTCCAGGTCATTTCAGTCCCAAGACCTAAGGAATATGGAAAGCCATGGATCTTCCCTCTGACCTCACCCCTGCACTCTCAGCTCCAACATGGACTCTTCCTACCGCCCATCCATCTAAGATATTAAAGGAGTGAACAACCTCAGAGTTGTAGAGCTCTTTTCAGCAGAATTAACCTCATTTGAGAGATGAGGACCTGGGTACCCGAGAGTTTGGTGACTTGCTCTTACCAACAAGCTGCGGAATCAGGACGTAAACCTGGATCCGTGGTCACAGACCTGTCCTCTTCTCCCCTCTCCCAGCAGCCTCTTTTCTCCTTCCTTTTCACACACCAACCTCTTCCTTGCTTTCCTTCAGAGAGAGCCTGGGGCCCACTTCCTATCAGTCTTCCTCAGTCAAGCTAAAGCCTCTGCCCAGTGTTTGCCAGGTGAGTGGGAATTCTCACTCTCCTTTTCCAGGTATACATTTTGAGGTTGTTGGTCCTCTCCCAGGCACTGCAGGTTAGAAAAGCTGCCACAAGGTGACCTTACCAGGTGGCCACCAGGTGGCTCTGAGGTCTGAACAGCCAGGCTTTCCAGGCCCGGTTCCCAGGAGTGGTGGCTCTCAGCTCTGGTTGCACACTATAAAAACACCAATGCCAGGTCCCCACCTCCAGAGATATTGACCTAATTGGTGTGGGTGGCCCCAGGCATCATGTTTTTTTCAACTCCTCAGCTGTTCCAAAGTGCAGCCAGGGTTTCTGACACAGGCTCAGAGACAAGAGGATCCTTTTCTTTAACCAGTTAGCCTTCTTGACCTACAAAATGGAACTATTTTTTTAAAAAATAAGTGGCTGAAAAAAACTAATATTGGTATAAACATTGACAAATAAATAGAATGCACAGTACACACTGGTTGAAAAGATCAATTAAATTGGAGCAAGATTTCAAGAAATGCAACCTCTGAGTTTCCTAGGAAGAATTAAGTATCTTCAACCGTCTCCTCTTTGTATATGCCAGCTTTAAAAGGAGAAACGTCTAACTTCTCCTTCTGGATATGAATTCAAAAGCCACCAGGATATGATAACATCTCTCTGTTCCTGGTGGCTGTTAGCACAGCCTCTCTCTTCCATGCTTAAAGGGCCTCCGCAGAGGTTATTCAGTGTAGCGGCATGTGTTCACACGCACACACACACACACACTCAAATCTCCATTTGTCTCAATCACTGGGGTGAGGCCATGGAAAACACTGGTCTTTGGCATCATAAATACTTAAAAGAATCTTTTTTTTCTAATCAGAGGGAGGGGGATCCGCATACAGTGGATGCTTTAGTTCACAGAGAAACTAGTTCTAACATTATGGAATGCATGTGGTGTGCCAGGTACTCGCTGAGCACTTTACGTGTGCCCCGTGGTCCCACTTCAGAATCACGAGGAAACTAAGGCTCGGAGAGATTAAGTGACTGGCTCAAGGTCACAAAGTTCATCAGTGACTGCCTTGGGACCTATATTCTGGTTTTTAGACTCTAAATTCAATGGTCTTTCCATCTTAAAGCCACAACCATCCCTCTCACATGCCCACACAAAATGCGCACAGACACAGAACTGCAGTCACCTGTGCAGCCCTGGTAGGGGTACTCATGACTATCACAAGCAATTCTTAGTGCCCACTCCTCATTGGGCACCATGGAAACAAAGCTAAGCCTCATTCTGGGTCCCGCTGCAGCTGGTACACAGCTACATCACAGCCCATCTCACCCCCAGTATAACTGTCTGTTTAAATATTTGTCTCATGCGTAGGCTCCTTTGAGGGCCCATGATGGGAAAGAAGAAGTATTCTCTTCACCACCATTCATTCACTCAACAAATCTTTGTTGAGTTCTTTCTATGTGCCAGACAGTGGGGACTCAACAGGGTGCTGACATGGAGCTCACATACCAGTGATGAAAATGAATATCAATCTAAGAGTTACAGAAATACGTGTATAACACAAGCTGAGAAGTGCTATGGAAAACCACAGGATGTTAGAGAATACGGAGCAAAAAGAGGAGGACCTGATCTGAGGGCTCAAGGGAGACTCCTTGAGGAAGCGGGGTCAGAGCTGAGCTCGGAAGGATGGGGTGAGGGTTCACTAGATAAGGGGTAGTGGGATGTGGGGAATGGTCCGTGAAGAGAGAACTACACAGCACGTACGAAGACATGAAACAGGTGCAGACGCTGGAGCCAGAAAGCAAGAGACAACAGTAGAGATATAGGTGGGGTTGGTCCATACAGGACCTTAAAATGATGTTAAGGATTTTACTCTTTATCCAAAGGGCAATTCAAGCCACTGGGCGGGTCCCAAGCAACGGGGTGATATATAAGATTTCAGTTCTGAAAATCCTATCTGGCTGCAGCATTAGGAATGAACTAAGAGGGGGTGACAGTGGATACAAGGAGACAGTTAGAAGGCCAGTGCAGCTGCCAAAGAGCCCGATGATGGTGGCCTGGAGGAGGATAGCTGCAGACATAAGGAGAAATAAATGGATCTAGGAGATATTTAGGATGGATATGGTGGAGAGGCAGAAGGGCTGTAGAGGATGTCCCCTAGCCTCCAGCTTGCAGAAATCTATGGATGGTGGGGCCATATACTGGGAGGGAGAACTCTGAAAGAAATGCAGGACCAGGAAGCGGAGGCCAAGACACTGCATTCACATCCGACAGGCTCCATCACTGAGCTAAGCCCAGCCTGCATTGCTGTCTTATTACGAAGAGGAGAAAAAAAACAGTCGAGCTAATATTTTGAGTAATAAGTGGGCAAGTACTTCAACATTTAATTAATATGTCACTAGTTTCAAAACTCATTTTAAAACCTTCCTATAATCTTACCAGGTTTACGTACACTGACATTATAACACCCAAATTATTTCTGATCTAAAAATATTACCCCATATGTTTCTTTGCCTGAAACAGTGTTGAGAGAAATTATTGGCAAGGAATATTTCTCCATTACCAGAGAACAGTGAGCCAATTACCAGTTATGCCTTAACTCATTTCATCTATTTTAAGAAAACCTATCAGAGGACAGACTCATTTCCCAAGAATATTTAGGAATGAGGGTGTCCCGGCAAGAGGGCAGAGAATTGGGAAATGATTAGGGGGAGATCCAGAAAAGAATCAGTCAACAGTTGGGAGTTCTGTTAATAGGTAGGTGGGTGGGGAGTATTGGCAAGAGTAACCAGGTCTTTGATCCGGGATCAGAGGTTGCAAACTGGTAGTTCTTGGGCCATATTCAACCTTAAAATATGTTTTGTTTGCTCCACATAGTGCTATTTTTAAAAACTAAGCCAACACTTAAAAAAATCTAAATTTCTTGCTTCCCTTGAAAAGGCAGTAGATTTGTCCAATTTGGCCACATTCCCATGTGGTAATGGTCAGCTGAAGCTGAGTAGCCATTGCCCCTTCAGGTGGGCAGGGCTCTCCCATCCACCACGTCCCCACAGCGCCCCAATCTTTACCCAACAGTGTCAGCTGACATTTATCATTGCACTTGCAATGTTGTTTTTCTTATGGTGAAGAAATATTTTTCTGTACCTATGTCTTGATTAAAAGTGAGAAAACAAAACAAACCACGGAGACGGTACGTTTCCAAGAAAAATGGAGAGAGTGTTATTTCTTAATGGAATTTAAAACTATTCTGACAAAGGTAATACATGAAGTGTGTCTGCATCAATTACTCTTACCCCTGTTCTCTTCACTCATTTATTACCTTCCTACCCTTGTTGACCCCTGTATGCTCTTGAATTTGCAACCTCTCAAGGCACTGAGGAAGGCACTGAGGCCCCAGGCCTGGGATTCAGATACAAGGAAGGGTCCCAGTTTAAGGGGAAAGGGATGTGAAAAAGACACAAAAAAAGACTAACATTCAGTTATTAGAAACAGGCTCCAGGAAAAAGGCCAACTCAGCCAACTCAATGATAATGATGATTCTGACCATGACAGTCACAACAGCCTTTACTGAGCCCATTTTGTGTGCTAAGCATGCTAGGTACTTTACATATATTCCTTTTAACCCATTTCACAGACGAGAAATCTAAGATTCAGAAAGGTTAACTCATTCACCCACAGTCATGTGACTAATAAGCAAGGAAATCAATATTCAAACTCCAAACCCAAGGTCCACCACCAGTGGTTTTTTCACTGGAGATGCACATCAGAATCACCAAGGGATTGGGAGATTGGGATTGACATATACACACTAATATGTATAAAATGGATAACTAATAAGAACCTGCTGTATAAAAAAATAAATTAAATAAAATTTAAAAAAAAAGAATCACCAAGGGAGATGTGTGTAGAAATACATATGCCTGCAGCTCCACCTCCAGAAGATTCTGACTCACCAAGTCTGGGTGGAGTCTGGGCATCACTATTTATTTACAAATCTCCCCAGGTGCTCTGTATGCACAGCCTCAGTGGAGAACCACTGCCTTATGCCTCATTGTTGAATGAATGAATGCCGAAGTGAACTGGCCAACACAAATAAAATGGGCTAACTTTTCCATTAGATGGTGTCACCAGGACCTGCCTCACAGCAGCCCCTCCACAGACAGACAAATGCTTGTTCCAGTCCATCACTCTGTCAACCCTCCAAAGGCAGAGTCAGCAACTATTGCAGAGCCATTCTTCCTTCAACATGGCATCCTAAAAAATGTCTCTTCCAAAGAAACAGTGACAGTATCCTACAGGGCTATGTGTGCAGAGCGCTTTGCTCAAGTAATGCAGAAAGGAAAAAGCCCTGGCTTGGGGATGGAGGAAGGTAACACGTGATCTCACAAATGCCACACTGTGGCTGATAGTGATCACAATACACATACGTACAAGCTGTCCGACCCCAACTCACCCAGAAGACCCATATCTGAAACCAACAAGAAACAGAAAGGAAGGATAAGGGGTCTGAGGCAGCACAAGGGATGTCATGCCCTGAAACTGAAGACTTTCCTTCTTGAGAATTGTTCTTCCATGGATCCAAAGCCAATTTATTCTCCGTCTGGACAAAATACTCTCAATCTGATCACATCAAAAATGCACATTATAGAGTTTCGGAGGTGGTATTATCTCAGCTGAGAAAAACTATTAATCTTCTCTTCAGCAGCTGGGGTGTTTTAGATATTATGGATCATGTACATATACTTGTTTTGGCCACTAGGAAGCACAGGGCCAAATTTCTGATTCAGTTTTAGCAACTGTGCAAGATTTTTTGCATACGTGTCTCTGTACTCACTTTATTCCTCTCTTCATTTTATGATCCCCTTTAGTATTTTTTTGAATTCTCCAGTTGATCTATCTACTTTAAACTACTACACTACAGAAATTTTTACAAATCTTTTTTGTTTGTTTTACATTTTTAACATTGTTTTATTTACTGCAGAGAACTAGAAGTTATACAGATCAGGGATCAGCCAACTCCTTCTGTAAAGTTCCAGATAGTAAATATTTTAGTATTTGCAGACCATATGGTCTCTGTCATGTATTCTTTTTTTTTCTAACAATGCTTTAAAAATGTAAAAACCATGCTTAGCTTGCAGGCTTAAAAAAAAAAAACAGGTTCAATAGTTTGCTGACTTCTGATATAGATTAAAACTATATTAAAATATAAAAACTATAACTTAACAGAAATTACCACTATTTAAATTACGGTACATATCCTTTAAGATTTTTTTTTTTTTTTTTTCCGTACGCGGGCCTCTCACTGTTGTGGCCTCTCCCGTTGCGGAGCACAGGCTCCAGACGCGCAGGCTCAGCGGCCATGGCTCACGGGCCCAGCCGCTCCGTGGCATGTGGGATCTTCCCGGACCAGGGCACAAACCCGTGTCCCCTGCATCAGCAGGCAGACTCTCAACCACTGCGCCATCAGGGAAGCCCCCTTTAAGCTATTTTTATATGCATGTTTTAATAAAATCTGGATTATATTATACATACTATTTTGTGACCCGTCTTTTTCATTTAAAAATAAGTCAACATTTTTCTATGTCAAAACTGGATACAGAAGGTATTGTATAGATAGGTCAACATTTATTCAACTAATCCTCATTTTTTGAATATTGAGGAGTTTCCCATTTTTCACTATTTTAGATTATACTCCAACCATTACCTTAGGATAAAGTCCTAGAAATGGAATTTCTAGATCAAGGAAGATACATATTTTAAAGTCATTTGATAAATATTCTCATATAACCCTCCAGAAAAGTTATACCAGTTTACAGAACACTCCCACCAGCACTGCGAGAATATTTCCTTAATCCTCTCCAACAATGAGAATGATCATTTTTATTTTTGCCAATATGATATGTAAAAGTGGTATCTTATTGCTTTAATTTGAACTTCACTGATAGCTAGTAGATATAAATGTAACTAGGGTATGTATTTTTAACTGCATTTGTATTGTATTTGTTCTTTGGTGAATTTCCTGTTCAGGTCTGAATTCGTTTCTTATTGCTGCCATAACAAATCACTACAAACTTAGTGGCCAAAAGCAACACAAATTTATTCTCTACAGTTGTGGAGACAGATGTGCAAAATCTTACAGGACTAAAGTCATGATGTCGGCATGGCCAGTTCCTTCTGGAGGTTCCGAGGAGAGAATCAGTTTCCTTGCCTTTTTCAGCTTCTAGAGGCTGCCTGCATTCCTTGGTTCATTGCCCCTTCCTTGCAGCACTCAAACTTCTTGATTCCATTGTCACATCTCCTATTACTCACTCTGGTCTCCTGCCTTTTTCTTATAAGGATTTTTGTGATTACCTCAGGCCCACCTGGATAATCCAGGATAATCTCCCCATCTCAAGATTCTTAACTAATTACATCTTCAAAGTTCCTTCTGCCATATATGGTAACATTCACAGGTCCCAGGAATTAGGATGTCGACACCTTTCAGGGGCCATTATTAAGCCTACATGGTGGGTCTTTTGACCATTGTTCCTTGGAGTGTTCATCTCTTTCCTATTTTTCCTTTTGCACATTAAGATATTTTGACTATGATGATGGATGCTATGGTGCGTTGCCCAAATCTCCCCTTCAGGACCAAAACACTCATTCGCCCAGCTGCTAGGAGGGCTGGCTCCTGCTGACTCACAGATGTCTCTCTCCAGAAATTGCCCTGGGCTGAAAGTTACTATTCTGCCCTAGGTTGTACCCCCCTCCCCAGGAGCAGCCTGCATCCAGCATGGCAGTACCAAAGCCTGACCCTTGCCTTGATTCAGGACAGCTCCAGAGCTCCCTGGGGAACTGATGGAGGCTTCTCTGCAACTGCATTGCAATTCTACTTCCCCCTCTGCCCAGCCCTGCCTCCTTCACTCTCTTACAGGCAGTGTTCCTGAGAGCACTTGCCAAAAAAAATTCTTGGATGCAAATTTCAAAGTCTTAGTTTCCCTGGGAACCCAATCTAAGGAGCTGACTTCAGAAGTAGTTCTAGCAAGCAGAAGCTAATACGAGGTTTTGGAGCTGGCACTGAGAACCCCATGGTTGGTGACAGGTAGAGCACTCACAGTCCATGGCATGCTGAAGCAGTGAAACTGTTAAACTTCCACCATGGTGAATGGGAATGAGGCATTGGTAGGGGCAATATCACAGGCATTTGAGAGGTATGAGGGGAGTAGTAATTATAAGGAACTTGGAATCAGATGGCTGTTGCTGGGTACAATCATTGTGCTTGGGGAAGAGACGCTGAGAATGATTAATCACCAATTTAAGTGAAGTGTGAAAATGAGACATCCTCCTTGGTATTATACAAAGAGACGCATCTCCTGTAAGTGAAGGACACAAAAGGCTGAGGGTCAGACCCAGGACTCTGGGGAATGGGACCATCAGACTTGGAAGGGAGACACCTGGTCATTGCACTCGAAAACTTGAATCCTCATGTTCTCCTGAGCCCTCTGGGCCTGTAGTCATGACCCACTACTCCCTATGATGGGCCAGTGCTGCCCCCTTGCTTGAAGATGATGCAGAGACAATATGACATATGCTCACTCCTCAAGATTCATCCCCCATCTCCTTTTCTGACCACCAGACCAAGAACTAGAGTCAAATCACAACACAGCCCATACAGGGATGTCCTGGGCCTGCTAAGCATGACCTTCAGGACCAGCCAACATGTGCCACAGGAACGAGAAGGTTATGTATGGACCTGGATTCTGAGGGTGGTAAGTCAAGGGGGATGGAACATGAAGCTAGTTAAAGGCAAGTTTATCAATATGGGAGGACCCTCCCACGATACAGGATATAAGACCCTGGCAAGTATCCTAAGAGGTATTAACACAATGGCTCTTAGAAGCCTGGTCTACACTAAGTAAAGCAGAAATGCCATAACTCTCATGAAGACAGTGGAAGAAGGGATCAAAAAGCTTAGAAAAGTGAGCATACTAGATTGAATATACTACCAAGGCTGGGAAACCCACCAGCAGCCCATGTTCTGCTGGGGGGATGGACCCTGGTGGAGGGGATCAGCATGGTGGAGATGCCCAGCAGTGGTTCTTCTCTGTGGGCCAGAACTGGTGGCAGGAAATGCTGGACTGCCTGACAGCAATGGGGAAAACAGGGTCCCAAATGATAACAGGCCGTACAGCAGCACTTAACTGTTAGAAGCAAGGTGGGTGCAATTATCATAATGAGCGGTGGGGTCAGAGTGGCAGTCATAGGGGCCTGCTTCCCAGAGATCTAGGGAGATGGTTAACAGAACACAGTGTTCCTAGGGGGAAAGACAGATGGGCAGCCAACAAGAATACTGCTTAATTTATACAACCAAAAAAAATATCTAGAATGGACGATCAGGAGGCAGAAGGCAGCTATCTAACTAAACTAATCATAATCCCTTCCCCAGTTTATGCACCTGAGATATTCTTCAGACCTGAAAACCTGTCTGAAGGAGAGGCTAGGGATTCTCACGAGGAAGGAACCTGTAACACCACAACAAGGATATATAATAATGATTCTCCCAGTCTTTCCCCAGAGGGACCTACAGAATTTATTCCCTATAATCATAAACTTAGGAAAGAGAAAGACCCAGGCATTTTGAAGATCATTAAACACAGGGTCTGGGTGGATACGAATATCTGGGGACCCAAAGGATCATCATGGTGCCCCTGTTAGAATGGAATTATATGGGGGATAGCCAATAAATGGAGTTCTGGCCCCGGTCCAGGTCATAATGAGTCCACTAGATCCACAGACCCACTCAGTGGTTATGTCCCCAGATGATTCACTGAGATATCTCTTAGTAGCCCTTTGCCTAATTTTGACAATAAATGGACAGTGGACAGTGCAGCACTCATGGCTTCAGAAGAACATGGTGGCCAGGGGTCCAGAGCCCTCAGGATCACCCCACCTAGTAAGCCAGCTACATCAGCAGAGATGCTGGGGTATCCAGAAGAGACAGCAAAGGAGAGAGATGATGAGGATCAGGTGTCCGCCAAGATCAGCTGTAGTGGTGGGGGCTGCAGTCTGTCCCACTAACTTCCTCTCAGAAATCTCTGAGGAAAAGAGACCACAGAATTTTGGAGAAGACACTCCAGATGGTTGAACTTATAGTCAAAGAGAGTGAATGCAGATGGCAGAAGCACTGGAAGGGGTGGATGCTGGGATGCACCTCCCAGACCTTCCCCTTTAGGACCCAGACACCCATCCCCCCAGCCGTGGGAAGTGTTGGCTGCTGACCTCACACGAACCCTCTCCAAGGCAGCCCTTGGCCAAAGTGAGCCGCCTCACTCACGTTTACGACCCCTCCTCAGGGATAACCTTTACCCAGTAATTGTTCCATGTGAGCTATAAAAGCCCGGCACCCTTGCCTTGATTCAGGACAAATCTGGGAGGGCTGTCCTAGCTTCAGAGTTCCCTGGTAGCATCAGCTGAGGCCTCTGATGTGGCTGCCTGGAAGTCAACCTCTCCACCAGCCCCATCCTGCCTCCCTCCCTCCCTTATAGGTGCTGTTCCAAAGAATACCCCTGTGGTGTAAACCTCCTGCATGCAGATATCTGCATGCAGGGTAAATATTTACCCTGGCTGTTGTTTATGGCTGTAGTGGATCCTGTGCAGCTCCACCCAGGTCCCCTTTGTTGGGTCCAAAGCCCATCCCCCAGCTTCTGGGAATATCTACTGCCCATGGCTCACAACTGAGTCCCTTACTGGAATCTGCCCTCAGTCTCAGGAAACTACTGCCTCATCCCAGTGGGCAGCCCACAACCAGTGACTGGATAATGCAGGGAAACAAAGACCCAGGCCCAGTGCCTCAATTTGGGACATCCCTAAAGGGCCACCACAGCTCCAGGGCCCCCCAGGGGGTCAACTGAGGAATCCCTCAGATCACTATGCTGGTAGGCTTCTTCCTGGGCCCCTCCTGCCATCCTCTCTCTTAACTCTCAACTCTCCCAAGTAAAGCTTTTGCATGCACATCTAAGAGTCCCTGTCCTGGGAGCCCAACTCAACATACAGTGGTTTTGATTTTCAGACATTTTAAAATTTTGTATCCAAATCTATCAGTCTTTCCCAAAAATGGTTGCCCATTTTTTAATTGGGTTGTTTTAATATTTTAACTTTTTAAATGTGATTAACCAGTCATCCTCAATACCCTTTGTGGAATAACTCAGCTTTTCTCAATTATTTTACTTTTTTTATATATGAAATGATTGTATTTATTTGGGCATGTTCCTAGAGTTTCTGTTCTGTTCCTCTGATCAATCCAGCTCTTTTTGGTTATAGAACACACCTTTCTAATCAATATAGCTTGGTAAGTCATACTATTAGCTGCTATTTCATTTTGTTTTAAGCTGCCTTGAATCATTTTAGGAAGAAGGCAGAATATTAATACCAAAAATCTTAATACCAACAATGTAACTGATTCATCATTTCACAAATACTTATGGAGCATTATTGCTAGGACCTGAGAATATAAGACATATAAAACAGACCGGGGACAGGGGGCTGGCACACACAATTAAGCACAGACGTGCATATCATGGGGAACCTCTTACAAGGAGTCAGGAAAGGCCTCCTTGAAGAGGTGATGTTTGAGCAGGGATCTCAACTAGGTAGAAGCAGGAGAACTCATCTAGAAGAACTAAGCAGGTGACCGCATGGAGGTGGAAGGGGAGGCACTGCAGGCAAAGGGCAGCATGCTCCGTGTGTAGTCTCTAGCTAAAATGGGACTAGGGAAGGAGGGCCAGGCAGGCAAGACCCCAAGGGCCAACTGAAGGATTCTGGACTTTTTCCCAAGAGCAGCAGGAGATCATCTAAGGCTTTTTAGAAATAACAGCCTTATGGAGATATAATTCACATACTATACGGGTCATCCATTGAAAGTGTACAATTCAATGGTTTTTAGTATATTCACACATACGTGCAACCATCTTCGTAGTCAATTTTAAAACACTTTCATCATTTCAAAAAGAAACCCAGTACCCTTTAGAAACTACCCACCCCCAACTTCTCCAGCTTTAAGCAACCACTAATCTACTTTCTATAGATCTGCCTATCCTGGACATTTCATATGAATGAAATCACATATTATGTGGTCTTTTAAGACTAGCTTCTTATTTCACTCATAATATTTTCAAGGTTCACCCATGTTGTAGCATGTATCACTATATCATTTTTTTCCCTTTTTTCTTTTTTTTAAGAAGTGAGCTGAAACTATATAAGATGGTTATATAGTCTGGAAGCACACTGCTTGAAACTGAGTTACTGTCATGACAAGATCTTACTGCAGCACTATCTACAGAGTTTTTGCAATGATGGAAATGTTCTACATCTGTGTAGTCTAACATGGCAGCCACTGGCCACAAATAACTATTGGATACTTGAAATGTGGCTGGTGCTACTGAAGTAATACATTTTTTACTTTATTTAATTAAATTCAAATTAAATAACCACCTGGGTCTAGGAGCTATTTGTTCATCTGATCTTCTGATGGACAAATAATATTCTATTTTGTGGATATACCACATTTTGTTTATCCATTTATCAGTTGATGGACATTTGGGTTGTTTCCACCTTATTGGCTATGATAAATAATGCTGCTATGAACATTCATGTACAAGTTTTTGTGCAGACATATGCTTTCATTTCTCTTAGGTGTATATCTAGGAGTGGAATTGCTGGCTCATGTGGTAACTCTACACTTAATAATTTAAGGAACTGCCAGACCATTTTCCAAAGTGGCTGCACCATTTTACATTCCCATCATCAATGTATGAGAGTTCCAATTTCTGCACATCCTCACTAACACTTGTTATTATCTGACTTTATGATCGTAGTCATCCTAGCGGATGTAAAGTGGCATCTCACTGTGGTTTTCATTTGCATTTTCCTAATCACTAAAGGCTTTTAACAGAGGGCCTGATACAATCAGATTTTTGAACAGTTCACTCCAGAGAAAAGATCTGAGGACAGAAAGTAGGCCATGAGATGATGGTGAAGAGGCCATTGCAGCGGTCTGGGGAATATGATGGTAGCTTGGATTGTGATGGAAGAGATGGTAAGTAGCGGACAGTTGGAGAAATAGAATATAAAATCTACAAGGTCTACAGGTCACTGGATGGGGCACAAGGGAGGGGGTCAAAGGTTTCCATTTTATAGAACTGGGTGGATGATGGTACTCCCACCAAGAGAACACAGAATATTTTATAAACTGTGATAAAATACACATAACATAAAATTTACTATCTTAACCATTTTAAAGTGTGTAGTTCAGAAATGTTAACTATATTCATATTGTTGTGCAATCGATCTCCAAAATGTTTTCGTCTTGCAAAACTGAAACTCTATACCCATTAAACAATAACTCTCCATTCAATGGCAACCACCATTCTACTTTCTGTCTCTATGAATTTGATACTCTAGATACCTCATATAAGTGGAATGACACAGTATTTGTCTTTTTGTAACTGGCTTATTTCACTTAACACAATGTCCTCAAGATCCATCCATGTTGTAGTACGTGTCAGGTTACCTTCCTTTTTTTTTGCGGTACGCGGGCCTCTCACTGTTGTGGCCTCTCCCCCGTTGCGGAGCACAGGCTCCGGACGCGCAGGCTCAGCGGCCATGGCTCACGGACCCAGCCGCTCCGCGGCATGTGGGATCTTCCCGGACCAGGGCACAAACCCGTGTCCCCTGCATCGGCAGGCGGACCCTCAACCATTGCGCCACCAGGGAAGCCCTACCTTCCTTTTTTAAGTGAAAACACAAAAGTATATTTTTACTGACAAAAAAAAGGACAGTTTTATCCAAACCACTTTCTTATTCAAAATACACTAAGTTTTAATCTAAGTCTTCTTCAGATGCAGATTTCTCAAGGTTCTTCCAAGTCAGTGCTTGCCTTGGCATAGCATTGTGCTGACACCCTGCTGTTCATGACCTAACCTTCATGACCTTGACCCCTTAGGCATCTTTCAATAGCAGGAATAATTCTCAGGCAATCCAAAGGATAGGAGGCTTTGATCTGACTTTCCTATTTGGTTATTTGCAGGTCCATTTATCCTTAATTAAATTATCTATTGGTGGAAACTAGATAGTTTCTCTTGAAAACAGTCCCAAGCTTTTAATAATTTGGGGCACTTGATATTCCTCCATCACACAAATTTGGCCACATTTACCTCCCTTAACGCTGAAAATCCTAAGATCTATTCTGAGAGATTTGGCAGTTTCTGCTGCCTTTAATCATTTTGCCTGGCGTGTGACAGACAATCTTCTGCATTCACCATCATTTTACTACTTCATTATGGTGTAATCTTTTAGAACACATAATGAGCAATCATTTAGGAATTCAAATGAAAGTTAAAATTCAAGTGAATGTAAGATCTCCAACAAAATAAGTGACCACAGCAACTGAGATGGAAATAGATGAAAGCCCATCTAGACACAGACAATGAGAATCTTCATTAGAACTTACTCCTTGGCCTGCTGGCAAGACACGTCCCAGTTTCAGCAACATGAAAATGTTAAGGGAAGAAGTGCATCTTAGAATCAAGAAGGTATGGTGCATGGAGAGAAAGCAAAGGAATACAAGGAAGGTTTACATAGAGCAGCAGAAAGTGCCAGCAGGCACCAAGAGAATGAGAAAACAAAATAGGTAACAACCACACACAGCACTCTTTATGCTCAAGAATCATAGTGCAGGGGCAAAAAGAAACACAAAACCCTACATCCGTCATGTAACTCCCCAGAGTAAAAGAGGAAGACAACTGGAGATTAAGATGAGGATACTGAATCATCAATAAAAGATTAAATTAACAGTACCACTTCTTAGAAGGTGGGATGTTAATAGTACTTACCTCTGAGAGGAGCAGATTAAGGAAAAGTTGTTTTTCCTTAAAAGTATTTTCTTGGTTTTTGCTACAATAAACATACACGTGAAAAAATTGTATACGTTTTAAAAAAACAAAAAAAAATTTTAGAACAATATTGAGCTAATCAATGAATTTGGTAAAGTAGCAGGATACAAAATTAATGCACAGAAATCTCTGGCATTCCTATACACTAATGATGAAAAATCTGAAAGTGAAATCAAGAAAACACTCCCATTTACCATTGCAACAAAAAGAATAAAATATCTAGGAATAAACCTACCTAAGGAGACAAAAGACCCGTATGCAGAAAATTATAAGACACTGATGAAAGAAATTAAAGACAATATTGTAAATCAACAATAATTTTAAAATTTAAGATTTTTTAAATTTAAAAAATATGTATTTTAGAAAGAAATACAAAATGTCCAATATTTTCAAATGAAACAGTTTCTGGTGTTTAAATATGGAAACCTTAGTTCCCCGAAAATAAATGCCTTGGTTTAATTCATGTCCTGAAGATCCTGAATAAATGAGGCATAACTGAGCATGGGAACCTTGCATAATTGCCAGCACCACTTTGGTTTTGCTGTAAAGCACTGCTCAACAAACAAGCCCCTATCTGACCTACACTCAGTGCTAATTCTTCAGCCACTCTCTCTGAAGGTCACAAAGGAGCGTGCTGAGAAGGAGATAAATGGTAATGGTTTCTGTAGCAAGGAAGCCTGTTTGGGGCCCACAAGTCACTGCCAATGCCATCCACATACCTCGCATCAATCTTCTTGGGAAGGAGCAAAGGTTTATAAACTTTGCTTAACAGTTAGACCCTCCATCCTTCAGGCACCACGGGCCCAGCCTGCAGCCTTGAGTGGCTCACGACGGTCGGTCATTTTGGTCTCTATCATCCTCTAGGGAGGGGACAGAAAGGCTTTATAAACTCTGCTTAGCAGTTCCCTCTGGTGCCCAGGACAGTGCCCAGAAAACAAAAAGATTTGCTGCTGAATGGAATGTAAAGCCAGTCCTCCCCTGGATTCCCAGGTCCAGATTCAGTGACCTCACCTGTTCTGACAAGCTGGATAAACCCATCAACACAGCCCAGAAATCACAGGTATTTCCTCAACAATCTTCTGAGGGGAAAGAGCATGCCCACCTGTGAAAGCCATAGAAGCCACATTAACGTTTGGGGGATCATAGGATCCTGCACCGTCCTGCTCGTTCCTGGTTCAGGGGTCCTGAGGGCCAGTGGGATGGGGTGGGATGGGATTGGGGGCCTGGCAGGAAACGGAAATGAACCAGATCCTACACCAGGGAACCCAGCCTAGCAGCGGAAACAGACCCTGGCATGTTACTCGCCCAAGTACAGGCTCATTGCTCAAGCTGGATGAAGGGGATGAGACACCTCCACTGGAGAGCCGATGATAGGCGAGACAAGAAGAGAGGTGATGGGGCAGTGGTGCAGCCCGGTAAAGCCAGACTGCTAAACCCTCAAACTGCCAAACACCAGCCCTGCAGGCACCCCAGGGCTGGTGGGGCCCTGGGGTGCCAGCCCCGAGCAGGGTCTCAGACACAGAGTCAGCAGCCCAGCCTGCCTTCAGGAGCGCACAGGAGACCAGGGGAGCCCCTGAGCCGGAGAGTTCCCAGGCCAGGGAGGCAACCAGGAGCCACGTGTGGGCATGCTCTGCAGGGGGCAGTGGTGAAGCTGGCCTCAGCTCCCTCCAGACCCTCTTGTCTTTCTGGCTCCCTAGGCTCTGGCTGGCAGGAGTCCTGGTCACCAGGTTGGAAAGGAATCACCACATCTTAGAAGGAGAGTTCAGCTGGCCAGATTCTCCCGTCTTGTGAAGAAGGAAACTGAGGTTCAGAGCAGAGACACATCTTACCCCGGCCTCACAGCAGATCCATGGCCGAGGATGAGACCCTGAGCTGGAGGCTCTGACTCCAGGGCCTTTTTCACGTTCCCACCTTGGTCAAACACATGGGGATTGAGAGCAGATGAGTTTTCACCTGATAGGAACTGGGATCCCAGTGGAGATTTCTGAGCGCAGTGGGAGGGCAAGGTTCTCTGGTCAGCGAGACCAAAGCAGGAGCTTCCACGGAGAGAGAGGCCTGACGGAGGAAGGGCTAGATGAACAAGGGCCCAGGAGAAGTGTTGCAAGTGTGCCAACCACAGGGATGAGGGCTTGGGCCAAGTCTATGAGCAGCAACGCTACAGAGACAGACTAGGAGTGAATACCATGAGATGTGAAAATGCGGAGGCTGATGGGGGCGGTGGTCAAGGAAAGGGAGTGCCCAGAGAGGAAGCCAAGGCCCTCAACCTGTGTGACCAGGAGGAGGACAGTACAGGGAAACCACGAGAAGGAGCCACACTGGTGGGCCCAGGTGGTGGGCTCAGTTTTGGCTCTGTAGAGCTATGTGTCTGTGTAAGGCACTTGGTCCAAATGTCCATCATTCTGAAGGTGCGTACAAGTGATGGAGTCCATCAGGGGTACAGAACTTGGAAATAACAGGTATGGGCAACTGATCTGCCCCATGGGCTTCCTCCTAACTTCTCCTGTCCAAATTAGAGGATATCCTTAAGGATCAGCACAGGATACCTGGCACCCTTTGCTTTTCTATAAAGGGGTACTGGTTAAACCAGTGAATTTCAGGGTGGTATGGAGGAATGGCACTCAATACCCAACCACATCTTCCTTCATTCAGCATTAGCTGAGCATCTACTGTGTGTAAGGCAGTAAGCACCTGTCCCCTGATATCCTTTCTCCCTTTCCTTCTTTTAGTAGTAAAACCACTTCCCACCTGTGGTAGACAGAATAATACTCTCCCCCAGCAAAAGATATCCAGGTCTTAATCCCAGACACTTGTGACCATGTTGCCTTACATGACAGAAAAGACTCTGCAGATGTGATTAAGTAAGAATCTTGAGATGGAGAGATTATCCTGGAGCGTCACGATGTAATCACATTAGTCCTTAAAGATGGAAGCAGGAAACTAGAATGAGTAACTGGAGATGTGACAATAGACTCAAGAAGTTTGACTGATGCAAGGAAGGAAAGGGCCATGAGCCAAGAAATGCAGGCAAAAAAAAAAAAAAAAAGAAATGCAGGCAGCCTCTAGAAGCTGAAAAAAGCAAGGAAATGGGTTCTTCTGTCAGAGTCTCCAAAGGAACCAGCCTTGCCAACACCTTGGCTTTAGCAAGACTCACTTGGTATTCCTAACCTCCAGAACTGTAAGAGAATAAATTTGTGTTGTTTCAAGCCACTAAGTTTGTGGTAATGTGTTATAGCAGACATAGGAAACTAATATAAATGAGTTTCATTAAATTTAAGCTCCACATTTACCATCAAGCTAGAGATCAAATGTAACCATCCTTCCTTGCAGCTGGGCATGACTATGTGACTAATTTCTAACAGATTGAATAGAAGTGATATGTACAACTTCTGGACCGTCTTCAGCTTTAAGACAGGCTGCTTGCTCTGGATTTCTGCACTTTCTCTTCCCCCTGCCCCCAGTGGAACACAGATGTGGCAGTGACCCTGTTCCAATCACACCAATGAGGACAAATCCTAACGGCATGGTGGGACAGCAGGAGTTAAGGAACTTGGATCCCTGAATTATTTGTAGAGCAGAGATGCCCTACCAGCCTGGACCAGTCAGATTGTAAGTTGATGCGGAAATAAAATTTTAACTGATTTAAGGCACTATATTTTGGGGTCTCTTTGTTACAGCAGCTTACCTATCACCCAAACACACTGCCTAAAGAAGGTCCCAATTTATCTGGACAAACAAAAACAGATCTTTACACTATTACAAGAAGATGCCCTGGTACAGAGGTGGCCAAGGTGCTCAGGAGCACAGGAGGCCTCTATGGTGGATCCAGGGCCTCAGATGGTCATTCACTCAACATAAGCCCTCAGTCCAACCTCTCCTGCCTTACAGGCCTAATAAAACAATAAGGGTAGCACCAAAGATGAAACAATCATTTCACACAGCCAAGAGGGCTCTTTGCACTACTTTAAGCCCAACTGTACCACCATTCATTGCCCAAGTCCTGCCAGCTGTGGTGGTTATTTTCAGCTCATGAAGATGAGTCTGAGTCACTCGTATGCCTCCAGACCCAAGCTTCTGACCAAAGGAAGGGGTCTGGCAAACTCCACGCTAACCAGACAGATGAAGGCTTGATCCAGACAATAATCTGTTCAAAAAAGAAGAGTCCTACTCCTTGACTTTTCCCATATTAATAACCTGAGGGCATCTGAGACAGGTTTACAACATCTTATAGGTATTCAAGCATTGGCGACAATTTTTCAGAATTTTTTTCTGGTTTTTGTGGTGGTGGTTAGCTACTTTTTCTGTATCTCTTTCATTTTCAGCCAATTATGCCTGCTCTGCCAAAAAAATTTCAGAAATGAACCCAAAATGCCTAAAGACAGAGTTTGGAAAATGGCCCTAAAACACGAGTCAAATCACATCATTTCTCTGTGCAAAATCCTCGAACATCCCATGGCTATCAAGTCCTATGGGATCTAGCCCTTGCCCCTCACCAGCTTGATTCTGTAGCACTTCATCACTCTGCTCCAGCCCCAAGGAACTTTGCTGGTCTTGAACTCCCCAAGGAAACTGCCTCAGGGCCCCTGCCTCTGCTCTTCCACTGGCCTGGACATCACATAACACCACAGGCTGTCTGTCTCCCTCTATTCAATCTCTGCTCAAATGTTACCTCATAGAGGCCTTCTCTAGATACCAATTTCAAATAGAACTCATCCAGCCTCTAAATCTTCATCACTCAACCCCTTACTGTGCTTTATTTGTCTTTTCTAGCTCTATCACCACCTGACATGGTTTATGGCCCACTAGCTAAGATGTATGATAATTTATGTATCATTTCTCTGTCTCCTTCATCAGCATGCAAGCTCTCTGTGGACAGGGTCTTTGTTGTGTCCACTGCTGAAACCCCATTGCTGACAACAGTACCTGGCACATAGTACATGGTTAATATTTGTTGAATAAATGAATAGTGCACCAAAACTACCCATATGTGAAAATCCAGCAAAGAGGGAATGATTCATTTGTTGCCAACTCATCATTTTGGAACTAATTTTCACCTTGATCATACTGTTTTCAACCAAATTGTTTTAGAACCACTTGTTTTCGGCCAAATCAACTGGCACCATCCTGGGGGCACTTCCAACCACAGTTCAGCTCCTCACCTAGCACCTGAATCCCTTATTTATTTAGAAAGCAGGTCTAATTCCCCAGACAAAATTCGCCCCATTACAGCCGCACCTTTACTGCAAGGTGCTTTGCTGGGAAGGCTGCCTGCCATCCCGACAATTGACATAATCATGAGGTTGGTAATACCAGACCTCAGGAAGGCTACAATTAGTATTTGACAAACACTTTATGGCCCACAATTTAAGTCTATGGCATTGTAATTCAGTTCCTCGACGAGGCAAACATGATACTAACCTCACCTGGAAAACTGGATGAAATGCCTCCTTACACTGATGGCCTCCTAATTAGTGCACAAGGGAAGGTGAGGTTCCCCAGCCTTCCCACCTCTAAATTTTGAGAGTGCTTCTCTTTAACATCCTTCTAGAATTCATGCCAGTGACAGAACGTGCATCCACTGACTCTCACACACATTGTCTGACTACCTACTACGGGGGGAGAACGGGGGATTGGATGGTTTTAGCTCATTGTTTCTCCATAGGGTCTCAATACAGCTGGGGATGAATGACTTTAGATGATTCTGAGGACAGACCCCACTCACACAAGTGCAGATATGAAGTCTCCCACTGGGCCTGCTAAAATAACTTTTTGAAATGCAAACAGTTCATACAGGAGATGTTGAAAAAGCATTTAATAAAATTTACTCATTTCTGATTTAAAACAATAAAACCAACCCCTCTTAGTAAACGAGAAAGAAGGTACCTCCAGGACACACCAAAGCCTGTCACAAACAACAGCCAGCACGCCCAGCAACAGTGAACAGGAGTCACAGCATCAAACAAAAATGCCTGTGCTCACAGCATCTACCCAGTTCTGCTCTCACAGTTGATGATAATTGAATCCACGGACAAAGAAGCCAGGTAAAAATTGAAAAGGAAGAGGTATAAGTATTGTCACTTGCAAAAAAGGATGACTAACTACCTAGGAGACCCATGGGAAACTATTCAGACCAGTGAGAATGCTCAATTAGGTGGCTGTTTATGAAATATTCACAGATCAAAGCTTTCTACACACCAGCAATAATTAGAAAATACAGTGATGAAGGGGAGCCACTATAAAATAAAAAGATATCGCTCACAATAGTAACAAAGATATAAAACACTGAGTAATTAGTCAAACGAGTAAGGTTCATATGAAAAGGGCTACAATGTCTAGAACTGCTACAATGTCTAGAACTGCTCAAGAAATACTTGTGGGATGAACTAATAACTACCAAATCTTCAAGAGGGATATAAAAGAGGTAAGAATGAAAGAAAAGATGTACCTCGTTCCTTGAATATGATGACCCAATAATGCAAAGATTTCAATTCTCCCCAAATCAATCTCTGAGTTTGCCAAGTTCCAACCAAAATATCAACTTTATCATTATCATTTTTAGAACTCAACAAAATAATTCTAAGCTTCTAGCATGAGGATAAATGGGTGAGGATAGTTAAGAAAATCCTTGAAAAGAGAAGTACTATTATGGAGAGGACTCAGCTTATCAGATATTAAAGTGTAATATAACGCTAAGGTGATTTAAATAGTAGTGCACTGACCTAGAGATACCTATAAAACCTAGAAACCTAGGAATTCAGAAACAGACCAACTATATATAAGGTGTCATTTCAAGTAAATGGAGAAACAAATTATTCAACAAATGGTATTGGAACGTTGGATTAACCGTTTGGAAAAATATATGTCATTAGAGGTTCACTTTATTAAAAAATAAATACTAAAAGTACTAAAGAGTTACATATTTAAAAAATTAAATCATTAGTGTAACCAAAAGAAAATCTAAGTGGGCTATTTATAAAACCATGGATAATTTGCAGAATGTTCTAAGCACAACATCAAAAGCAGAAACCATAAAGATATCAATCTACATACATGAGTTTTTTTTAAAAAACCCATGTTGAAAAATAACATAAAATTAAAAGGCAAGAGAAAAAACTGGAAAAATATTTACTACACACATTGGGGATGGGGGTGGGTAAATAACTGTAATACATAAAAAGCAGTTTCACAAATCAATAGGAAAGAGCTATGCATATTAATGAAAATAGTCGACAGATATGACACTTCACTAAAACAGAGCTCATTAAACAGTGAAATACATTCAACCTTTCTGATAAAGAAGTGCAAAATAAAAGCTTATCAACTGCCCAATTGGCAGAGCTTTTGTTTTTGTTTTTTATTTAGCAATATCTCCCAGTCACGTGCTCCAGAACAAGGCCTCGCCCACCCCATCCATTGCTGTCTGAGGATAGACAGCTTAGCAATAAGTAGTACAGGATTCCACTGTGGGTCCTACAGGCAGGTAAATGGGCCTGATTCCCTCTATGCCTTAGCTCTGAGGTCTTGGGTAAGTTACTAAAACTCTCTAAGACTCTGATGTTTTATCTCAAAAGAAGAATAATAATAGTGCCTACTTATGTTATAAAAACTAAGCAAGATGATGCATATAAAAGCACTTGACTCTAGTCCACAGTAAGCTTTCCAGAAATGGCAGAGATAGCTAAGTTTTAAAATATTTAAATTTTGCATACCCTTTGGCTCAGGCAATGCTAGAGTCTAAGGAACTAATCATAGAGAAGCACACACACTTTGTTTCAAGGCTGTATGCTGCAGCGTTGTTAAGAATCACACAAAAAATGCACGCAACCCACATTTCAACAAGAGAATATTATCAAAATATGACCTAGTGGAATATTGGTAAGCCACTTAAAAATATGGAGTAGAGGTTCTGACCCAGAAAGTTCTTCATGATACAGATTTTTAAAGAAAATAAGAGCAGGTAACAAACAGCAAATAATCTGAATTTTGTTTTTAAAAAGTATGGGAATATATACAGGATATCAAAAGTGATTATATTAGATTGTGGGGTTATGAGTGATTTTAATTTTCTTCTTTTAATTTGCATTTTCTGAATTGTCTTCAATAAACATAAATTACTTTTATAATAAGATAAAGACACTACAAGGTTTTGTTTTTTTTTTAATCTTAATGCAAACTCTCCAAGTACAAAAGTCAGTCATTAGGATGGCTTTTCAAAAGATGCAAATGATCTTGTAAGTATGCCTTTCTCTTCCCAGCTGGGAAAGGTCCAACAGTGGAGATGGACTGCACTGGCATGATATTGACTAAAGTCCTCAAATAGAAATTGCTCATCCTACTCAATGATATCTATTTATTCCTCGGTACATTTGTCCTCATCCTGGAAAGGGGGCCTGTGATTCCAAGATAATGTCCCTATCCCAAAAGATCAAAACCAAATACCTTTTGCTATACTCTACAATAACATTTTTAAAAAACACAGAGTAAAAACAATATCTGTAGTAGAGATTAACCTCACCCCAGACCAAAGCTTCTGTCCATAGAGATCTGTATTTTGTCCGTGTGATGGCCTCTGCCTGAATTCCCTGCCCTAAGGATGCAATTCTCTGCCCTCCTCAAGGCCAGCTGCTGCCTCACCACCCCCTCCCCAACTGCCTAGCCCAAGGCAGGATGAACTATTCCGCATAACAGAAGGCCATTCCACTCCAGGCTCCCCTGTTTGGCCTCACCTGTGCGTTCCTCAGCTCCTGACCGCATGGCTGCCTACCTCAGGACGCCTGGATTTCCACCAGGGCCAGTCTGATGGCACTATCCCATAGACCCCTGGCACCACCTACATACATGTTGTAGAAAGACACTGGTTCATAAGCTCCATGAGGTCTGGGACCCTGTTTGGTACTGCCCTCCACTGCCCACTGCGGTGCCTGGCACCCTGAGGTCTTACTTAATAAGCATCTGCAGAAGGGAGGGAGAGAGGAGAGGAGGGAAGGTAATGTGGGATGACGCCAAGGTCAAAGCCAAGGTCACCAACAGGAGCTTTTCTCTAGTCTGTAGACATCTTCAATGGTCTTGCTGGCATTGCCTTTCCCAGCACACGCCCTGAAAGAGGCCCCATTCTCAGCAGACTCAGGGACTACCAGTGGCCTGCATTTACGTCAGCACAGGTGCTGAACAGCAGACCCCAGCTGCTCCCTCCCTCCAGAGAGCAAAATGAGTCATGGTCAACTAGGGCCTCCGTGTCTTTTCACATCTACTCCCTTTAAGCCTCATCAACTTCGTCCTGTCCTTAAGCAGCTGGTTTTCAGAACCCAAGAGCCAGCTGAAGTAGTGAACCCTGAAAAAGAACTCTTAGAATCCTGGAGCAATGGTGTGAATGTAAGAGGAAATTTGTTTTCTGGCTCTGTCATCTGAAATATTTGTTAATCTTCTTAGCTTGATATCATCAGCAAAATTTGACGAGTATGACTTCTATGACCTTATTCAAGTCACTGATTAAAGAAAGAATATGTATCTTCTTTTATGGGGCTTCCCTGGTGGCGCAGTGGTTGAGAGTCTGCCTGCCGATGCAGGGGGACGCGGGTTCGTGCCCCAGTCTGGGAGGATCCCACATGCCGCGGAGCGGCTAGGCCCGTGAGCCATGGCCGTGAGCCTGCGCGTCCGGAGCCTGTGCTCCGAAATGGGAGAGGCCACAACAGTGAGAGACCCGCGTACCGCAAAAACAAACAAACCAACAAAAGAATATGTATCTTCTTTTAAAGACAGATACATAGAAAATAGATAGGTAGATAGATAGAAAGATAGATAGATAGATCTTCCTCAACTTACGATGGGGTGAAGTCCTGATACACCCACCATAAATTGAAAATATTAAGTCAAAAATGCATTTAATACATGTAACCTACTGAACATGATAGCTTAGGCTAACCTACCTTAAACATGTTCAGAACATTTATGTTATCCTACAGATTTGGACAAAGTCATCTAACACAAAGCCTATTTCTTAATAAAGTATTGAATATGTCAAGTAATTTATTGAATACTGTACTGAAAGTAAAAAACAGAATGGTTGGGTACAGGATGGTTTTAAGTATATCAGTTTTCACCTTTGTGATTATGTGGCTGACCAGGAGATGCCGCTCAGGGCCACTGCGCAGCATCACGAGAGAGTACTGTACGGCACTAGCCCACAAAAAGATCAAAATTCAAAATTTGAAGTACGCTTTCTCAGAATGCATATTGCTTTTGCACATTATAAAGTAAAAAAACCGTAAGTCGAACCACCATAAGTTGGAGACCATCTATAATTCAAAGGCCCAGGCAAAGAACAGAGTCCTGCAGACAACCATCCCAGAGTACTCCCAGATTAACACCTTTTGGGTTTGAGATTCAAACAATTAACAGATGCCTCTAAATGGACCATCTTCTCTACCTGGCTGAAAAGTTACAAGAGATTTTGTCAAATACCTTCATAGAGTTCACACATTTGCTAGGTTCCCAGCTCCCCTAACCTCGTGAGTTTGTAACTTTCTCAGCAAAGTAAGTGAGGCCAGTGCAGCCCATCATGTTGTTGGAGAACTCAGAGTGATCCCCTCTTCTTTTTCTAATTGTTCAGACCACCCTCTGAGCATGCTCTGAGCACCCACCTTGGAATCACAGCTGGTGAAGGTTCCTGCCAACCTACCTGTAACCCTTGTGCAGCCTCTGTGGACAGTGGGGAGGGGCACGCCGGGGAAGGGTCCTGGCAGCCAGAGTGAGCCCAGCAACAAGAGGAGGACCTGCTGGTTCAGGGAGAGTGGAAAGCATGCCAGGGGTAAGAAGGAAGAGCCTAATCTGGGCCACATGTTGATGTGGCTCTCACTCTCTCAGAAAGAGGAAAGACACCCAAAAGGCAGAGCAGAAACTTCTGGAGGAGGTCAATCCTATAGTGAAGACCTGGGTCCAGCTTGCTTGCAATCTCACTGTGTGGCTTTAGCAAGTCAGGTCCCTTCTTCTCTTGGTGTCTTAGTCCATTCGAGCTGCTGGAACAGATACCATGGACTGGGTGGCTTATAAACAGCAGAAACTTACTTCTCACAGTTCTGGAGGCTGAGAAGTCTAAGATCGAGGCACCAGCAGATTCCTCTGGTGAGAAATCACTTCCCGGTTCACAGACGACCATCTTTTGCTATAACCTCACATGATGGAAAAGGCAAGTGAGTTCTCTGAGGTCTCCTTTTTAAAAAGGACACTAATCCTAATCACCTCCCAAAGGCTCCACCTCCAAATACCATCACACTGGCAGTCAGGATTTAACATATTAATTGTGGTGGTGGGGCAGGGGGATGACACAAACATTCAGTCTGTAACACCGGGCCTCAGCTTTCTCTTCTGTAAAATGGGGACAATGATAAGATTATGTGTGGGAAGGCAGACAACTGGACCACTTGATCTTTTGAGGTCCCTTTGAAAGCCAGAAACAAAGACAGAGGTGCTTAATGTTTATGGATGTGGGCCCTAGAACCACACTGCCTAGGATTAAATTAGTCAATTACTACCCATGTAAATTTAGGCAGATTATTAAACTTATCTGTGCCTCAGTTTTCTCATCTGAAAAACGGGAGCAATAAGAATGCTTATCTCCTAGGACCTTGATGACAAGTAGACGATTTACTACTGTAAAGAACAGAGGCTAAGCCCATGGAATGTGTTCACTCTGACGATGCTGGTGGTGCTGATGGTGAGATATGCTATGGTTTCACTTGGGCAATTTCACACCTGCTCCCAGAGGACCCAGACAATAACCAGAATTCCCACATCCCCAGTTTCTGGAGGATCTTGTACAGCTCCAGAGAAGAAGAGCTGGACTGGAGAAAGCAAACAGTTGCAGCTACCACAGAGGCCAGTGTCATCCTCTAAAATATTCTGCATTGCAGATGTCTCCTAACTTGGCTTTTCTCCAAAGGAGTCAGAATGGGAGGGATCTGTGGCACTATCATGCTGTTCATAACACTATTAGTTCAGTTATCATTATTTATACCATTCAAAGATCTGAAAACTTTTAAACTGGCTTCTTATACACATCCAAACCACATAAGAAAATCTTTTCAGGATATATTTATTTGTTTGTTCTGGTGGGCCCTTTATCTCCTCTGACATTCTGACTTCTAACTCATACAGGATGAAAGAATCCAACTGCCCATTTTCTGCCCTAAAAAGTCAATTCTGACTTAAAAACAAGAATAGATAGCTCAATCTTTACATCCACTGCCCTATTTCTTCCTAAAACCTAAATGAGACCTACTTTAGCTCCTATTATTTTCACAATACTGCTTTTTCTGTAGCTTTCATGAGTTCCTTCTTTATGTATCTGGACAAATACCACTGTAAGGCTCTCTCACAGAAATACTTAGCAATCCCAGATAGTCCCATCTTGACTTTTCTCAAGGGCTCTCCAGTGCCATTACCCAATTTAAGCAAAAAATCACCCTGGGAGGGTAGCTGTAGAGGGTACCCTCCCCACTTTACAGATAAAGAAACTGAGGCTCAGAGAGCCCAGCTCCAATGGAAAGACCTCGAGGCCAAGCCTTCCAAGATCCACACCTATATTCTGAACACATCCCTTCCATTCCCTTCAGTTCCCCCTAAGGCACTACAACTCTCTTTCTCTAAACACCCAGAAGGGAGTCATTTTGGCAAAAATCCAGTTGAGTCTCTATACATCAACTTCTTTATCAGCAGTTGTGAGAAAACCATTTTACGGCTCTGTTCAGAATCTCTTCCATCCAAATGGGTTTTAGGAATGGCCTGTCACTGCTCAGAGAAGAAGTGATCTGCAGCAGATGGGAAAAGGGCTGGAACCTGTCAGGTCTCAAAAGGAAAGCCACTCTACATCCCAGCTGGGCCCTAAGAACTCCATCCTCTCAAGATACTCTGCTCAATCACTAGACTCCAAAACAAAAGCCGCCCCCAGAAGCCTTTCTGTCTCCAAACCCAGAGCCTGTCCTGTTGCGGAATATGCGGGCAGGGGATGGTGCTAATCCTTGCCTGATATCTGGCTACACTCAAACAGAGACAGGCCCCCGAGGACCAGTGCAGTCTATAGCTCACCCCATGTCAAAAAGGAAAACCTCTGTAGCCAGACCCGGCGCCCATCAGCCTGACAGAAAACCTTGGGGACATCAGCACCAGCCTTCTGCCCTCAGACCACAGGACCGGGCCTGCCAACCTGGCTTTTGGCTGCCGAGGTTTCCCAACAGTTATTCCAGCACGGATCCCTGCTGCTCTCTGCTTCCCTTCATCAAGAAAGCCATTAAGAGAAACGTAAAGCTGATTGCACCTATTACGTCCACCTACAGACCCAACTTGGAGTAAGCTTTGAAATCTCGGGCCCTCTTCAGACCCTGAGTCATTTTTTGATTGTTAAAATTAGAATGGTACCATGGCAGGCTCGCTCCGAATCTAATCGGTGTCAAACACGGCTGGGTCCTACTCCCATTCAACGTTCTCAGAGGATACTTCCTCTCATCCTTGCCTTCCGGCCACCCTGTCAGGCAGTAACCCACAACCAAATTGTATAGAAGGAAAAACAGGCTCAGTGGGATAGGGACGGCCTGGCTTGCCAAAAGACAAGTCTCGGGAAGTAACAAAGCCAAGATTTAACTAAATCTGCCTGATCTACCTTCTCTCCCCTGAGCCCTAATTTTTGTGATGCCCCTGCAGATGACCTCGTCCAGCTCCCAGGTGACATAGGGGTGTATCCTCCAGCTTTAGCCAACAAGAAGCCTCTGCGCTGACAGCAAGTACCAGAAGCCATGACCTTGCAGGAGGCCCTCAGTGAACACTGATTGATTCAAAACTATGTTTTCAGACACTGCAGGCCCAAAGATGGTTGTTTTTCCAGATCGTTGCTCTCTCTCCACAATGTCTTTTGCAGTCAGCCACCTATGTGCCTGCCTCACCTGAATGGCTCAACATTATCCCCGCAAAGTCCCACCTCTCTATCTTTGCTAGTGCAGTTCCCTCCTCCCACAGGGTTCTTCCGACATCTCCACCTCTCTCTCTCAAGCCCAGCTCAAAAGTCACCGGCTCTGAGAAGCCCTCCCAGGTTGCACCCAGTGAGAATGCATCAGCCCTCCCTTCATGCTCCTATAGCCCTTACTTGTGCCTCCCTAAGAGTCTATTCACATCAGCCTCTTATCTTTTATTTTACTTGACAAGACTTTTATGGCACTTACTATGTATTGCGCACTGGTCGAAGTCTTCAGCAAATTTTAATTGATTTACTTTTTATAACTATCCTATGAAATAGGTAGTTATTATCACCCCATTGTATAGATGAGAACACTGAGGCACGGGAGATGAAGTGGCTTGCCAAAAATTAACATAGCTGGTAAGTGGTGGCAAGGCAGTCCTGCTCAAGAGTCAGGCACTCAGCCAGGGTCACTTGCTCACATATGAGTTACCCACACTGTCATGTCATATCTGAGTCACGTTCAGATGCCCACAGCCTGGCATGAGGCAGGTGCATCATTCTCGTTCCTGAATGGAGCCCAATGTCCACCTCTCCCATGTGGCCAGCTGACACTGGCCTGCATGTGGATACTAGTCCAACCTTGTAGCCGCTCTGAGCGTCTATCTACCTGCTGCGGATGCCCACCTCCGGCAGTCCTTCCTGAGGTGCTTAGGAGGATAAAGTCGGAAGCACTTTATCATCCACGAAGCCAACTGCATCTGTACACACACCTCTCTTGAAGGACCTTCGGGAACAGCCATGATGGATGGCTTCCCGGCTTCTGGCTGGACCCCCATGAACCCAGAGCAGAGCGCAGAACCACATAACCCATGAGCCTAGGCCAGAGTGTGCCCGGCAGCTGTGGGCAGTGCAAAGGCCACTGGGCTTAGAGTCTGGCAGACTTAGACTTAGTAAGTCTCCGCTTACTATCTCACCCAGGGCTCATCATTCTGAGCCTCAGTTTTCCCATCTATAAATGGGGCTAATGGAAGAATTCCTCTCTTACTGGGTTATTACTGGGTGATGCATTTGGAATAAACAATAAACTCTAGCACTACACACAATCTGTAATTCTTGTTGTTTAGTTGTTGAAATATCATCTACTAAATAAAGTTATTATCAGAACTAAATGAGAAACCAACTGCACTTTGCACTGTACCAGACTGGGGTACAAATAAGGTCATATTTATTTGAATGTTCAAAGACGAAAGGGATAGGGCAGCTCAGGCATTCTCCGGGGAGCACCCAGCACAGTGCGCCCCGGCCCTCCAGGTGGTCTATGCTGACAGGTTGGCGAGTCTACCTCACCAGCACCCCTCGAGGTGCCCCTGAGATCAAACTCTGAGCCAGGCCCAGCTGCCGGCCTTGGTTCCCTTCAGCTGCCGTGCTGGCCACAGAGGCTTGCAGTCTGCACTAAAACCAGGGCAGGGCCTTGTCCCCTGAGGGGGTCAACCCTGGGCCAAGGGAGTGTCAGAACCAAGATGGAAACTGAGGGTTACAGTTCTCAACACTGAGCACCTTCAGTTTATATTATATACACAGTCACCACCCCCAGAGCCTCCCCAGGGTGTCACAGAGGAGGAGGGACATTCCAGCATCAGTTCCCATCTTCACACCAGCCTGTCCTCGACACCCCATGCCCTGGGCCCCCACTCCAAGCAAAGCTCCCCTCAGAGCTCTTTTTGCCCTTTCCTCCAGCAGACCCTGCTCTAAGCTATGTCACCCCTCAGACATGTCCTAACAATTTCAAACCCCAGAGGGAGGGATCAGGGTCTCACTCCTCTCCCTCCCAGGGGCCACTGTTCTTCAGACAGTGGGGCCACTGACCCCAGCAACCTTGAAGCTTCCTAACAGTAAGGGAGGGGCTTCTAGAATCATCTGAATACAGAGCCAGACCAGAGCAGGACCTTCTTCCGGTTACACCCACCTCCCTGGCTCCCCAAACTAGAAGCACCTGGCTTTTTATACGTGTGCAGTGAAAGAGCCATCCAGGTGACTCAAACTAAAACCCAGCAGAAGTCCTCAGCCTCGGAAGCCAGAACTCACAGCAATTCTCAGAGACCAGTTCTGCAACTTTCTGCCCCCGCCTCACCCCAGAACAGAAGTGTGTCATATCCCCAATGGGTACTGTGCTCTGTGGCATCTGCTAAACACCCACTGGGCACCAGATCCAAATGCTTTTATCTTATTTAGTCCTCAAAACAATGCTGGTCATCTGCCATCAAACCTCCACGTTATACATCAGGGAAGGGAGGCCCCAAACGAAGCGACCTCCCCAAGGTCACCCAGCAGGGCCGAGAGCCGGACCTGGGCCTCTCGGGCTCGGAAGTCCAAGCTCTTTCTACTGCGCCTTGCCTTCTCCGATGCACGTGTGAGTGCACCCAGCGTAGTGTCTGGCGCATAGTAGGGGCTCAAGTAAGGACCTGTCATTTTGTCCACCGTGGAGCCACCAGGCTGGAATTAGGGCCACAGCCTGCCAAGGACCTAGAGTGGCCAAAACAAAGCCAATCAGATGGTCTCAAGACCAACATCCACAGGAGCCCAGCCGGTGCTCTTCTGAGGGTGTCGTAGCTGGAGGGACTACTGGGGTCCCCAAATCTCTCAAACCAAACTCGTCATCTGCACACTGCCTGGCCCAGAACTCTGAGGTCTCAACGAAATGCTTGTACATCTTTTGGCAAGAACCAAAGCTCTTTCTGGAGAAAATAAATACTATTAGCTCAGCACATGGGCATCCCAGCCTCCCACTCCTGGCCCAGTCTGGGCATTTCATATTTCAATCGGACGTGCCAGTCCTTGCGCCAGCCCCCAAACCTAGCAACCCCCATGATTTGCTCGCTTGGATCCCAAATCGCTGCTTGCAGCAGACGGCCCTAACTCCCACACCACCAAACTCCTGCCCTGGACCTTGTTCAATAGTTTGCTTGTGGATGGTCTTGGATCTGACACCTGCCAAAGACGAATGGCTGGACTCTGAAGACATCTGACAGATGAGAGGAAGACATGTTAATCACTTCTTGTTCTAGATGCTTCTGTAAGACAGCCTGCTGGGTCAGAAGACCGCAGCTCCCTGGCTAACTGCTTCCACAGTGTTCTTATCCAGTACTGTGCCCACCTTTTTTAATAGAAAGTTGAATGAATCACCTGTGTGAACAGCATCTCTGTCTTTGATAAAGTTGTTATTGGAGATATCCAAAGGCCCTGAGAGGACAACCCAGAATTAATTACTCTTTCTGTTTAGTTTCAGACACATCTGATATCTGCAACTCTTTACGACTTTTTAAAGCCGTTTCACATTAATCTATTTCTCTTTCTCTTTCTCTCTCCCTCCCTCCCTCCTCAACGATCTCCACGGACAAGCAGGGTAGGCATTATTATTATTCCCATTTTATAGACAATAAAACTAAGGTGTACACAAGTTAAACAACTACTTCAAGGTCATCCCCTAATGAGTACCAGAGACAGGTCACCCATGGCAAAAGCACAGAGCCCTTTCCACTGAACCACCTGGCCCTTAAGCTAAAAGATTTGTCTCTGGAGCCTAAAGGGAAACATGTTCTCCTGACACGGCAACACCAGAACGTTTCTCTCTTGCCTTCAAATCCAGTATGCAGGTGGAGCCATCCGTTCCTCTGATGTCTGATCGTGTCTTCTCCCTCTGCTCCATTTAGAGGCTCAGTTGTGATTTTATCCAAAATGGTTATGTTGTACATTGTGTTTAGCGACACTCATGCAAAAAGCATTTGCTAAGCACTTACAATGTGCCAGGGGCCATGCTAGGTGCTCGGACATGGAGGCACTCATCCACTCACAGATATCGCCAAGGGCCTGCAGACTGTGTCCTGGGCTCGGGGACTTGGCAGGTGCAAAACAGATGACGTGCCTGTCCCCATGGGCTGGCCCAGCTCACAGCCAGGCTTGGCGGTGGACAATAGCCAGCAGTGACAACACTCAACTATAAGGACTCCACTGGGGTCAACAGCCCAGCCCCAGGCCCAGAGCAGATTCACCACTGAGCTCTCAGTGCACAGATGCTTCTGGAAATGGACAGGGATCCTTCTGGAAATGGACAGGGATTTAGAAACAACCACTTCACTTAGAATCCCATTCAGTGAAGCTCAGACACAGATCTCATACTTCTTGGCTGGCCTCAAACACACAATCCCCCACTGAAATAAGAACCAGTTTTTATGTGACTACACAGCATTTTATGTTTTCATATGCATTATAATAAAATAACAACGATAAAATTTAGTGGGTGCCTACTCAACATGGCCCCCTGTACTTAATGTCTTACATGCATGCTCTATGTCAGCCTTCAAAATAAGCCTCTGAGGGGCTTCCCTGGTGGCGCAGTGGTTGAGAGTCCGCCTGCCGATGCAGGGGACACGGGTTCGTGCCCCGGTTTGGGAGGATCCCACATGCCGCAGAGCGGCTGGGCCCGTGAGCCATGGCCGCTGAACCTGCGCATCTGGAGCCTGTGCTCCGCAACGGGAGAGGCCACAACAGTGAGAGGCCCGCGTACTGCAAAAAAAAAAAAAAAAAAAAAGCCTCTGAGAAAGGATCATCCCCATTTCACAGATGAGGACACTGAGGCTCAAGGAGTGAACAGCAACAGCACACACACGTTTCTGATTCCATATGTGATGGTCTTTCCACAGTGTCCAGGTGTCTTCCCCACACTGCCCGGGCATCGGAAAACACATAGAAGCCATTATAAACAATCCTTCAGCACTCATCCATTCATTCTGCAAATATTTATTGAGCACCTACCATGTGCTAGAAACTGTGCGAGGCACTATTGTAAGCCAAAACAGACTAAGTTCACAGTGCCCTGGCAGAATAGGGGAAGACCAACATTGATCAAATAATCCAACAATTTAAAACTGCAACTGTGATAAGCACTACAAAGGTTCATGGTTCTTAGAGAAATTTTAATAGGGGATTTTTCCCAATCAGGGAGGATGGAGAAAGCACACTTGAGCTGGTATCTAAAAGATGAAGAAAGATGGCAAAAGCCATTCCAGATGGTGGAAACAGCTTGTGCAAAGGTCCTTTGCACACTCTCTGAGCACAATCACCAGAGAAACTTGAAAGGAACACACGTCTAGGACCAGAGGGAAAGGGGAGAGTGCTCAGCAATGAAGGTGGGAGTGAACAGGGCAGACTACAGGGCCTTCAAGGGCACAAGGAGAAGTCTTGTTCCCATTCCCAGAACAATGATGAGTCAGGGTATCAAACAGGGAGGCCACCTGACCAGCATGCTGGGTCAGTGGTCCTAAAGGTCCTCTGCATCTGGGTGATAGCCCCTGCACCTGCCCCAGGCTGCACCATCACGCTCCTTATGCTGCATAGTGACGGTCCCCGGTGGCCTCTCTTTGAAAGCACTGCTGTTTCAGACTCACCTCCACATGTCCTATAACCAGCCCTGGGCCTGGCACCAAGTAGGTGCTTAGCAAGTATGAGCTACATGTGTAAAGGAAGCACTACTGCTGCTCTCGACATGATCTAACAGGAGACACACAAACAGAGACAAACACTGACACCCCGAGTAAACACTACAGGAGGTGACAAGTTCTGCCGAAGCAAGGGAAGCAGAGAGCGGATCCATGTGAGCTAGGTGTGTAGACAGACACACTTGTGAGAGTTCAGCGCCGCTGTGTGTCTGAGTGGGCGGACAGGGAAATGGGTGAGGATGAGGCTGAATTAGAGGGAGAGGCAAGCAGCTGGGTGAAATTCATCCAAAAAGAGAGAAGCGGCAGCTACTGACAAAACGTGCCACTTGCTTTCATGGGAGGAAGATAACTCCCATATGAAGATGCTGTTTCACATTAGTATTTAAGCAGCAGAGATCAAAGTCAGACCATCCAATTGAAATCCCAGGGCACCACTTGGTCGGCTGTGATGTTAAATAAGTCACTTAACCTCTCTAAGCCTCACATGTAAAATGCAGACAATAATAGCAACTACCGCATCAAATTGGCGTGAGAATTAAATAAGTACTTGACATAGGACTGATAGGTGCTAAGCGCAGGATAAAGGTGAGTTACTCGTGTTGTAGTCTCTTTTCTTTCACCTACACACTTGCAAATAATGTTTCCTTTACCTTTTCCTTTTTTAAATGACAAGATTAGAAGCCCTCCAAAGGCTTCCCAACGTTTCTAGAATTCAGAGTCCAGCAAGGAGGTCAGAAGGGTCAGTCTGGCCCTGAGAGGACACTCTATGGAGTGACAGGCTAGCCAATTCTTCTTCTATCAAAGGCAAGGCGCTCTGAGCCAGGCTGGGTGGGAGCATTTGTATGGGCTCTGATCATACGCCCTGGAGTGGGCTTCCAGGTCCCTGTCTGCCAGTTAAACCCCTGAAACAATTCTGGGCATTCTCAGAAAAGCTTCAGTGAATGGGCAGTTCCAGAACCAAAGTGATTTGGACAATATAGTGATTATTATAAGGATGGCTGTTGCTTTCAAAATCAGTTCCCTCTGAACAAAGTCAAGTGGATCATGGGCAGCGTGTGAAAATATCATTTTCTCTCTGCCACCTCCTGACCCTACGCCAGGAGAGCGGCAATAATGCACCACTCCACAGTCCTTCTTTGGCTACATTTTATCTGAACGGTGACCGAGGATGTCCTTGCCAAATGGCAGGAGAAAGGGGGGGGGGGGGTCTGCTTCAGCCAGCAGCTGTGGGACATGGGAACTGATGAAGACAGATGAATCCATTTACTCAGTACTTTGGATCTACCACGAATTTTCTACATGACAATGACACTTCATCCTTCCAGCAATGTAGACTGTTCAAAAAAGACTGAAAAAGTAGAAAGTTGGCAAAAGAAGAACACCCCAATCAGCCCCCAAAGGTGTCACAATGTTCATGCCCTTCACTCAAGCAAGAATTCCCAGACCTTCAAACATCAGCTCATAACCAATTTACTCTCATTTTGCACGTGATTCTAATAAACTTGGTTATCTGATTTGGGCTCCAGACCAAAACCAGGTCAGAGAAATAGTCACTCCAGACTGAGGTTACCCAGTTCCTGAATCAGTCCTGACCATGGAAGGATGAAGAGCAGTAGCTTCCAGCCCAGGAGCAGGGCACCTGGAATATGTCTTGTTGTTCAGGGGATCCCAGGACACCTCTTTATTCACTATACTCAGACCTGCCACTAGATCACCTGGCTCACCAATGCTGATGACTTGGCTTCATTCCTACAGTGTCTACTAGGACGAGAGCCCAGTCCAGTCTCTGTGGCTCTCACAGTTCCTGGAGGTGGGAGTGGGGTATCAGAACCCGATCCCTACACCCACCAACTACCAGTTCGAATACTGCTCCAATAAACTAATCTCCTAAAACCATAATGCTTGTCAGATGCTGGAAAGTATTTCTTTCCCAGGTTTTGATGTTGGAGGATCTTGGAGGATGCTGTGTATGTTTGTCAGGGGAGAAGAGACTGACATTAGCTTTGCACAAAATCTTCTGTTGGAACATCCAACAAGTACCCTTTTCCCTCTGCACTCCACAACTACTGGGCCCCCCAAAGCACCGAAGTACGAATAAAGAGCAAGCAGAAAGCTCACCCCACATGGCTTGGCATACAAAGCACTTCCTCAATTTGTTACAACTACACCCATTTAGCCTCTTAGAATCAGAGAGCTGAGTTTCAGTCTTTTAGATCTATTTGTTCAATAAATGTTTATTGAGCTCCTGCTCTGTGCCTGGCCCTGAGATACTGCCTGGAGGGGCAGAGGTGTGCACAATGGACCCAGACACACCCCATGTCTGCCCTTGCAGTGCTTACAATGGAGCAGAGATCCTCAATCGGTGCTGTAATTCACAGAGGAGCAAAGACTTAGCAACTAACCTAGCACCAGCACCTAGACTGCCGAGGTCTTAGCAACTAACCTAGCACCAGAACCCAGACCGCTGACCCCATCTGAAGCTCACACTTCCAAGGTTTCAGGCTGGCACACCTGCTGGTTCCTAGAAAGGTACAGAGAGGAAGACATCTCACCAGCCTCACTGCACATCATTATATAAGCAGAGAGAATAAGAATAAAATAAAGGAGGAGATGAATGCAGATGCTCACTGGGCAACTTACGCCATTTAAGTTTCTCACCTTCCTAGAACCAAAATAAATAACAAAAAAAAGTCAGCAATAAGAAGCCACTTACATTTAATTCCCAAACAACATGGGGAATGACCAAACAGGTGCCTCCAGAAGGGGTATGCCTTCCCCAGCATCCTCCCCTGACTCCTACCTACCACGGTTAGGTGACCAGCGGTTAGGCCATGAGATCCTCAAGGGCAGGGTCCATGTCACATCCAACTCTGTATCCCAGAGCCTAGAAAAGGGCCTGGCAGAAAATTTTCTCCATTAGTGCGTGTAGAATTAGGACACTGAGGCAGAAATAGGTGGAGCTGTGGCAGCCATCTAGGTGGGCCACTCACGTCTCCTTTAAAAAGAGAACCTACAGGACAAGTACCATCAGCTAAGCCTTCAGCTGTAGCTTCAACATCTGTCATAGTGTTTAATTAAGCTAAGGACACATTTTTCCCAGGGAGCCTGCAGCCAGTGACTAAGTTGCACAGGGATTCTAGAGTCTGGCTCTTTTGGTCTCTAATATGTGACTGCTCTAATGGGCAATCTTTGCTCTGGCGCACCCCAATGGGCTGGCCAAGACTTTCTGAGACTCCTCCTCCCAACTCTCCTTCCTTCCCCTCTCCTTTCACAGGTGTCAGAACAGCACTGTGGTCTGAGGGTTTCCCTACCTCCTCTTTTATCTTTCACTGGTATTCCCCCCCAAAACTCTGGCACTTGTAAATCCATCTTGGCATGTACTTCTTGAAGGACCCCAAATGACAAGTGTCCAAGACATCCACATGCTCCTTTACACATCCCATCCTCCTTTCAAGTTAAGTTGGTCAATGACTACTTCTGGTCAATGAAATATGAATAGAAATAATACATGTCACTTCCAAGTAAAGATGGTCAAAACCTAGTGTGCCTTCCCTGTGGATTCCTTCCTACTCGCCATCTTCTTGAAGCCAAAAGATGGAAGAGTGACAGCACAAGAGCAGCCTGGGGCCCTGTGTTCTCACTGGGAGGAGAGCCTCCCAGGAGGCTCTGACCCTCACTGGATTTGGGTGAACAGTATATAACTGTGACTGTGTCAAGCAACAGAGATTTCAGGATTTGTTTGCTAACGCAGCATAGCCTAGTCCACCCTGACTAACAAAAGCTATATACCTCTCTATATATTTATTTAGCACCTCTGTTTTCACCCCTATCTTACACTTCCAGCTTGTTCATTTCCCTGTTGAAATCTCACATCTCTTCATGAAGAAGTTGATGGTCCCACAAGAGGGGAGGCCAAACACATGAACAAGAGCTCTTTAAAGATAAAGGTAGCGAGCTAACACGCTTAGCCCAATACCTAGTTCTAAACAGGCCCTAGTGTGTTATCCCACCCACCTTCTACTGGGTGCCTGGCTAGGTCTGAGGAATTGGTCGGGGGCAGGCACGGCATGGCCAAGGGTATTTCCCTCATACCAGGGAAGTTGAGGGGTTGTTGCTGGTGGGAACATGCAGAAGGCAGCTCAGCTTGATCCTGATATATGGGGTCCCCTAAGTCCTACAGTGATGGAGAGGTGGAGCAAAGACCCTGGGGAAGTGATCCAGAGAAACCATTCATCATATGGGAAGTTAATTCAGAAGGCAGATTCTAATTTATTCACTTATAGTTCAGTTCAGCAAACATTCACTGATGCCCACTGTATGTAAAACCACTGCGGAATAGGACCAGCCCTGCCCTCACAGAGCTACAGTCCAGTGGGGGAGAAACAGACAAAGATGGCTATGACACACAGCAAAATGTAAGATGTGCTGGAAGATACACATGAATAAAGATCTCGTGCTCGCATGGTCTCTCTCCGACACCGCTCTCAGCAACGCGGCATTAGAAAGCAAGATTACAGATAACACGGCTTTACATTTACATCATGTTTTGAGGTTCCACATCCATCATGTTTATCCCTACTACAGATCTGTGAGATCAACATAATCATCACCACACGGTACAGGAATAACGAGAATAGTGACAAAACAGCAGTGAATATTTACTGAGCATTCACAGTGTACCAAGCACTGAATTACTTTACCTGGATGGTCTCATGTGTTCCCCACACCCTATCAGGCAGTTAGTATATTAGCCCCATTTTACAGATGAAGAAACAGAGGCAAAGTGGCTTGCCTAAGGTCACCAAGCAGGTACGTGGTACCCAATGGGGATACAAACCCAGGCCCCCTGACATGCTAAGAAGCTCATCTAACAGGTGCTTGGAGCTAGGGGAGCTGAAGGGTCTGGTTTTGTGCCCAGCTGCATCCCCTCAGGGACTCTCTCTCCTCGTTCCCCTGCAGTGCAACTGACTTCAGTTACTATCTTGCCTGCCAGATACCCCCGTGCATGTCATTGCTCCCCCTCTGCCGCCCCTCCCACCCAGTCAGGCCTCAGAGTGCCTCCATCCCCTCACACTGGCTCTCCATCTCTGCTCAGGCCCCAGTATCTCCCCCTTCAGCTGCTACAATAGCTTCCTGACTTTTCTATCTCCACCCTCTCCTGTCTACCATTCAGCCTCTACGTTCTTATCGGCCTTAATCTTGTCACATCCATGTTTGAAAACCTCCCACAGCTCCTCACCACTCCAGAATAAAGTCTAAACTTCTTGACACGGCATTCAAGGCCTTTCATGCCCACCACCAGGCTGCCTTTCCCTCTACAAACCCTGCACTCAGGTGAAAACATAACAAGTCAGTGCTCCCCAGACACACTTCACACTTTGTGGCCTTTATCCTTTGATCCTGGGGATCCTTCCTAGGATCCAACCTCCATCTCCCTGAGCCCACACCTCTCTGTGTCAACATTATATTCACCCTTCCAGACTCATCTTGACTTCTTCTCCTCCAGGAGGCCTAGATGTGAGCTTACCTTTCTCCTAATGTCCCTGTCATCTATTGCTTCTTTCTTGAATTTAGCATTCCCCAAGTGGATATCTGTGATCAGACCCACCTGGCATCCACCCGCCTTTAACAGCCTCTGATGAGCTTCGAGGAATCACCTCTTCCCCACTCTGTATTCATGTGGTTCGGTGGGGCTGGCCTCACCTCCTTCTTCCTCCATGAAAGGCTGGCGGATATCCCAGGCCCGTCAGCATCATGTTATTGGTTCAGGGATAGACACATGACCCAACTCAAGCCAATGAGAGCTGAGCTTGGAATTTTTGCTGAAAACGTCAGGAAAGAAACACTCTTCTTACTGGAGTTTCTAAACTGGGAGTGTGTAAACTTGCAGCTGCTAGGGGCCATCTGTACAGCCAAATGGGGAGAGCCTGACTGAGGGTGAAGCCAAACACAGAGGAAATCAGAGCCAAGCAACAGAGAGGGACTGGATTCAGCCATACCTGAATATAGCCCACTCCAGGATTTTTCAGCCACATGAACCAGTTAAAATTAGGTTTCTGTCACCTGTAACAAGGTTCCTAAGCAATACAACTACTAAGGGTGAGGTACCATGCAAGGCAATGGGGTATAACCACAAAGATGTGAGCCTGATTCTAAAAGAGCTCATTTTCTATCTCTTTATTTCTAAGAACGGCTATATTGAGATACAATTCACGCACCATAACATTCATTCTTTTAAAGTCTACAGTCCTATGGTTTTTAGTATAGTCACAGAAATATGCAACCATCAAGACAGATTACTTTCTACCTTGCACTGAAAATGACAAGCATGTGCTTGCTCTGTTCTGCCCTGTGCACCAGCTCCTCTCCTGAGCCCAGTGCTGGGTTTACGCCTTTCTGTAGTACCAGCAACTGCAGTAGGTGCCCAATGGCTACTAAGCTGTACTCAGACCTCCTGAAAAGTTCGGCCTCCATCCAACAGTTGTTTAGGTCCTCTCTAAAGTACAATGAATGAGAGAACAGATATTTGGCAAAACCACTCAAGAAAAGGATGTGCTCACCGATCACTAGGTTTTCTCTGGGTTTTCCAAGCTGGATGCCTGCAACAGGGTAGACCTTCTGAGAGGTGCACACCTGGAATGTGCTCCTTTGGCTCCCTGAACTTTTCCCAAGTTTATTACAGAATAATTTAAAATAGTAACAAGGGGAAAACATATAAATCCAACAGTAGGGGAATGATTTAATACTTATGGGGCACCCATAGGATAGAATAGTAAATAGCCACTAAAATTCATCTTTGCAAAGAAGATTTAAGGACATGGGGAAATAACCATGCTATAACATTAACTGAATGAAACAAAATATAAAAGGGTGCATAGAGATTTCAAGCACACAAAATAGTAAACACCAGCAACTGGAAGGGAATAATACTAATTATTTGATGCAATTACCTTTGTGTAGGTGGATTATAGACAATTTTTTTCAATGCTTCTCTACAATTTTCTATTTTTCCAAAATGAAAATTACTTTAATCAAATCAGAAAAGCTGACATTATTTTTTAACTCATCCCTTGGTTATTATTTACTTTTATTAATGTGGCTACCAAAGAATGAGAAACAATCACATGAAGAACATTTCTGAACCTGCAAAACTTTTATGGAAAAAAAAGACACTGTCCCTCAGAGTCTTTTAAACAAACACGTAAGTAATGTAATCTACCATGTTTACCTTTTAACCTTGACTGCCAGGAGGCTCAGAGCTAAAATTTAATTTACAAAAATGCAGTAACCATCTTAGCCCAGGTTCTGGGTTCGGTAACTTGCATGCTTCTATGTGGTTTCTGATGCTTCCTTTTATCTGTTTTTTCAATTGTCTTGCTTGTGTTTTTATATACTCAAATCTTCCTTGGAATACATAAAGAAGTATTTGCTGATGTGATTTGAGGTACACCAGAGAAGAGAGGTCCTGCCTAGCAGATGCTCTGCTGGGATGTTTCATTTTTACAAACACATGGCACTGAGTGGGGCTTTGAATGCTTTATTGCTATTCTAATTACAGGAGAGGGGCAACTGAATAAGTGTGTGCAGGAGGCTCCTTTATTGAGACAGGCTAGTCCCAATGATCAGATCAACCCATGTTTTGCTAAATCTCCATCTCTTTGAAGACTGTGTGGACAGAGGTCCACCCTGGCTGCCCACTGTCTCTGGCCATTGACTGACAGCAAATGTTAGCAAAGCCAGCCAAAATGTGTTCACCACATCCATCCTGCATTCAAGTCTACAGACAACAAGTGACACACCCAGCAAGTGACAAGGGGGTATACACAATCCATAAAGACATCCTATCTGAATAAAACAGGGTCCACACACTCTAACACAAGCCCCAAACACCCTTTAGATCACTGTGGATTCTGCTGCAATTACCCAGATTGATCCTTTACTTCGGCTTAGAGAGAAAGTACCTGTACTCTAAAGATGGACCAGTTGAAAAAATTAAGTATTATATCACCCGGGTGTTCTCCCAACCGTGACACTTCATGGCAAGAGATACATATTTGTTTGATTGTAAGCCAAGATTCTTTTTTTTCTGGTGGTAACTTCACTGAGCCTTCATGAGATTTCAGAAGTGAGCAAAACAAATAAGCAGTCAATATTTTAGTTGTGACCATTTTATCACATCTGAAGTCACAATGTCCTACTTGTGAATCCACACCAGAGGAAAATGAAGGAAGGCAGGAAACGTTTATTTAGTGCTTACAGCATGCCAGACAGAGCACTGGCCGCTGCACCTGCCAGCTCAAGGCATTTTCCATTCCAGCCTGCTATCTCCCTTAAGCATCACAATACCATCCTGGGGAGTACATATAATAGTCCCAGTCTTTCAGAAGTGGAAATCTAGGTTTAGAGAGATCAATACCTTGCTCAAGGTCACCCACAGGGAAGATACTAGGTTTCTGACCAGAAGCCAGGTTAAAGCCACCCCAAAGCCCATGCTCGGTGCCCCTTCAAATGGCGAGATATGCTTCCCTGCTTGCGTGAGGCTGAGATTATACCCTCTGCCCTCCTTCCCCTGAGCTGAAGTGCCTTCTGACTGCCTCATCCTCTTGACTTTAGGCCCCCTCTCACTCAGAAAGTCATCAAGACACACTTGAAAAATAAAATATAAAAGCATCAACCCACACCCTGAAATTGAGCACCCTTCCCTTTGCTGCTACTAACAAGCTAATATGAAATCTCTTTCAGGGAAGCTTTCTGAAGGGAATAAATTGATGGTGAAAACATTATGCAGCTGACAATATTTGGTGATGATGCAAGCAGGGCTGCCCTGTCCATAAATGGTTTTGTCTCCAAAGAACCGGCTCTCCGTGTCCTTTCCAAAACAAAAATAGATAGATATAGATGGAGCGCCAGAGAAATAGTATCCAGAAGACATGGTTCGGTATAATTGCATTGCCCTCCCGTTTATGTGTGCCAGGCAACTACCCCAGAGAACTTGAAATGTTCTGGAGAAGACAGGAATGTCATTCAGAAATGATTCCACACGGGTTGGCTCTGCACAGCTACCCAGCTTGCATCCTCCTGGGGCAGAGGAAGCTTCTCTGCTTGCAGCAGCCTGCGTGCACCGCCACCAACTGCCACCCGTTTCTTCACCTTTTATTTACAGCGCAGAGCAGGCTGGTTCATCAGTGAAGGGGAGAGGTGGGGAATAAGATGCAATCCAGATTTCTGTTCTTTCTCCGGGGACCAAAAAAAGGGGGGGGGCACACAGAGAAGGAAGTGTAGCCTAGGCTGCACGACCAACGCGGCAGCGCGACCCTGCTCTCAGAAAGGGGTTTGCACCAGGGCTCGAGCAGAAGCGCCCAAGGAGCCCCAGGAAGCCGGGTCAATCAAGCCCAGCGCCTCGGCCGGGCTTTGGCGCGGTGGAAGAGGCGCCAACCGAGCGTACTGCACAGGAAATCACTGCCCCCTTCAGGCCGCGTCTCAGATGCTGCGGCCGGAGCGTAAGGGCTCCCTCAGTCCCGAAAAACTCGCAAACCCGACCTCGCGCGGCCCGCGATCCCTCCCCTGAGGCCCCTAGGCGCACCCCAGCCCTCGGGCGGGCGGTGAAGGTGTGCACTGTTGCTGCAGCCGGAATGCAAGCTGAGGGTGTGAGGAGGGGGCTTGGCATGGAAAGCTCTCGGCTCTTCGGCTCCCCTCAGAGAAGGGGGCAGGGAGGGCAAACCGGGTGCTGCGCTCCAAGTCCGTGCTTCAAGTCTGCGCCCGGAGAATCTGCGCCTGCAGCCGCCCGGCCACCAGCAGCGGCGCGGCTGCACACCCTTGCGCGCCCGGGGCGAGACCTGATCAGGGCACTCTCTGATCAACCAGCCTGAGGGGGTCTCCTCAGAAAACCGCTCGGGCCATAGGCAGCGCCGGATACATGCAGGCAGCAGCGCTGCAGAGCAGGCGGCCCCACGCCGGCCTGAGTAGTACTGGCTCCGAGCTCGTCCAGCCCTGCTGCGCCCTCCAGCCCCTCGGGTCCCCGAGTCCTCCGGACCTCAAAGCACAGCTCGGCTTTCCTGGATCCGAGAGCAGGCCCGTGGCCTCTCTAGCCCCGGATGGCCCAGTTTAGAGTCAATGCGCCTGTTCTTCCCACCTAGCACTCCACAGCCCCACCAGCGGGGACCTGGGCAGGGGCGACCACTGCAGGCTTTTGGGGAGGTTCAGTTACCACCTTCTCCACTCCTTCTCTGGGCAAAGGAGACCCTAGTCTTCTATCCCACACCCCACAAGCATTATACACACATACAATCCCAGAGGAGGAAGATGTTCAGCAAATCTTGGTACCGGCTGTGCCAACCAAGCCCGGCGGGACCCAGAGGGTAAGCACTGAGCCCCAGCCCGCGCGGTGCCCTCGGCAGGCTCAATCAGGGCTCTACCCATGGGCCAAAGCTTGCTTCTGTCCAACACGCCCTCCCCCATCGCCCCCACAGCCCCGACGGCACGGGCGGCCGACACTCACCTCGGTGTCGTAGAGCCGCAGGTCGAGGAAGTAGGGGCGCAGGAGCGACTCGTTGCGGATCTGCTCGATAGCCAGTTCCACGGCAGGGAGCACGCCGCGCCCGATGCTGCCCTTGGCCACCTCCTTGGTGAGCGGCATGAGGCCCATGATGGAGAGCGGAGGGCTGCTGGGCGGCGGCCGGGGGACACCCCGCGCCCAGCCCCAGGCCCCGGGCGCCAGCGGCAGCAGCAGCGGCAGCAGCAGGAGCAGCAGCAGGCGCGCGGGCGGCGGTGGCGGCGGCGGCGGCGGCCCGGGCTGCCCGGAGCTCGGCGGGGAAGCCATGCCGCG